>NC_134310.1:7170200-7512533 GCF_949628215.1 Phalacrocorax aristotelis | reverse complement strand
TAAAATTTGCACTAAACCAGGACTCCTGACCCCTGTTTCTCCGTCAGCTCCCACCCGGCTCCCCCTCTTGGTTGGTTGTGACTTCACAGCCAGTCACTATGGAAACGGTTTGATGTCATGGGGAACTGGGAGCTCAGGTAGGGAGAGACCAGTGGCCACTGGGAGAGACCACGAGCAGGCGGGAACCGGATTGGTACCGTTGCCTAGAAGCCAACGGGGGCTTTTTAATATTTAATATTACATATTAATATTTAATAGTGGAAATTTTAACTTTATATTTTTTTTACCAAAACGCGGCACTCACAGGGTTGCTGCTCTGTATCACGCACCCGGCCAACCTCCCCCCCACGGCCCCTCCCCCGCCCACCCGTGCCCGCGGCGGCCCCGCACCGTCCCACGGCTGCCCTACGCCACCCGTGCCCGCACACCTCCCTCGGCCCCACCCGTGCCCTCACCGTCCCCCCCACAGCTCCCCCCCACCCCTGCCCGCGGCAGCCGCGCGCCGTCCCGCGGCGGCCCCACGCCCCCGCCCCCCCAAGGCCCCCCCGCTGCTGAAGCGCCAAAGCGCGCGCCAACTCTCCGCCCCGCCCCTTCCCCGCCACCATTGGCCCATCCCCTCCACGTCCCGCCCCTCCACTGACAGACAGCGGCGACACCAACTGCCTGCGGCTCCCCGCGGCGGAGCGGGCGTGGCCGGGCGCTGACGTGCGGGGAGAGGGTAGCAACAGTTGCCTCGAGACCCGGCGCCAGGCGCCATAGTGACCGTAGCCCTGGAGACTGTTACTTGCCAACGGGAGCAACGCGCGGCCCCGGCGGCCGGAGCCCAGCGCAGCCCGCGGCGCCCGGCCGGGAGGGCAGGTGAGCGGGGGCGCGGCGCCCCGCCGGGGGAGGAGGGCGGCGGGCCCGGCCGCGGGGGGCTCACCCGCTGAGGGGACCGGTCCGTTGAGGGGACGAGCGGCGGGGTGGGTATGGGGGGCGGGGGTGAGTGTGTGAGGCGCTTGGCGGCCCCCGCGGGGGTCAGTGAGGCGGAGAGCGGACGCGAGAATCCCCCCCGCCCCAGGCACGGCCGCAGGTTTCGCCTCTCGGAACGCTTCCCCCGTGGCCCGCCGCTCCTCGGTGACCCCCGGGGCTGAGGACACTCCCCGCGCCGCCCCTGGGAAGTTGGGAGCGGCGTCGCGCCCGGCCGGAGCAGCCCCCACTTTCCCCCCCGCCGCCTCCGGTGCCGCTGCCCAGCGGCCCCGCCCGCGGCCCGGTGGCCCCGCTCTCGCCCTGCCCGGCGAGCGGCGACCCGCACCGGCGCGAATCCGAAGCGCTGCGGGCGGCGGGGACTCGCATCCCTCCCGCGGGGGCGCGGGCAGCACCTCCCGCCCTCACCGGCCGCTCCCCGGCTCGGTTTGGGTTTTTTTCCTTTTTAATTCCCTGTTCCGAGCATCGGGTTTGCTTCGGAGAGAACTGGGGCTGCTGCGGAGCCCGGCGGGCTCCGGCCCCCGCTCCCGCGGCGCTGCGAGCTGGCCAGTGCCTGGGGAGAGTTGGGAAGGGGAGCCACGGCCCGGCCAGCCCCTCTGCCTCCCTGCGAAGGAGCTTGCACACCTCCCGTGTTGCCTCCGTTTTCCCCCGGGCACTCCTCCAAGTCTTACTGGGGGCGTGGGGGCGTGATTTCAACTCCAGCTCATCCCTTTAGTTTGCCAAAGCCCTGAAATCCCAGCACTTGTTTGGTCTTAGAAATGAGCGAAAATTGCAATAAGACCTATTTTTAAGCGCCTGCCGTCTATTCCTGGCTTGGTTTCTCCTGTTTGTTTTGAATAAAGTTATGTTGTGAAACAAGACTCATCTCCTGTTAAAGCAGGATTTGGTGTATGTGCCTATTTCAAGCGTGAGTTCCTGCAGTCTGATTAAATCTTTCCATTCTTTGACTTAGATGCTACTCTAAAGTCTTTTTTTGGCTTTGCTATTGAAATAAGCAAACCTTACTAATTAAAGCAAAAAGTGGAATAAATAATTTTTAAAAATTTATGTTCTTGGGCTTGGAATCTCCCTAACCTGACCATGCTCAGCTTCAGACTCATTGTTAGTCAAGGCTTTTTTCATCTGTTTCTGCCCAAACTTTTTCAACTTTCCATCTCTGCTAGAAGTCATTTGAGAATAGAAAGTAATTGCTGGCTTAAAAAAAGAAAAAAAAATTAGTCTCAAAATATAAGCCTTAAACTGCCGAAGACCGGGGTTCCTGCTATGCCTCTGCTGTTTGACTTTTCGGTGTGAGTTTGGTTCAGTCAGTTTAAGACGGATTCAGTCTTCTCTCAGGTTTTAAAGTTTCGTGTCTCGTGGAAGGCTGTCTATGGAAGGGAAGGCATCTCGGAAGGCCCTCTCATGGTCACCTACTTCGAGATATGTTGAGTCAGCCTCTGAAGGTATCTTTCTGTGTTGAGGGAGTCTAGGACAAGCAAAGTTTGACTGCTGAAATCAAACCCACACTAGTAGGACAAAATTGTGGGTGTTGGATATGGGACATCAGGACTGGGATGCGGCAGCTCCGACAGGGATGCTTATTTTTTCATTTTTGAATAATCTGAGTTCATATTTTAAAAAATCCCACACATCCAACTGGTTCTTTAACTCTCAGTATTGCTGTCCCAAGGGTCGTGAAATTTATTTGAATTTGCCTTTCGGTATATACTGATGTGGGCACACTTCGGTTTTTTGTTTTAAGCCCTTGGAGTCCATGTTCTCAAAGCTGTTCGTGGTACCAGCGAGGTTTGGAAATACTAATCTTTTCAAACAGAATCTGGATTCTCAGGTAACTGCAGGATCTTGGCCTTAGGGGTGATAGTGCAGACAAAAGCAAGCGAGGGGTTGACAACTGGAATTTCTTTGTCCCCTCTTGCTTTTGCAAAACGCGAATAATCCCAGCGCTTTCGGGGATAAGAGCATCCGCTGCACAGAGGAATGCAAGAGCCAGGTCTGTCAGACTTCACATGGGGCTCCCGCAGACAGTCCCTGCTTTGCATTTCCCTGCTGTGTCATTTGCATCTCATGAATTCCTCTCATAGTACAGTGTCCCTGTCCTGGGGACCGACGTGCCAGCTCGGTTTGCCAGGTCCGAGCAGAGTGCGAAATCCCAGCACTGTGCTGCAGTGATCAGAGAGGTGTAAGATGTATAGGCGACTTCCTGGGTGCTGTGGCCACGGCCCAGAGCAGCAAATTCTCCCTTAGCATCAGATCTGCCCTCTCAAAGAGCATTTTGTAGGTTTGGCACATAAATGGTGGCCAGTCTTCATCAAGAGACTTGGCACCCCGTGTCCTGTTGAGTCCCTCGCAGCAGGCGTGGGAGGGAGGGAAGAGGTCGCCCATTTCAAGACTTAATGAGTGCAGGCTAGAGAGAGTAGCTGTTAAATCATGCGTTGTGTACAAGAAGGGACACTAAAAACACCTTTTTTTTTGTATATATTTGATGTGTAAATCTGCAGCAGTAATTTAAGGTTGTAACTGTTGAAGCTGTGAGCAGCCAGTGCCACTCATGTCCTGTGTCCTGGCTGTTCGCTGGGGTAAATTCTCCAGTTGAGAGCATTTGTTGCTGCTAAAAGTCACCCCTGTACTCGTTACCTTTTTCTGTGACAACTTCTTCAGAGCTGCCATAAATGCAAAGCCTCAGTCGGTGGTTAATAACTGTAGCTTTTCCTAGCTCGATCGCAGTCAAATAGATGGCTCCAGTCATTGTCTTTAAATAGTCTCATGCTTGTAACACCTCAGAGCATTGACAGCTGTTATGTTTAATCACAACATGTTTTCACTTTTAATACAGGGCTGTTTTAATTTATTCTAGCGTATTTTCCTCGTTCAGGTTTGGCACTCCAGAGCTAAAAGCAGCGTGCAGGGTCACAGTGCAGGGGCGGGCAGTGCTGATTCAACAGGAGTTATCTTACCGCTCGCCTTTTCAGTCAAAGTTTCTGCTGGAGGCTGCTGAGTTATATTTAAACCAAGTTTTCCCCTGTTTCCCTCCCTTGAAACAAATGCCAGCGCAGTTAATGTCTGGACACCCACCAGCTGGAGCAAAGCGCTGCCCGGACCAGCATGCCAGGGCTTGCTGTAGGTGCTGCAGAGAGGAGTGCCTAACCTCCCTGCGTAAGCGCACCCAGCTCGGTGATCTGGGATTATGTTTCTGATATTTGAAACATATGCAAGATTTCTTTCTGTAATCTGCACTTTGAGGCTCAGTATTTTGTCTTATTTGGACTGGCAGTTCTTTATTCCTGTGTTCAAACATTCGCAAATCTGCCTTGTTGTCTAAGAACGTGCTGGCTTTCTCACATTAGGCTGTTTCCATCTAAGTAGCACAAGAACTACTTATGCTATAAATACAGAAATAGACAACAAAACATTTCTTCAGCGCAAGCCGTGTAGCCATTAATACACTGTACAAAGAGGAAACTTTTTGTATGTGGCACTACCTACAGATCACTCTACTTAACACAGAAAGCATGGAGGAAATGAAATTATTGGAGGGCACGTCAGTACACAAACCGTTTCCTGTTGGGGGAGAATAGAAAAAAACCAAACAAACCCCCCTTCAACTTTGGACCGTGTTCTAATGAAAGATGACTGTGTCTGCATTTCCCCCAGCTACAACAGAAGGACTAGAAAAGACGAAATTTCCTTAATTCAGTTGACTTGTCTCTACATAATGACGTATAGTTTTAACACATGATTTCACGTCAACAAATGTGAAAACCTTCCTCTTCCAATGATAGGCCTGCTTATTATGACACTGGGGGCTTAGGCAATATCTATCCAGCATTACATTTACAAGGAGAATTTTAAATTTCAACAGAAGCAAGAGTCTTCCCAAACAGAACTTTATAAACTTTTGCTTATTACACAGGAGTCAAGAGCTGTAGAAGTGCCAAAGGAAGGCATTTGAAAAGTAATTTAAAGGCAAATTTAAAGCTTGCTTTTTTTCTAAGTTAGATGTCTATTAAGAAATTAAGAATTTTTCTGAGCTTAATAAATGCTGAAGAAGTCTCAGCATAGTATAAATGTGTGGCTGCGATGAAGCTTTGAAAGAGATTAGCAAGTGAACATTTCCGTTGCCTTCAAAGAAAGGGGAGTCACAGAATGCTGTGCTGATGACTTCATATAAAGCAAATGCAAAAAAAAAAAAAGATTCTTCATTTTCTTGTCAGAAGTCAATACTCTGCTGAAGGAAATCCTCAGTGTCTCTAGCAAGAAACTGACAGAAGAAATAATTGCATTGACCACAGCGATATCCCCCACTGCTGCATCATTCAGTCCATGGATGCATACTGTGACTGTCCAGGCTCCACAGTTCATTTTTTCCTGTTTGAGGTGGTTCTTCTCTGGCTTTATGTGCGGGAGTGTCTGAATGCGTATGAGGACAAGCGACAGCAGGTACCTGTGTGTTCGCTGTGATGAAGACCAGCAGTTTGAGACACATGCCTGTCTTCTGTGGCAGAGTGACTTTGTGCTCAGACTTCTTCAGGGTCCCTCTAGTTTTCACAGAGTCTGTAGTCCTTACAAATGAAATGCAGAACACAACCGGAAACAAAGCAAAAGCAGGAGGCAAGAAGTCTTCTGTGGATGCCACCATCTCCGAGGTGCGTGTAGCAGTGAGTCCGTGGAGGTCTGCACCTGCTTTTCAAGAGCTGTCCGTTGCATCTCTTGGGGTAGCCCAAGCTTAGCTGATGAAAGCACTTTTCTGTTGCTTGCTGCATCTATGCTGCAAGTTTTGCAACCGTAGGTACGTGAGGCCAAAGGGGTGTGTTTCCTGCCTGCACCCTCACCAGCTGCTGCTGTTCTGTGAGAAATTCAGTGTGGGTAGGGTTTCCAAAGCGTTGCCTGCTGAGCTCCCTCATAGGAAAGGACTTGGGCTGTACTGTGGTACAGGGCAGCGAGCTGCAGGGTTTGGGGCAGGGAGTGTGCAGGAGCAGCCGGAGACCTGCCTCCAGTCCTGCTGCCTCCTCTCTTAGTCACCAAGCAGCTCCTGGTGTTGGACACCAGTGGAGGTGTTTGCATGTGAAATTATATTTTCCCCGTCCCTTCTAGAGAGGAGGATCATGGCTGGATTTACTTTTCTCCCATACAGCTTTGGAGTATGCGTTTTGCCTTTCCCATCAGGAGCTGAACCCGTGCTTGGATGCGCACTGCAAACCCGCGCACATCTCCTTGGCAGGCATGTTATGGGCGAGTGAATCCTTGTAAAGTCCACATGGTGTGAATGGATCTGGGTGTGAAGAAAGATGGGTCTGCCTCCATAGCTGAGCTTTGTAAGTGCCCGACTCATTTGGAATCACTGGGACGAAATCGATGCTGAATCTGTGCGGTGGTGCACCAGCTTCCAGGAGTTTGTCTGGGATTACATGGTTGGTGGCTCTTTGAGGTTAATGCAAGGCAGAGGGCCCTGCTGAACTGAGCCCATAATTAAGGATGCTCCTTCTTTGGGAGAAGTCACTGAGTAGCTGAGACTGACAAGAACTATCAGGGGAAGAAGAGAAAAAGGAAAAGGTGTGGGTGGGATGATTATAAGCAAACAACCTAAGCATGATGAGCAATTTCCTTAGCTGCCACCTAGTTAGTCATTGTGAGACTATTCTTTAGTATCAGCTTAAGATCCCATTGCCACCATGACAACCCTGGAACTGTTCTGGATAATTTCTGGCTTAACACACAGCTGATCCAACATTCACCTTCTTTTGGGAATTTTTAGTTATTCTATTTCTTCTCATCCTTCGTGGAGGGTATCTGGGATGCTGGGGGTTCAGTGTGTTTTAGAAAAAGGAGCCTTGTGCTGACACCCTACCTGTGCTAGATAAGGCAACATTTTAGGAGGTATTTAATCTTTGTGTTTACAAGCATAATTGGGAGTGTAAAGAAAATTTGGATGTTGTCTGTTAGCCCACAGAGAGCCAGCTTTGGGCAGAGGGGGTCACCGGTTTCGTGTGCTTTGTTATCTGGGGTTGTGTGGTGTGTGAATGGTGTGGTACCAGGCTGGGGAACTGTCTGACCTCAGTATGACCGTTGTGAAATTGCAGAGCAACTGCCTGTAAAGATCCTGTTCTGCTGGTCTGTCTTGAGTAGCAAATATTCTGTGCTTTACAAGTCTTTGAGTTAGACTAGCCTGCCTGCGTGGAGCTGAGCAGATGGACAGTGAGACATTTTAAAAGGGCTTTTTTTCTCCCTATAAGAGTGTTACAGCAATTAGAGGAACCGGGGCACTGAGCATTTAATTTTTATTATTATCATGTAGAGGCACCCAGCAGCCCTACACTGTGATGCAGTGGCCTGAATACAATGCTGGTTGAAGTTATTCTATTCACTTGATTTGGAAAGGTTATTTATGGTGGATGCCTATGTCTTCTAGAATGACATTGTCCAGATGATCTGAGCATGTTGCATCTGATGATAGCTTTTGCACAAAGGGTCTCCCATGTTTTGTTGCTTGCAGGACTGGATGCTGACATAGTGGAGCTCCAATCAGCTCAAGTGAAAAGACCTTTTTCTTTCTTTTCCCTGCTTGGCTTTCTCCAAGGTCTGATCCTGAGCTGAACAGCTGCTTGATGATGCGTGGGTTGGATTAGTGCTTCCCAAGACTAGGACAGGTTCAGACGGCTTTACTGGCTGGTAATGGACAATTTCACAATTAGGCAATTCCTGAGTATCCTTTACTCAGTGTATAGATGAGGCTGTGGGACTGGCGAACAAGGTGTTGGGACAGTAACTCCAAATGCAAATGGCATTCTTCTCCCCATTGCCTCGTGGCAATGTTCGAGGACAGAACTGAGTCTCCATCTGGACAAAGCAGGGCTTTGCTGAGAAGGATGGAGAAGGCAGCCTGTCCTTACCAAGCAGTGTATCGCTGCCTCCTGTGAGCGAGTGTGCATGTTCTTCACTGCCTGGCCAAAGCTTTCCGGCCTGCTGCAACCGAGGCCAGCACTGGAGCAGGGCAGCAAAAGGAGGCATCTGGAGATGTGTGTGGTTAGGTGGACAAATGGCCTGTCTCCACACAGCTGGGGGGATGCTCGTTAGAAACGAGGCTGACGGATGGATTCTGCACAGAGCTGGATACTCCGGTTGGCTACCCCAGCTCTGAAGCCTTTCTGGGAAGCAGGCACTAGTCTTCTACTTTCTCTTACCCAGACTCTGTTCTTGTTTGGCAGTAAAGCGAATTTGTGCACAGCCTCTGATAAGATTAAGCTTGCAGAAGACTGGGAGGAAGCAAGTTCTGAGATAAGACCAACCTCTCAGTGTGTTATAGGTACACTGTCTGTTAGTGTTGTCACCTCACTGGTCTGTGCAAGGATATCTTTCTCCTCCTTTCTCCTCCCCCAAGCTGTCTTGGATGGTACAGTCAGAAAAACAACTTGAAATCCATCTCTGGGCTGCGAAATGTGGGGGTATACGTGAATAAGTGCACATGCACTGGTTCTGTCTAATTTATCTTCAGTCTTTGCATTTAAACCAAATATTTTATGTGCTGTTTAAACCCCCATCCCCTTCCCCACATAAGAAGATGAAATGCAGCTCTTTTCAAATATTCATGACCTTAAATGATCAATCATGAGTGGAAACTTTTCTTTAACAGGTACAGAAAATAAGAGAAATAATGGCTTCTGTTCACCAAGCTCATCTTCAGAGCTTCCTTCTTCCTAGCAAATATTTATTCTTGTGCACCATTGTTCAGAAGGCTTGCACCCTCCAGGAGAGTGAAATATCCCTTACCTGGGTCCTAAAAGCCTTGAACAAACTGGGGCTTGCCTGCAGGCTACCCATCCTCCACAGCTGTTTGGGCTCAGAATGCAGATTTTTCTATATTCATTACCTTCCCCAAACCATAAATACAAAATTCACCCTTTGTGTTTTAGGCACCAGCTGTGTCACGTTCACCTGCTGATGCTGACAACCGACAGCCCTTGACTTGAGCTGGGCATTGCACAAGCAAAGGCTGTTCCTACTAGTGGCTTTGTCTAGAGACCTGTTGGTGTCAATGTTTTCCTTTAGGAATAACATTTATTATGGCAGTTTCCATAAGATTGCTCCCAACACTGTGATCAGTAATATTCACCAGATAGGAGCCACTGGCTGGCAGGAGGCACTTAGATGGTTGGAACTGCTGCTTGCTGTGGTAATAAATTAGCTTATTTAAATTTCAGAGTGTTGTCTTCTATGCTGCAACCATTAGAGATAATTCTGTAAGGTAAGGAACTGTAAGCCAGATCATTCATGTTTCAAATTATACCGGAGCAGCAAAAGTGCTTTTTGATTCTTACCACTGCTGTTTTCCACATTTTCATTCTTCCCAATCTGGATGCTGCTCGGAACAGAAAAGTCTTTTTAAAAAAACAACACAAAAAACCCAAATAAAGAACCCAACTTGTTTTTAGATAAAAAATGCAGTCAACATTTCTGTAACATTTAATAAGCTACGTGTTCCTGGAGTTTTACCTGGCTACTGAAATTTTGAGTCAGTTCATTATTTAATCTTTCTTGAGGTAGAGGCACTGAGTAGAAATAGCTTCTTTCAGACTTATGGTTTTAAACTGGTATTAGATAATGAATGTTTGAGCTGCTACAGTGCCAGGAAGCCCCAATGTACCCTGATAATCTGTTATCCCGGGACAGCACAGCAGCGGAGCGGGGCCGGTCTGCGCCCCGAAGTGCTTGCAGTGGTTTCATGGGAGAGGCAGAGCCAAAGATTGTCTTACAACAAAGATGGGGGTTAATTATTTTGTGCTGGCAACGTGTTTTATCCGTCACAGAAACCTCCTCTGCAGTCCCCATCCAAGACATTCCAGTGTGGTGTCTCATCAGCTGCTGCTGCGTCATCCCCGTACTGTTGGGAAGCGCTGTCGCCACAGCCTTTCGTTACTAGGGAAGAGCCCAATGTGCCTTCAAATAAAGGCTTTTTAGGCTATTTAAGACACATAACTCTTCTGGAGATCAACTTCACTGAGAGCAAATACCCTCCTGTCCCCTCACGGAGGAAACACGTGATGTATGAGCTAGCGTGTTGGTGCTTAATAAACAAAGTACAAACGCCTAATTTTTAGAGTTGATTTTTGGGAGTCAGTATTCTGGTCCTTAACCCGGCGTGAGGACAGAGCACACAAGTGTGGGTCAGGCGTTGCCTTTCTGTTTATTCCACTGTATCTATTGTCATGGTGGATTACAGCTGAGCCGGGTGGTGGATTGCAGGGTAAGTCTCTCCTAAATACAAACTGTGGACTGAGTACTTTTCTGCATCTTTTTCATGGATGCAACCACTCATAAAAACATGATCTTCCTTATTGTAATGCTCAGGAATTTTTAAGTCTCCTACTGTTCTCCTGTAGGGAAATGTGCTTTGTCTTTAGCTCCACAGGTACCATGCAAGCGCTGCCGTCATGTCATATCTCATTTGTAGAAAGCACTAATCGTTACTTCCTTGATGGGGACTGAAAGGAGACATTTTAATATCAAAACATCTGAGGGTGTGTCTGTCACAATAAAATCTGTGTTTATGCAGACCCTGGGGCTATATCGGTATATGTGGTATACCTGTATATTTTATTTTTTATATATACACAAACGCACATATATATTTAAAAACATATATACATACATATATATGTATATACATATATACATGTTATGACAGAGTGTAGTTCCAAAGTACACCATGCTGAAGGACGTTTATTCCACATTTCTGGTGCACCCTCTCGCCTCTGGACCCAGTCCTCACTGGGGTTTCTGTGCCACCTCAGACTCTCCTGCAGGACTGTGCTCTGAGGCATAAATTAGTCTCTGATCTAGCAAGTCCCATCTTTTTATGATCCAAAATCCACATCTATTGGTACTTCTGAGTCTGTTTGGGAAACCCTGCTTTATTTGCTCTGTGCTTTCACTTTTCCATTTTCCATTAGGGAAAAATTAAATATGTGCCTTTTTTCCAGGAACCAGAAAGTTGAGATGGGTAGACTTGTAAGGATTAATATTTGTAAGGTGCTTGGAAATCCTCAAGTGATTGCTGCTTTACTCACTGGTCAAAATCACGTATGCACGTTTTTGGGTAGTGTCATTGTTAAAGGCCTTTTCTAACCAAATGATTATTGCTCTGCCCTCAGAATATTTTGTGCAGGGACACTTGCTTTTAACCTCTGGACACTGATAACAGGGATGCATGCTGCATGGCTCTGGCTGCTCTGTGTCCTCTTAAGAGAAGCACTCGATGCAGTTGCTGGCCTCTCTGTGCTCCCCTGGATGTGCATGGGAATTGCAATGGAAATTGGTAGGGTTTTGTCCCCGCTTGCTCTTCTCTTCTTCAGAGGAATGGCAGTCTTGCAGGATGCCACCTGGTCAAGATGCAGAAACCACGCTCAGAGCCCTAAAAAATTGGGAGAGGGAAAACAGCCACCCAAGTCCTGGAGAAATTATTTCATTAGAGAAATGCTTTTGGGGAAAAGAGTGACTGAGGGATTTCTTGCTGAAGTAACTGCAATATCATTCTTCAGGCTGGTTTACAATCCGAGTGAATGCACATGCAGAGGGTCTCAAAAAGTGAATTTTGGAACAAAAATATTTGGAAAGATGAACAGTAGATGAGCTAAACTCTGTTGTTCCACGTTGCTCTGTTTGCAGCACCCGATGACAAACATGGGACAGTTTCGGTGACACTCCCTCTCTGCACATTTCAAGAGACAGTTTGTGTCATGGATTGAATTTTTCCAGCTGTGTTCAAACCTCATGTCCTTAAAACTCAAGCTTTTTTTCTTAAATGCCACCACATAACTAAATTAATACATCATACACTGCAATTCTTGTTCATGTTCCCCAAAGAATTACTTAATACTTTGGTGATGAGTCGTCTCTTAGTCTATCATTACGGAATTTTTGTGATAGCTTTCATTTTGGCAGCTACTTGGTTGAATTTACATTCTGATGTTGGACAACAAAATGTTCTACAGTGAACACTTTGAATGTATCTCCTGATTCCTAACTGCTTTCTTCATATATGATGGTTGAATTACATGATTACCCAGAACATTATGCAATATTTCTGCTGGAGAAAAGTGAATTATCTATGATTTAATTTCTGCTTTATGCTTCTGGCCATCCTAGGCTGATAGTGAGTAGAAAGTTGGTGGGAACCGATAGCCTGTGGCCTTCATGCAATAATTTATATATTTTTGTCTTTATCAGGTTTATGAAAATTTTACTAATTTTCTTGCATCAGAAAGTTAAGATAAGGGTTGAGCTACTGTCTGTTCCCTGGAAGTACGTTTTTCCCCCAAATAAGCAGGAGCATACGCTGATCAGTTAAAGAAGTTATGCAATAATACGATCCAATAATATAACAACAGAGGATTTTAATTTTCAAAGTCTGCCCCCTTCTGTGCCCCGCAGAAATCATGCTCAGCTGGGTACAGCGGATTGACTGCATTGTTGCTCTGAGACAACAGTGTGCTGAAAATCTGTTTTCAAAGGTAAACTAATCTCTGTACGGGTGCCATTTTATGAGTTTACAACAACAGTGGGTGTTTTCCTATGCAGAAGCACAAACAATGTTCTCCCTTGGACATGTGTGTGCACACACTTGCGGAACTAGAAATCAAGGCTGCAAACACAGTTTTTAATCTTTTTTTTTTTGTTTGTTTTCCCTCTTTGCAAATGGCTTCTGCCATCCCTGCTGTAAGCGCCTCTTCCCTACAGACAGCAGTGTCTTCTGTGAACTTAATATAAACTGCTTGTGGTACCTTTGAGTCCATTTTTCGACTCGTATCTTTGAAAGATCCCTCTAGCTTCGTGTCAGTGTTGGAGGGTGAGCTATCACTTCTTTAGTGATTGATTGAGGGAGGAAAAAAAAAATCCTACGTGAATGATCAGCTGAACAATGTGCATTATTTCTGCTGGAGTGCTTTTTGCCTGAGCAACGTAAGTGCAGGTGCAGAAAAGATGGTGTTTTCTTTTTTCCTTCCACGTGCTGAAGGTAGAATTTCTCCACTAAGAAAATTAATATCATCCTTCAGTTTTAAAAACTGCTGTTAATGTATTGATTGTATGTGCTCCTCTGACCTATACCACTGAACTAAACCCATTCACTTTTGATTCACAACCTGCTAAATAAGAACAGAGGCTGACCCTTCTGTTTTGGAAGATTGAACTGGAAATTCAGGATTAACAAAACCTACTTTTTTTGCCTTTGAAACAGGCAGATGGGATCATTTAACTTATCATTTGCTAAAGTTTATTTTGAATGAAGTCTGATGTCAAGTAGCATCCCAAGCAAATATTTAAGAATAAGATGCCATATTGCTGACTTGCAACTCTGTTGCTGTTGGTTTAAACTAACTATGGTTATAAAATCACTTGTATTGGCAAAGGTTCTGTTAGCAGAACAGTAGTTGTTTTCGTATAGTATTTTAAACCAGTTGTGTTTTCTGCTATTACGTTAATGGAAAGCATGTTTTGACATCTTCCCCTTAGCTCCCTGCCTAAACTGTCTGGATTTGGGATTCCATCTGGCTGCACTGAAAAAACTCTTCCCTCTATTCCCCGCCCAAATCTCTTCTCAGTAAATAAAGGAGTCACTGAAAAGGTTAATTGTTTTTTAAGAGAGCAAATAATTCTGCCTTTAAAATTGGCAGTGCAACCGTCTTTACTGGCTACCTGCTGAACTGAGGCTCTCCAGAGGTATTGGAAGCTTTTTCTAAAATGCTTCAAGTTGTTTGAGGCACGTTTGGCTCATAAATGCCTACAGCTCATAGCTCCTGAGAGACCTGTGAGTCAGGGAGTAGGGAAGGGTTGGGTATGGATGTTTTAGAAACCCCAGTCCTCATGCTTTAAGTAACAGAATAAACTGGTGTTTCATTTGACAGTGCCAAAACCCCTCCATAATTAATGGTCCTCGTCCTGTCCTCTCTCCCCTTCATAAATGCCTTTTTTGCCTTCTCTGTCTGTTTGGGGAATAATGCTGCAAACAGGGGATTTACCCTAAGGAATGGTGAGACTAGTGTTAGCTTGTACCTCTGGCCTTCTTTTTAAACACAGGTTTATGCAATTCAGTCAATGAAAGGAAAATTAAGTAATGGGTCAATAGCTAAACAATTGATAATTTAAAAAGAAAAAGTGAATCCCCAATACCACTGGAAGATAGGAATGCTGACTGATTCCTCTGCTGCTTTTGAAGCTGCACAGCTCAGACAGGAGAATCAGTTTGAGGTGATTTAATCAAGGCACCCGTGCAATCTCTCTTACGGAAAAAATCCATTGAAAGTGTCACAGCCCACGCAGAGGAGCGCTGTCTTGGCTCTTCATGTCTCAGACTGAGCTCCCTCTGCTTCATATAATGACAAATCTTCATTGTTCTTTGCAGCAGGATAAGGGGAAACGTTGCTGCTGACGGTTCAGAGCAATTCCGTGTTTCTTGCACTGTGCTTTTTGCAAGAACCAGAATGGGTCGATGCTTCAGGCAGTTCTGGAGGATGCTTAAAACTGCAGCGTTCAGACGGTGCTCCTGGAGGCACAGGCGTCCGGCTGCTAGAGCTCAGCCAAGATCCTTGCACCTCTGTAGTTGTTCCAGAAAGAAAATAGCTTTTCCTGGTTTTTGCAGCTTTGATACAGAAGTCTCAAGTCAGCTCTTTTGTCACTGTGAGGGAGGCTGACCTTCCTTATAACAAGTTTTGTTAATCCTTGCACTGTTAATTAGGCTCTGTGTGAATTTCCAAACATCTGGGTGGCCAAGGGAGTTCCACATTCCTCCAGGAACCCAGCAGAAGAGGCCCGATTCTTCCCGCACTGCCATCTCATCCGTATGATTTAAGAATTTTAATCTGTGCAACTCTGATGAGGGACCGAGAGCATGCAGGTCGTCACAGTGAGCTGAACATGAGTGTACTGCGTGCCATTGTGGTGATGGAGTAGCACAGGAGAGACCCTCTGCCCCGTCTGGGGGGGTCTCTCGCCATCTAAACTCTGCCTGAGCGGACGAGTGTGGCGGGCTGTTGCCATTTGATCTATCTATGAAGAAGAGAATAAGCAGGTGTCCCGGCCTGAGCCTTGCGGTCACTCGCTTTATTTGTCAGGTTAATTCACTGTCCCCTGCAGTCACCTGGGAGAAGACGGTGATGCTTAGGACGTTGCTTCTCGCTCTACCTTTTCTGCTCCTTTGTAACATGCTCCCATAAAATGTGCTCTGTTACAAAATACTTCTTGACTGCTGGAGTTTTCCTAGAAAACTTCTCTCCTTGCTAATGTTGCTGCATTTTCTACCAGTATTTGGTTTGCTGATTATTTGCCCTTAGGAGGGTAGTTACTTTGTTCTCAGCAGCCGATGGCTTTCCTTTCTAGAAGAGATGGATTTGTTTTTTTCCATCCCTGAATAATTTAGATTCTATTAATAGCTTAAAAATATTATTTTGCAGAGTAACTAGGTACTTGCGTTAGACTGCACATGAATACTCTTCCATATTTTCACCTGCAAATTACAAAACTGCTACATGAAGTTTACTGTTACAAAGCTTAGGGACTCCAAGTTAGTTTTCATTTAATCAATTTATTTTGTAGAGGAAAATTTGTATCAAATCTGCCAGTCCTTTTAATACGTATGTTTCAGAAATGAAACGATGTCTGATTCTGGTTCAAAATGTGCTGTGAGATTAGCGTTTGGGAAAAAAAAAAACCCAAACAAACAAAAAAACCGCAATTATTGCTTCTCTTAATTGTGAAATGGGCAGAGCCATTGTGTAAAAAGAGATCTGTTTTGATTTTTTGAAAGCTTTTGTTATCCTCAGCTGTAGCCCACTATCATTGCTTACCAGTGCAGCCTCAACCCAGGAAATGTCTTATAATTTGAAAAACAAACATTTTCTGTCTGACCCGTATTGGAGAAAACATTTAGCCTGAAAACTTGAATTAAGATGGTGACATAAATCAATAGGATGCTCTCAGTTGAGGCAGGTACTAATTTCTTTGTTTGGAGCGTGGCGACATGAGGTGTGATACAGAGTGAGGCCCTTCTAGTCCCTGGTCCGATCGATACACGCTCCTCTAGGAGTGCAAAGATGGAAAGCAAAGCATGCCTGCTCCTCTCATTGCCTGCTACCTGGTGTCTTGGCTCAACATTGCCATTGCTTGGCAGCTCGTGTTGTGACTGCAGTGGAGCCTTCTGCATCTGAAGAGAGGGTCTGATACCAGGACCTTCCAATGCCAGGACCTCTCAGTATCTAGACTCCTTCCCAGGCTCTGGAGGTGTGGGGATGCTCCTCAATGCTCCAGCTCCTGGTCTTCCTGCTGTTGTTCAGTTTGCAGTTGGAGGCATTCTTAGCATTCCTCCCAGTTTGCATCGTAGCTACACAACACCTAATTACACTTCTCTACAACAACTAGCCAGCAAATTAACATTATAATAGATCTTAAGGTTTTGTAATTACTCAAAAATGTCACCGGGCTGGAAGAGCGCTGGGCTCTGCCTATCAGCAGCCTTTCCTCCCGGGGCACTGGTGTGCAGCCACTTCCTTCTGCCTTCCGAGGCCTTCTGCCGGTGAAAAATTTGTTGTCCCGAGGCCTTATAGTCCTCAGCACCTTCCTCCTGCGTTCTAAAGGTTTGTATTTTGGATACAGGAGTGTCGCCAAAGTTTGGGACCAGGCTCTCAAGGGCAGCTGAATATGTTGCTGAATTTCTTTGCTGAGCTGAAATATCCTTGCCATCTCTAAACAATGGCAGCTGCTGCTTTCTTTTGTCCTATCCCAATTTTGATTTTTGTTTCTTCAGGCAAAAAGTCTGCTGAAATTGCTGGAAGAGTTGCCTTTGGCAAAGGTGGAGATGCTGCTGGCAGAACCGGCTCACCAGAGGGAGTGGAGCAGAAAGCCTTGCACGCTGTGCAGTATCTCAAATCCTACTTTAGCTTGCCCTTGGGCAGAGCAACTGCATCCTTTCTGCTGTCCGTCTCCCCTGCTTTACAGCTCTGTGACCCATCCTGGCAAAATTGGGGCTTTATTATCCCGGGAGAGTCACCCCCTCCGAAGGGACGCCTCTCACCGCTCAAGGCCTGGGTGCAGCAAGCGGTGGGAACGTCTGCATTGCTTCACTCCGGGCACTAAACTTAAATCAGGATTTTAGACTCCCTGCATAGGCGACGCAGAGGCACTTACCTCCAGAGGTTGGTTCAGAGCAGCTGCATCTCCTGGTATACCAAAACCGAGGGCATCGGCCCCTAGTGAGGGTGCTTGAGGTAGGTGGCTAATGCTGGGTGCTGGAAATACTATGTATCCCATAGCGCCTGCATCACGAGCATCCTATAGCCAAACTGGGTATTTTCAACCCTTACATGTCTTTAACTCTATTTCCAGCTTAGTTTAACCAGCATTTGCTTTTAGGAAAAGATCTGTCTGCTATGAATTGAGGTTGCTGCCTTTCTGTAGAAACGGGGGAAGGAATGAAATAATAGTTAATACTTGATGCATATGAGCAGCAATGCTGCTCAGGTTGCCTAGCAGCCAGTTAGACAAGCAAAAGAATAAAAAGGCTGTCTGAGTGAATGTGGTTGGAGCTGGTTTCTGGGTTTTGCGGGTGGAATCTGACCCATGCAGTCCCGTTTTTTTTTTTTTTGGGAGGGGGAGGAGATGGTGGAACTTACCACTAATGGATATTTTAGCTCTGTCAGATCATCTCTGTCTGCTCCCCCATCCCCATCTGTTTTTCCTTTTCAGTTTTTCAAGTGTAAGTTGGAAAGCTTTAGCCAAAGGGAGGTGTTAAAGTTTTGTATGGTTTCTGGAGATGGAATGGGCAAAAAAAAATATCTTTCAGAGTGACTTTTTCCTTCTATTTAGCGCTGTATCTCTAGCAGTCTGGAGATCATTAGCATTTCATGGTCTCTTCAATACATGCTCAGCACATGCAATAAATGCTGTACAGAGTGGAAATAGCTCCTGCAGTCACACTTAGTGCTTATAACATTGGTCATTCTTGCAAGAAGTGGATGTATGTTTCATTTTCTGGAAAGCAAAAGTAAAAAGATACTTTGAAAAAAAAATAATGAGGGGCTTGAGTTGCTGCATGATTGCAAATAAACTGCTCCTTCTCCCATGAGGCCAGAAATTCCTCAAAGTATAAGGTTGGATTGAAAACCACTGGGAGATAAAAATAAGGAAGGCTGACTGTTTAAAAGAGTGACTTTCTCAAATTCTTTTTACTTTTTCAGTAAAAGTTGGAAAGCTTGAAACCCTTTTTCTTGTCAGGCGTAGCTCTGTGGGAGTGACAGGACTCCGGCAACTGGAACCCTAAACCCCACCCCAAGCATCCTCACTTGAGATGAGAGGTGTCAGCTCTCAATTTTAAAGCGTTTTCCTCATCCCAGTGGTAACTTTTTAGCATATTAAAGCAGGATGAGGGCACTTAGCAGAAGGGAATTGAATGAGAAGAATCTTGGACTTAATTTGCCGATCTTAATAAGGACTAAGAATTGTGGCTTTTTCAGGGCAGCTAGCCTCTCTTACACTCTGAAATGAGTTGATGGGCCTTGGGCCAATGCCAGCAGAGATACCACTCTAGTAATTTTGGCAGAAGGACCAAGGAGCGAGGGAGTCTAGACAGAGTTCTGTCTTTTCTTGAAGGCTGGCACTTGGGTGAGACCAGTTATCAAGAGGCTGGTCATGTTCATCTATGCTTCTGCTGTCACGTTCCTCTTAGCCAGAATTATCTCCTGAAGTCTTTTGCTTGGCCAAAGGTTGCAATGTTAAAGCATCTTTTAACCGGAATTCACGCAGCTTGGAGATTTCAATGCTGAAGCCTGCCGTAAGGCAATAGGCAGGATGGGCAAGGATACTGTTAACTAAAGGAGCTTATTTGCAGTTTACATTTTCCTGTACTGAGTGCAGATGCTACCAGATTACCTCAAATAGCTGCAAATAGTGTGTATTTTATCCTTTTGCTGGGCAGATCTTTCAAGTTATGACATTTCTTCATTTTTAGTTGTCATTTTTAAGTTGCCAAGCTATGCCAGACTCTTGGCTGTCTTGCACGAGTGTCTGCTCTCTGTTGAATGCCACTCTGAACATCGCAAGAAAAAGATCCCCTGCCTCCTTCGAAAATGTTCCTGGGCCTACCATCCTCACGCAAGAGGTATGCGAGTCCACCTGAGGAGGAGATAAATGCAATCAAATGCTAGAAGGCCAGGGAGTAGTTTGGGAGCTGAGGTCAGCAATAGTTTGAAGGACAAAAAATCCTTAAATAAAGAACAGATTTTTTTAAAAGACCTTATTTTACAAGTGCCCAGTGCTGTGACTTCTTATTTTTTTACCCAGTGGGTGAGTGATTTCTGCTTTCCATGGCACGTGCCTCAGGGCAGCGAATGCCTTGCTGCCATCCTGTTGCTGTGCTCTGGAGGACTGTGCCATTAGGAGATGCACACCAGAGAAATGGGCTACAAATGAAGCTAAATGCACCCGCACTTGGAAATGAGCAACTTCAGTAATAAGCTATATGGTTAATCATTGTGAAGGTGAACTGATGTGATGCCAATGCCTAAGCTTAGATTTAAAATTTGGAGGGGTGAATTCTGCCCAGATTCTGCTCCTATTGAATTTGGGAGCCTCTGAGAGCAGCATGTGGCCTTAATGATGATCAGCAAGCTCAGCAGGACTTTTATGTTTTAGATCGTACGGCTGCGCCCAGGACAATGATCCATTTGCACCAGCCCAGCAAAAGCCTATCCCTATTCTTTATTTCCACAGAGAGCAAACTCTTCCTTAAAATCCTCTGAGTGTTTATAAATCTTTGCTTATGTTATCCCATAAAGCGAGTTTGTTCGCCCAGTGTGCAAAACGCCAAACTACACACAGTGGAGGTATTTTACTCAAGTCATTTTTGTGCCAAGATGGGTGCTAGGTGGTAATCCACAAAGATGCACCCCGCACTGAGAAACTACAAGGCACTTATACAGTTAAATGCGTTGGTCACAGCTAATATTCACACCCCTCAGCTAATTTCTTTCTCGCTTTGATGTAACAGTACAGCTCACTTTTAATTTACCACGCATCCTTGTAGATTAAGGGACTTAGTAGAGGGGGGGCAGTTCCTGGTCTATGGCCCTGATTTTTAGTATTATAATGAGGATAGTTCCCCTACTGGGCACTTTGTTTTAGTTCTTACCACATCCCAGTTAGCAGTTCTCCTTGACTACACCATTTATCACCCTGTTCGGGGCATCTTCTAAGGTGGGATGTTTGCTTTGATGAGTTTCTCAGCTCTCCTCAAGGATATAGTCGTGAAACAAGTACTTCCTTATCTCAGTTTCTGTCTCTGGCCCTCTACTTATGTTTTGCCAGGCTCCCAGAGTTCTTTGCTTTAGCAGGCAGTTCAAAAAATTCCATTGTCTTACGGACATCACTTAAGATTAGTTGCCTCAAATTTTAATGTAAAAAAATGCAAAGTAGAGAATTTAAATTAGTTTCACGTGTTTGTGGAACTAGAACAAAACGTCTTTCTGGGGAGTTTCTCATCTTCACCAAATCTGAGGACAGTCAAAAACCACACACGCCCTGTCCTGAGACCTTATTTCCCAGCCAGACAACCTTTCCCCAGACTCATAGATATTACCAAGAGAAGCAAACCTGGTTTAAGTAAGCTTAAATCCTGCTTTAAAGGCACCTACAATTCTGCTGGGAAACTTCTAGGAATCTGCAAATAGGTGGGAAAAAAAAAATGGAAAGAGTACTTGCTCAGGGGCTTGTGTGTTTGCAGGTAGCTCTGGCCGTGCGGTGCTGGTGCCTGTGCTGTGCTTCCCTGGGCAGCGAGCTGGGGTTACCAGGCTTTGGTAATGACTGGTTACTACTGCCTCCGGAAGAGGTTAACTCCTTAATAAACAAGGATTAAAGAATAATAGAATATTAAAGAATTATTAAAGAATAAACAAAGATTTCAAAACAAAAGAGAAAAAAAAAAGGTTCCTTTTCTGGGTGTCTGCTTTGAAGAACACTGTCCGCCCTGTTAATCTGTTTATTCTGAACTAACAATAAAATAAAACCAAAACAAAGCACCAAATCCTGCAATCCCCTCCCCTCCACACCCCCCCCGCCCCCCAACCCCCCTACCCCAGTTACTATAGCAAAGAAATTATTTGTCAGTCCTCCCGGGCTTCTGAAAATACCCGCTGGCGTATTTGGTGTGTGTTGGGGCGGGCGGGGAGCAGGGATGGGGATGTTTAGTTTGGGAAGCACTCCCTGCGTTGCCCAGCAACGCGCCCTGGACCGGGAGCAGACCGCGTCGCTCCTGGCAACCGCTGTTGCTCCCCAAACAGCCCGGGCCCCGCATCCTCCCCCGGCATCGGCCTCTTCCAACGCCTCTGCCATGCTTTGCTCGGGCTCGTCGGCTGCGCCGTGCAGGGCTCCCGTAACCCCTCAAATCAGCCTCGGGGCTAAAGACAGCCTGCCCCCTCATTAGTTTACGATCCAAAAGGACTTAAATCTTCCTGCTCGGCTTGGTAGAGTCTGAGCACAATCCTGACCTGTCAGCACAGCGCCAGAGGATGAGCTTTTACAACTGCAGCTTTGCCTTGTCTGCTCACTGAATGGATAAAAAAAAAGTTTCTGGGTGTTACCTGAACCCCTCTCTGGCCAGACTACAGACAGAAACCATACTGGGCTGAGAGGTCTGTCGGAAAGCCACCCACTCATGTCTCCAGGCCAAAAATACTGCCCGCAGGAATTTGTTGCCTGGATAAAAGATATAACTCGGTTAATTCTAGTTCAGTAACAGTCAATTCCCTTTCTGTGGGAGAGTGCAAACTGTTAGGGCAGTGTGCAGTTGTTGCAAGCCTTTGTCTTCTCCCATTTATCCAGAATATGGTCTGTCCTATTACTGTCCTCACCAAAATACAGCAGTGCCTTTCCCCAAGTGCAGAATATTCAAATACATATTCCCAAACCGTTTCTAGGGCACCTAAAGCAGCCTTCTCATTCCTTTGCCCTTCCAGGAAGAATTGCCTGCTCTAGATAGTTTGTGTCTTCTATTTGGGGTCTCGTTTAGTGCTGGGCTTTGCAGTACCAGTCACCAATAGCTGTATGAACCTTAAATTTCCACAGGGGGAAAAACCCAGCTCATTCCCCCCCTTCACTGGTAGCAGCGCACTGGTTTGGAAAGCAATTACTTCTGTCCTGTTACTTGCTGAAACGTGCACTGAACGCTGCGATGGAACAGTTGAATAACAACTGTGAGTTTAGTTTTGGGACCCCCCGAGCCAGCTCACTTGCACTTGGGCAGTGCGGGCTTTGAACTTGGGGTGGTTTTACTGCACGTGTAGAAGCAGAATCACCAATAAGCAACTCCCAAACTCTTGTGAGAAAAGTTTGCGCATCCCCACGAGGACGTTGTGGTGTGCCACTATCACGTAAAAAGGGCAAGACCCCATTTTCTGTGAGTGCAGGAGCAAAGCCCAGACCTCAGTGGTGGCACCTCCCCAGTATCACCAGTCCTTGGTCAGGGCAATGCTCCTCTGGAGCGTGCCAAGTTAGCACAGCCTGGGAGAGCATCTTGTGTGCAGGCAGAAGGATGGTGGAGTCAGAGCTCATGCAGGTGTTTGAGAGAGACAAAGAAACTTGACCTTAGTGTCAGGAGAAAGCAAACAAGCCCTCCTCCTCCTCCTCCTCCTTCTCATGCCCGCCCAGGCACTACCTGCCTTTTAGAGGGAAAAGTGACCACTTCTTCTTCCTCTCCTTGCTCCAACTCTCCCTTCTGGCTTCTCAAACTACCCAGTACAAACCCACAGCAACACTACTGCGCGTCACCACATGTTTATCCCCTCATGTCACGTTTCAGTCCACTCCAGGGTGGAATCTCTCCCAGAGACCTCTGGGGCACTGACTCAGCTGCTGCTATAAAATCTGAGATGAAGCTGTCTCTTCTCTGAATGGCCACAGTTTATGTTTGTGGCTTGTTCTGCTTAGCTTTGTTAAGTACCACAATGCTTGCGAATGGTGCTATATAAATAAATAACAATATGCTGGACTCTGTTGGCAGTGATTACTTCTGTGTTTGCTGGATAGGCATGATGGAAACAGCTGCTGCTGCCGCCCCACAACTAAATGAAATACTGCAGCAAATCTCCTACTTCACACATAAATTTTCGAAAGGCTGGCTAGCCTTAAGACCATTGAAAGGATTGTCTAAATTAAACAAGTAAAAAGGGATGGCTGATGGACACACAGGTTTAAATTAAGGTGATCTCTTGGAATTAATTTAAAATAAGTGACATAGTCCATTGTTTTCTGCTTTAGGACAAGATATAAATGCGGGTCTTGCAAAAACGCAGTCGAATACCAAGGTTTGCAGGTCCTTGTTCCAAAATGAGCCCAGTTCAGTCGGGGGAGGTTTAGCTGTACCCAGGTACCGGGGATCGACCTGGGAGGATGCAGGAGCAGAGCTCCAGACTGCAGGGTCAAGTAACCAGATGTTCTGGTTTGGTTGATGACTGAAACTTTAAGATTTGTCCTAGAAAGGCACCTTTGAAATGCTTTGGTGCCAGATATTTGCTTGACACACTGTATTTCCCCCATTGAATCACAGACCTGGGAAACCCCTACAGTGCACATATTAAAAATATGGGAAAATTATTAATTCAAGCCCAGAACTTGAGCTTGCTTTCACCAGACAGCACCAATGCCTGTGTTGCAGCCAGTACCTGAAAGGCCTGGACGTGGAGTACAGTGTAGTGTGTGACTCTTAATTCCTCCTTCCAGATGTGAAAGCTTCCTCACTGCTCGGCGGATATCAAGACGGGGCAGCATTATTGGCCACCATTGCAGCAAAACTTTTCTGAAGTCTTGATTTAGTGAGTTAACAGGAAGGAAACAAGGAGTTGCAAGCATTTGTTGACAGGGTTGTCCTAGGCTAAAAATCTGGAAGCTGTTGGATTTTTTCTTAAGAGTGAACAGCTGGGACTCGTGCAGGTAAGTCTGTGTGCGGCAGAGGGTGAAATGCAGCGTGGCAGTGATAGGGCGTATGCTGGGCCCTGCGTTTCTGAGCACCAGAAGGGATGCATTCAGGTCCGCAGGAGTCCAGTCCTGGCTTTTGACACTTGGAGAGTGTTTGCATTATTAACCCAGAACAAAAACAGGGCAGGGTGGTTTTTTTTGTTTTTTGGGGGTAGGTTTGTAATGTTACTTTGCCGGTGTTCAGGTCTGAGATCCATGCACGTGGGATTTGTCCAGAGGCTGCTGCCAGCAACCTTAAACCATTGCAGCTTCTGCTATTCAGTCTCAGCTGACTCTTAAGGAAACTCCAAATTATACGGCCAGCACAGATACATTCCTCTCTCTCCTCTGCCTCTCTAAAAGTTACATTTAAAGAAACAGCAAAGATCAGTGAACTGCTGTTACACAACAATTAGGGGTGTGTGTGCGTATACCTGTTACTTGACTTGTGTGTATACCTATTTCATGGCATCAGGAAATCTGATTAAAGATTGAGCGTATATTTGTATTTTGGTATATTATTAACTATTGCTAATAAAAGCCATTTCCAAATTTGTATTTTTCCATGAGAACCAGGTTTCTGAAAAAAACCAGCTATACTGCCTGCTGCCCTTGAAACGCATGTTTTGGGTTTATCTGTGTTTCCAGGTAACTAGAGCTCTTAGACAAGCAGTGTTTGCTTCTGTTTTAAATTAATTTAACCTAATCAGGGAAAGGCTCTGGTGCCTTCTCTGTTTATAACATTTTGAAGCAATGTAATAAGCAACCTCTCCAGAATGGGCTTATTATCAAGTTCCTTGTCATGTTTCCTTCCCCCTGCCATCCCCTCCACTTACCAGCACTTACTAAAAGGCCAAAGGTTATGACATGCAATTCAGGACACTCTTTAGATGTCAAGTACCAGCTCCTTTTAGTCTGTAAGAGCTTGCTTTCAGCTGCGATGGGGGTGAGGGCATGTTCACGCTGCTCAGAACACAGAGATGGCCCCAACCTCTCCTCCATCCTCTGCTGGAAGGGGATGCTGCTTTAGGAGGGGCTGGTTACTAAAAGCAAATGCTGCTCCAGCCCTCAGGGTGCAAACGGTGCATGAGTGCTTGTTGCTGCTCGTGGGGATGCCAGGCACCATCCTGCAGTGTTGCAGGCTCTGTGGGGTGGCTCAGTGTTGCGTGGCTGCAGGTGTTACTGACTGTCCTTGGTGTGGGGTGAGGGGGTTTGGTGCGGAGGCAGAGGTTTTAACGAGCCAAGACTGTCCAGTCCTAACTCACTCCCGCCAGAATAGCAGGCTCTTTTTCCAAGGCTCTTAGAGCAGTTAAAAAACCAGGAAATACTGTAGCTGTCCTAAGTCAAGCTGGTATGATTGCCAGCTGTACATTTTGGACAAGGATTAAGTTCAGGTGCTAAGCAGCCAGACTTCCAAGTGCTTCGAGCTGCCGCCGCTGCAAAGAGCCACGTTGGGAGCTTTGTTCTCTGAGCTTGTATGGTCTGAAGGAAAAGATAACTCCTAAATGTAGGTGCTGGTAGAGCAGGTTCTTTCTGGCTCAGCCATCCAAAAGCAAAGAATTTATTTTGGTTTCACAGATGGGTGAGCTGGAATCATGTTTTTCCAAACAGGGTGCAAAGGTGGGGTCATACTTGGCCCTTGGTCTTGGTTCTGAGCCACGTGCTGGCCATCCTCAAGTGCCTGCTCATGTGCTCCTTTGGCTTCTGAGTTTTATGGGCAATGGGGAAAAAAATTACTATTTTCCTGATTGGAATTTCAGGGGAACGCCTGTTGTTTCTTGGAGATATCAGGCTTTGGAGACATGCACAGCGGGGATGAAGGATGCATGTGGAGGCAGGAGGCAAGCTGGCTTTGATACAAGTATTTGCCTTAGTTCTGCTCTAAGGTGGTATAATTCACTCGACTGCATTTTCAGTCACATAAAATAAAAGAAAAAATATTCTTCCAAAGAACGAAACACCTCCTTTCTATGCTCTGGTTAAAACACAACTAATGCCTTTTCAGGGCAAATTATTAAATACAGACTAAGCCAAAAATGTTGAATGAAATGGAAAATATTTAAGGTTTTCTTTAGTAAAACGAATGTGGCATAGAGTGGTGGATCAAGTTGATGGATAGTGTGCATCTGCTAGAAAAGAAAGTCAAAATCTGCTATTCCCTGCATTCCTTTTATTATTTTCAGTCACTTTTGAGAGCGTTGAGGATTCTCAGTAGTGAATCTATAAACTGTAAAAACCATAGTTCCTTCTTCTGTAGTCAGGGGAGAAAATACCACTTAGAGCCCATATAGAACGTGGTGGTTAAATAGCATTTTTATTTCTTCTGAATTCAGTTATTGCTGTTCTGGTTTTCCTATTTCTCTAAGCTCCAAGTGAACTAAACCTGAAAAAAAGTTCCAGAAACCAAATAACTATTTTTATATGTAAGCCTTCCTTTCAAAGCATGCAAAAAATGCACAAAACCAAACAAAAAAGAAGCAAAAACTTGGGTTTGAATTTTGATGCTAGCAGGCCAATGCTACAGATGAGAAAGAATTCTTTTTTTTAATTTAACTGCAGCCTTCCCATTAGTTTCAGTAAAATACCAGGTATCAGGAGATTTCTATAAAATATTCATAGCTGTATTGTAAACTTGTATATGGAAATGTGACCCTACATGATTCCCTGGTTATTTTACCCCCTGGTCAGCCCGAGATCCGTTGAACAGAAAGAAAACCTGGAGCACAACCTGTGCACAGCTGAGCGTCCTGCCTCTTGGGTATACTAAACCTCACTAATAAAAAGGCAAGCATAATTATAGCAGGTTCACCTGGAAGAATAAACTTTTTTGGTTTATATCTTAATTTGAAATGAAAGCCATGAAATACATCCTTCAGTCATCAAAAATCCGATTTACCATTGATTCCTGTACTTCAGGGCAGTCATTTACCTGGTGGATTTTTATGCCCCATGTTTGAATCCTCTTTGAGAAGTTGTTAAGCCCATTTGCAAATGGCAAATGGAGGGAATTACTTACCCAGTAGAGGTAATAACACCCACCAGGGTTTACTGGGAAGCTTAAATACAAGTAGCTGTCAGAAACTCTGTCCCGGAGGTAGAATAATTGACTGTTCTTTTAAAAACAACAACAAAAAAACATCAAAGACATTTTCCTTTCCCTCATTTATGTCCCAGTATTATATTCTATTTCAAAGGTTCTGCCAGAAAAAAGAAGATTTAGTAAAGGAATTTAAAAAGTTTAAATAAGATCAAAGGATGACCAAGTAAGCTTTGAAAAGCAAATGAAATAAAGTTGTTCATGCTTTGTCTTCAAATGAGTAAGCAATTCACTGAAACAGTAACATTTTTGGGATTTTGAAAGCAACACTAGTGTGATTGTATGATTATTCTGGATTTAAAAAAGCATCCACTGGTTGCTGGTGTGGGGTAGCTAATACGTTTTTTGTTTGCACCTTAAAAATTTTAAGATATGTACAAGACCTAAATACCCTACGAGAGCCAAGACTGTGCCAGTCCCAGCCCTGATTTATGCGAGGCTGCTCTTAAAAAATAAAAATAAGGGCGGGGGGGAGTTATATTCACTTCAAATGGTGATGTTTTCTTCTGGTATAAAAACACCAAGTAAGTTGGGCCGCAATTACAACAGAAGCGACCCGGGGCCCAAGGAAGGCAGGGACTTAAATCCTCTTTGATTTGAAGTCTTGGAGGCGCCCGGGGTGGCTGCTGGTGCTCAGCTTGCCCTGTGCTTGCATGTCCCGTGGAGCAAGGAGCAGAGCACCGAAAAATAAACCACATATTTCCCTGGGGCAGTCTCCCTGCTCTGGCTCTAATCTGCAGCAGTTGTTAGACTTCTGAGGTCTCGGCTTTTAGCTCTGAAACATTTTTGTTTGAGTGTTCAGAAGCTGATAGTTTATACTCAACCATTCTGTGGAAAAATACTTGCAGTTCCTCCTCATCTCCTGGATGGCAGAGCTTGTGGGCTGCAGCACAGACCGAGCGCCCAGGGGCACCCTCCTCGCTACTGGGGGCTCTTGCATCAGCCCCCGTCCTTTCCTGAGCTCTTTTTGGGAGCTTGGGAACTGGTGCAGAGGATGATGATGCTTTTTCTTCTCGGCACTCGAAGGTGACTCACAGGAGAAAGCTGTGAGATATCCTTCTGCTGCCCCCTCCTTTTCTCCCCCTCTCGCTGTAAACTTGAATGTGAATAATATTTTGAAATACTCCTCTTATCTCTGTTTTCCCAGCATTTTTGAGCTGGTTTAGGCAGGAGAGATTAACAAAGGCAAGGCTATTTACATGAAGGCAATGTGGCTTATGAATGAAGCAGTGACAGTTGGAGTTTTTATCAACCCTCAAGGCTTATAATTTTACTACTTGTCTTTCTCAAATGCATTCAGACTTTGGCGGCCCTCTGAGACTAGTGCTCGAAAAATACCTTACCTAGGGGAGTATTGTGGCTTTTTTAGGAGTGGGAAAATTGAAGCACAGGGAAGGGGAAGTGTCCTGTTCAAGGTCACAGAGCAAGTTGGTGGCAGAACCAGAAATAGCACCCAGAAGTTATTAGTTTTTTCTGTATTTCCTTTCCTGTCAGCGCTGTTTGCCTGGATACTGAGATAGCTGTGTGTAAACAGAAGGTTTCCAGAGCGCAGCAGCCTTGTTATCTGCCTGATTCATTCAGTGATGATGCAACCTGGAATCCAGATTTCTGCAATGCCTCCCACAGCTGTGATGCTGCATGTGACATCACCGGCCACATTGAGCAACCAGGGCTTTAACTTTGTCCCTACATGAAATGCCAACATCTGAGTAAGGCCCTTCTCACCGAAGTTTTATTCCTTATGCATGGTCAGGTCCTGTCTGCTCATCCCTCTGGTAAAATAATTGACTTGTCTTTTTGCTGTTCTTAACCCGGTAAGGAGCCCTGGAGCAGAGAAAGTCAACCGTGGATGCCAATCCTCTTTGTGACCCACCAGCGCCTTTGTTGACTACTAATTAGGTTCTCAGTTAGTGCAACCTCCTCAGTACCGGGGGGCTGCCAAGCTGTCAGGCTTTCACCAGCTGTCAGAAGCCACAAGACATCTTTTAATAGCTTCTGTTGGTCACTCCTGCTACAAGAGAGCTACAGTGTTCTCCCCCAGCCAGGAGCGGGAAGCAAGCGTGACTGGGATGAATCCCTCTTTCTTAGACCAGATCTAAGAGGAAGGCAGCAAATCTTAGATCTTTGGGAAACAAGAGGGCTCGCTTTTGAGCCACCAAGTCTCTGTTAGGATGATCAAGAACACTGTAAAACTTCTTCCCCTTTGGGAGGTGAAAAATGAGATCGAAGGAGAGCAGTGAGTCCTTTCATGGGCATTTGCTTTCGGGATGTGGCAGAAGTGCCAAAAAGCTGCACAAGCAGACGGCTGGGCTCCAGCAGCCGATGCTCATTAAGGAGCTCCAAGAGTGTTCCTTACTTCACAGGCACAAATCCCAAGAATAGGGAAGAGCAAGGTTTCGGATGCTGCGTTTCCTCTCCCCCTTGAAAGCCAATGCTTTATCCATTCTCTCGAGTCTTGGCTCAGGCGCCGGCTCAGTTGGTAGCTGTGCTCCCAGGATGTCGGCAAAGCTTTGTAGCACCTTGTGATGGTTTCTCAGAGTGTAGGAATTCTGTTTACATTGTCAGCTTTTCATCAGTGCAAATTAATGTTAGCAGATGGTGTACACGTAGCTGTCTCTCCAATTCTCAGGAAGCGCAGGATGGCTTTAATGGAAAACGAATTATTCTTTATCCAGGATATTTCACTGATAAACAAAATAATAAGAAGTCCTGTACGTGTGCCTTGGTTGTCCAGTACTTTTGTGTCTGTCTACCTTGTCTGCAAGTACCAGCTGCTGATTTAATCGGGGTCTTTGTGTCTGGCTTGGTTGTCATCATTAACAGAGTCTGCATTTTGTAACAAATCTGAAAATAATGTCTATGATTTATTTTGGCAGCAGACAATCTTCTATCCTGCCTGCCTCCCTCTGGTCTTTTTTGGTCTCTGAGGGAAACCAGAGGACAAAATTTATCAGCAGAAATGAGTAGGTAGTAATTTTGAGATAGCATCGCTTCTGAGTGTCCTCTTCTGATTATAACTACACCTGAAAAGAGACCTGTAGACCTGAAATGCCGAGACCTGGCCCTGCCAGAACCATTCTCAAATAGATCATTAAAATATATTTGGCAACTTACCCAACTTTCTTCTGTAACCTCACCATGCTATATTTTCCACTCGCAAAACCCTAGAAAACTGTGACCAAGTGATAGACAATAAAACACCCTTGCAAAAGTAAGGGGAATACGTATGCTAAAAGTGACCCCTCTCTTCTGCCCGAGCATCTTCATGTGAGCGTTATAAACCTGCCTCCTTTGCCAGCAGCACTGGCCAAATGTTTAGTTGCAAATTATTTGGGGCTGGAACAGGTGGGAGGCTATTTTGTGAATTTACTGTGAGAATTATTATTTTCATGATCCCACAGCGCTATTGCAAGTCCTTTTTTCTGACAAAGAGGTTTTGGCTAAAAGCCACGCAGAGGCAGTGATGGGGAGAAGCAGGGGCTGCCTTTATATAGTGGAGCTGCAGGGAATGGGGTTGTGCACGTCTGCTACGGACAGACCTGAGGGCTACGAAGGGACACGGATGGTGATTAATAGTGCCTAAATTGCCGTACTTTGTTTCTGGATCATTAAATTGATCTGGCAGCTGTATTTGGAGCAGTGACTATGTGGGTTCTGTATCTCCTTTTTCTCCTGGATGCAGAAAGATGTGAAAGAGAAATTTACTTGCAAGGTGTGGGGTTTCGGGGAAATCAGGAGAGTAATTGGTGTCATTTGTTAATAGGTAGCATGGGAACATGGAGTCAGCACTGACTGGAAAAAAAATCTTAAAAACCTGCTTTGTGAAGAATCTAAATATTTGGGCTTTTTTTTCAGTAGCTGAAAAAGGTAACTTCTATAACTTCACCTCCCCCTTACGTTTCTTTTTACCACAAAGAGCTATCAAATGAGCAGGGTCCAGTGTCCCTCATTTCTCATTTTTCCTTTTGCCTCTTAACTTGTACAAAGTTGAGGGAAAAGCTTAGATATTGGATGGAGAAGGGGAATAAAACAAAAGATTTCACTCTGTTATTTGGAGGCTACATTACGCTCAGCAGCGAGGCTGAGAAAGGAGAAATGACTCTGCTCAAAATCGGGATGTTTCAGAATATTTTGGTTTTGAAGTGACAGCAGAAACCCTCTTAAAATAGGTTTTTAAACTGGAACTTTCACAAGAACTGAGAAAAAAGGCTTCCCCCCCTCCCCCCCCAGCCCATTACATCAAAACCCCCAAAATTACATTGTCTGCTCTTGGGAAGCACCATTGCAGCAACCCTCGGTGTCCCTTGGCTGGTTGGGCTCTAACGTGCCCTGTGGCCTGCGGGTGACAGACACAGGGTGCCGGGACAGTGTGAGAAGGAACAAGGAGACCCAGGGGATGGAGGAGAGCCTGTGCTGCGAGCTAGGTGCTCAGCCCTGCTCTTGTGCCGCCTCTCCATCCCCAGGACATTCCTGTGCGGCCCTTGGGATGCTTCCCAAGGTGGCTGAGCAATGCTGGGTGAGCGCCCGGGGTGACTGGAAGATGCTGAGGGCATCGGCCCTGGCAGGCAGCAGCGTGAGAGCAGGGCCGGGGCGATGGCATGCCAATGTTTGGGAACCTCCGTGAGGCTGATGGGATTTTGGGCCACGGGCACGGATGGGAGGCTGGAGGTGGTTCTTTGTGGGGGTGGTTTGGGGCTTTTAAAATGATGGTCAATTGCTGTTCTTCTGCTATTTGTGTTTGATTATCAGCTGTGATTATAAACCCAAACTGACCACCCCACTTCCCAAATGAAAGCATTAGCAAAGCTCCAGCCATGTACTTTGATTAAATTTTTGATTAAATATTTTTTTGCAGTAGTTAAAAATGATAAGGCAGAGGGGGAGAGAAAAAAATTTTTAAAATATGTTCTTACTCTTCCAGATCTGAAGTTGTCCTCACTATGACACAATAATTCTCCAACACTACTTTTCAGTTATATTTAGAAGTGCATTTTCTGTTCCTTCCCTCTCCTTACTGTGGAACAATTGTGCAACTTTCTTTCTTCTTAATATAATACTGTATTAAAATTAGCTCAAAGACTAAAAAGAGTCCTCTGTGTAGGAAGATAGCCACCTTCCTTCCCAGCACTTCCCCTGGATCTTCCACTGGGATTTTGTTCCCGTTGGACGCGGGTTCCTCGGGCGTTTGCTGCGGTGTGTAGCTGTGCTTTCCCTGGCTGATCTCCCTCTGCTCTCCCCAGCAGTGAGCATGCAGAATTCAGAGGGTGGATCAGACTCAGCAGCTTCTGTGGCGCTTCACACCTCTGCATCAGCCCAGGCTCCGGTAGTGCAGCCAGTGCCAGCGTCTCAGCAGGTAATGTATGCACACCTGGGAATGCCGTTTCCATGGAGAAGAGACCAGTTTTACTGGCAGATGTATTTTAATCCAGGGCTTTTATATGGGGGAGAGGATTGTTAATCAGCTCATTGAGGTAGTGGGGAGAACCTGTTCCTGTACTTTGTGTCGTTAAAGGCCATAGATATTTCATGCATTAGCCCAACGAATACGCAAGCGTTAAAATATGGGGTTTTTTAACTTAGCTACCCAAGGAAGTAATTCCATGCCAGTTTGGTGTTTGCTTCAGTATAATATCCTGTTGTCATTATTTGGTGTGTCAATAAAAGCAGGAGAAAATGAAACTGTCCTTAAAGGCACCTCTGCAAATAGGGCACCGAGCTCAACAGAGGAGAGGTGGAGGGAGCGCTACTGCGGGGAGAGGGTGGTGGAGCCACATCTTGGTCTCCTCCTTTGGTAGGTGGATCCTGACATTTTAAATTGGAGAGTGGGGATTCATGATTCATATGCATGAATACGATGCACTTGGGAGGCCTCCTGATATGAGAGAAATTATAACTTCAGCTGATGAATGAAAACTACCTAATGGAAAATGGGAAGGGTTAAGTAAAACTGGTTCCTTTTTATGCCATTTGGGGAACCATCAAAAGAAGCTTCTGTTGCAGGAAGCTGGAGGGATAAGAGGATGGGTGGGTATAACTTGGCTACACCCTGCTCCAACTCCCAAGTGAGCAGAAGTAGCTGCCATTGGATGCTGTTGAAAAGAAACAATTAAAAAATGTGAATTGGTAGGAGCATTTGATTCACCAGGAGACGTGGACATTCACATCGTGTGATTCAGCCTGTGGCTGGCCAGCTCTGCCATCTTTCAGCCTTCCCATCTTTGATTTCTCTGGGTGACGTTTCTTGTCGTATTGTAACGAAGTGGATATCACTAATCTGTAGTGTCAAGGATCTTGGGAATCATCAGTCATTAGTGTGAATTTGACTCTGACAACCTGTTGGCTTTGGACTATGAAATTACGCATCCAGCCTTTGCTGGTGCTGTCCTCATGACACAGGGTAAGGAGTGGAACCCCATGGATTAAGGAAGACCCAGGGGATCGTGGAAGATTGCTGAAGAGGAGGAGCATCCAGAGCCTTCCCTTCTCACAGCGGCACAAGGAAAATACTAGGAATGAGCTACTGGCAGCATGACTGGTGTGAGGCTGCAGCCTTTGGTGGTGTTGATCACTGGTCTGCCTTTCAGTGTGAGAGAAGGCTGTATGAACAGGATGGCCTCATCTTACAGGTTGGGGATGATTCATTTTTTTGGTTGGAAGGTAGTAGGAGCAACTGGACAGGCAGTAACAAATTACACAAGTAGCTGAGCTGGGCAGCTGTGCCAAAGGAGGAAACTTGTCCTTTGGTAAAAACAATGACAGTGGGTGAAAAGCAGGAGAAAAGAACAGATCTTTCTGAGACTTTGATGTAGGTGGCATTGCCAAGGCCTGACTTGAAAATGGGCTTTTAATGTACCCATCGTGCCCTCCTTACAGCTCTTTTGGAGAGAAAATGGACTAAGTGATGGGTGGTGTAAGTGTCCTTATCACCAGCTCAGCTGCAAGATCTTCAAGGTATCCACTTACTGAAGATGAGCCTGGGGACTGGTGATGGAGAGGCTGCATAGAAATCTGGGCAATTATCGTATTCCTGTAATTCTGCTAGAACAGAATTATTGTCTGGTTGCAAAGGGCATGCTGGAGGGTGTCAGAGGGCTAAAAATCGTAAATATATACATATAAGGTAGTCAGTAATTTTCACGGTCTGTTCTAGTTTTGCAGCTTTTTGTTCAGTTGGCCCAGTCTGCTGGGTATTTTTAAAGCCTCAGGGCACAGAGGATGACTGGCTTCTTGGAGAAGGTCCTCATCAGTAAAAGGCCATACTGATATTTGGCTTGAATGCTGAATCTTTTCTTTCCATCCACCACGTCCCCATGCTGGTTTTGCTGCATCTGCAAGGTGCTTAGCACTTTACGAGACACATGTTCAACCTCAAACTGAATGCCGAGCATAACAGAGAGGAGGGGGGCGGTGGAAATGAGAGTGGAGAGGTGGAGGACAGGGTGACCGCCGCAAGGCAACACAAAGCATTTCTCTGCCCTTGGTGGCACTGAAGGGAGATACAGAACCATCTGAGCCTTGTTGCTGGTAGAAACCATAAGGGCTGTGGCACCTTGGAGAGTGCGATTTCGTGTCATAGGAGGCAGAGCGTGGTTTGGTATGGCAGCCGTAAGAGAAGAAAATTTGCAGCCCTGGGAGGAAAATGTGAATGTGTGAGGACTGGTTCTTGTTTAGCTGCAACTGAGCCTCATGTTGCGCTCCTCTTGTCAATCAGCTGTTTGCTCTTATTTGCTTGTGTGGAGTCCTAAAGATGGTTCATGTCAGAAAATGTGGATTCAGCTCTCTGCTTTGCCCAGGTTTAGGGTAGCGAGTTCCGGCTGGTGTCCGATGCAGATTGCATTGGAGGGATGGGAACTGCAGGGACACTAAGTAAGGGGTGCTGCTGCCTCTAGAGTGGGAGGAAGCTTTCCATGGCATTTTGAAAGAGAATACCTAACTCACCTGTGTTACAGACTGAAAGTAAGTGTATGTTACTATATCTTCTTCTTTCAGAGGGTTTTGGTCCAAGCAGCAGGCTCCGCTCCCAAAGGAGCGCAGATGCAGCAAATCTCTGTTCCCAGAGTTCAGCAGGTTCCACAACAGGTAATACCTCTGGGTTGAGACTCCACGCAGGGACCCCCATGTCAACAGGACCCCATGTCCCACACGGCATTTGAAACTGTGCCAGATAGCTGCTTAGAAAAAAACCCTGCTCTTAATTAAAGAGTTGTGCAATTAGAGAGCTGGAGATTACTGAGAGAGCAGCTTTCTCCATCTCTCTCCTCCTTTCTTAGACTGATGGCAAAAGAAACTCTCAAGATATTTAAAGTTTAGAAAGAACCTTTACTGTAGCAGTTGTCTTTCGTACATTTGAAGATTTGTTGGATGCTTTTCATTGCCATTTAAAAGCAGTCCTCCTCTGTAAAGATTTTTTTAGAGGCAAAGTGTTAGGGATTTTTTTTAATTACACAAATAAATATACTGACTGCATGTGGCTTCCTAGAAAGGTTAGGTGACAGAGGGCCGTGCAAGTGCTTTTATTTATCTGAACTTTGCCTTTTGCAGTCCTTGTTTCCTAAGAAACCAGGCATATGTGGTGCTGCTTCATGTGGACAGTGAGTCTGACTTTCTTGACTTTTTCCTCTAGCAATTTTTTATTTGGTTGCTCAGTTGCAGGAAAAAAAAACAATCCAACTTGACAGAGGCAACTGCGTCCCTCCCAGACCAATGAAAAAGGGGGCTGGGGTGCAGATGGATGCTGCCAACCTCCTCTCTGAAGGAAAGGCTGCAGCATGATCTCACCCTTATTAGTCAGCGGAGAATCAGCCCTGAGACATGTGTGCAGAGGAAACCCAGCTCCATTGTTTCCACTGCTCATGGAGCAAATACTTATTTATTTATTTTGATTTGACCTTTTGAAATAAATACATCATTTGGGATTCCTAAGCATGTGGGGGTTTTTTTTGTTTTTCTTTTAAAAAGAAAGCCTAAATGTCACGGTAAGGTTGAAAGTCATTTAAGGATGTAATATGCAATTTCTCCTGCTGTTCCTAGGCAATAACCCATCCATAACTTGAGTTTATTATGCCTGTTTCAGGTGCAGTCTGTGCAGCACGTATATCCATCCCAGGTCCAGTACGTGGAAGGAGGAGAAGCTGTTTATACCAATGGAACCATGTAAGAGTCTCTTGTTGGCTGTAGCAGAGCCCCCTTTTCCCCTCCCAGCTGGGTTGAGCCCTTCGGACCTCCCAGGCTCCTTCCACACGGCGCTGCTGCTGGCATTGCCCGCCGGTAAAAGGAGGAAGAAGAGGAACCATTTCACATGCTACGTTGTGTGCGTGAGGGTAGCTTCAGCCAGACTCCAGCCTTGGGGGAGGCGTTGTCCTCATGGAAGGACTGTTCCCCAGGGAGTCCTGCTACATAAAAAGGTCTGGTATTTGACTCTGCCCACCCCATTGTGTGGTGAGGCGGGGCACCTTTGGGAACCAGAGCATAACAGCTAGAGGAAGAAAGGGGTTTTGTAAGGTTTCCTCTTTCTCCTCTCTGCTGTGCCCCCCGCTTTGGGCCTGCGGCCCCTGCCATCCTCCAGGATGCTCTCAGCCTTTGGTACCAAGGTTGCCTGTAATGGCTGCAGAACGACTCCGGGGCTCTGCTCTTGCTGTGGCTGTGGGCGTTTGCTCCAGGGCTGTTACAGGACTGACTAACATTGTCAGGAGTGACTTTTACAGCACAGGGTTCAATTTCAGTAGAGCAAATCCCACCGACAATGGAGACGAGTTTTTTTAAAAAGGTGGTCCAGATGGTGGAAGCTGTTGTCCATGAGATTAGCTCTGCAAGCTCCTCTCCACACCAGGTGTGTTCCACCTCCTGACCCTATTGTTCCTTTGACAGACGAGCCGCCTACTCCTACAACAGCGAAGCTCAGATTTACGCCCCCAGCAGTGCAGCATCCTATTTCGAACCGCAGGGAGGTGGAGCTCAGGTGACTACAGCGGCATCCTCTCCTACAGCCATTCCCTCTCACAACATGGTGGGCATCACCATGGACATTGGGGGAAGTCCGATCCTCTCCGGCTCGGGAGCCTATCTCATTCATGGGGGGATGGAAAACACTAGACATTCTCTGTCACATACTTCACGCTCCTCTCCAGCAACGGTATGTAGCCCTGCAGATGTTGCAGCTCGGGGGCCAGGAATTATTCCAAGGGAACTGAAAAACCTTCAGAAAATAAAACTTCCTATCGTTATTACTGTGTATATGTCTGTATAACATGCCATGCAATTGCAAGTGAGAGAATAGACACTGGTGTGGTACACATATTTTTCAACAGGAGTTTGGGATGTCTCTGTTGCTGGTGGGCAGAGGCTTGTCAAACTTTCTGAGTGGATCACTGAAATTATGCAGCGTGGAGATAAGAGGAAATTCTCAGAGGTTTGTTTTTTTTTTTCCCCTGAGCAAAATGTTTTGACTTTCCAATTCAAAAGAATTTTCTATATTTACATTTTCTAATAAATATAACATCTGAGCATGGGGCTTGGCTTACCCAAAATAAAGAAATATATAAATACATTTTTAATTATGAAGAGACCTGAAAAATCCATTATTAACACAGTCAATAATTAGCACATAAGGTATGCCAAGCTGCTTATGCCAAATGCACAGTGATTGAAAAGCCTTTTTATACATCTCCCACACCATTGTGTATTCTGTCCATGCCATGTGTTACAGAAAATGTATTTTAGGGATAATACTGATCAAACAGAAATGTTTTAACGCTCTAATTTTTTTAATCACGTCCCTCCAACTGTCACTGGAGGTGCCAGGTTGCCTGAAGCACAGCTGTACAGGTGTGTGGGACTTGGCGGGGGGGGCGATACAAATACAAACCCAACCCAGGCTTTCTGCAGCTAGAAGCTGCCAGGGCTTTCATCTGAGAATCTACCAGCCCTTAAGTAGCAGCTGTGGCCAGGAGTAGGTTGGAGCTCTGCTCGCCTTCCTTTCCAGACTGGCTTATGTGTGTTTATACATTTGTATGTAAGCATAATTACAGATGTAGGTGTAATTCAGTGTATGTGGCCAGATTTTAAAATGTGAACAGCACCACCAAGGGAGAAAAACATGAGTGGTTGGCCACCGAGTACTCGTGAAAATCTGGCCGGTCAGGTTGTTCTTTCTTTTTCCACAGTTTTCTAATACGAACTTCACATTTTTTTTAATCTTTGTACTTTGAAAGGTTGCCTTTGATCCTGGAGTAAATGTGCTCTCTGTTTAGTAGAAGTAGCTATCTGTGGGGAAAAGTACTCAGCTTTGGGTGGAAGAGAAAATGACAGATGTGTCTGGATTAGCTGGGATTCATGTCTGGTGTGAGAATTTTGTGTATGCGTGTATTTTAACTGTAGTTATGAACTAGCATTGGACCATCCTCTGATTTTTGCTCAAGCTTCTTATTTTGAAGGAAGTAGCTGCTGATCTTGTCACCTGCGTGAGATGGCATCTTGCAACACTGAACAGCATTACTCTTGGTTTTTGGTTTGGTGTGGGTTTTGGTTTTTTTTTTTTTTTTTTTTTTTAAATTTCCGTGGTGATGGGCATAATGTGAAAAAGCATGAGTAGAATATGTGTCAATAGAAATGTCCCATGAACAGATTTAATTTCTAGCTGTCTATCACATGGGATAAAGCTGTTCAGGAAAAAAGAATTTAGGAAGCGACCTTTATGAAAATGCATCTGAAATAAATTCACTCTGTTGCATGTAGGAATGAACTTTCAGAAGGTATTTTAACGCAAAATGGCCGTGGCTCTTGTGGAGGGGCTCAAGGGGGTCAAATAGTGTATAGATGCTTGTCCGGAAGACACTGTAGGGATGTGTCTGTGTGGCTTTCAGTTCTTGCAGCACAGACCAAAACTGGAGAGGGATAGAGAGAGCCATGATAACTGATTTCAATTTCACATAATAATGGGTGAACTGATAGTGGAGGGCTTAAAGAGAGCAATGACTAAATCAAATCAACGGGTGGGAACATTGTTTTTCATTGCAGTATCTTGCTTAAACAGAATAAGAAAGGCTGGTGTTAAAGAGGCCAGAGAGGCTGTAGTCCTGGCAAAATAGATTTGGGGCAGGATTAAGGGCTTTGTAGAGAGAAAGAAAAGTACGGTCCATGCAGATGTAGACAAGGAAGCTGTAGTGTTTGTGTGTGGCCTTGGGGGTGCAGTGCAAAGGGGATGGATGTCAAAGTGGCCAGCAATGTGAGGGCTTGGCAACATGAGAGGCAGCTGCAAGGACTGGAGAAGCGAGAGGACTTGAAGGGTGTTGAATTCTTGAGGCAGAGCCAGCACCGAGACCTTGAAAGCAAAGAGAGTGTCTTCAGAGGAGGCCGGGAACAAGACAGTGCTTCAGAATTAGCAATGGTGTAAGAGCTGCCTCAGGAGGTTGAGGGATGTTTGGTGAAGACTTTATGTACATTAAAATAAAATCTTAAGATATTTAAAGAAATCCATCTTTCATATCTGCTGGAGTAATGATGTTCTGCTCCATTGAATGGGCTGAACACATGAAAGCAGGCCCATTCAGTGTATGTGCCAATAAAGCACTGTCAATCTTCATTTAAATTAGGCTATACCAAGAGCAGAAATCCTTGAGACCCCCCATAAGTGGGTCCTCAGAGCTCCTCACCTTCATGCAGGGCAGTTTAAGAGCTTTTAGTCTTTCCCCCGTAATGTCTTTTTCTGCAGATGCAAGGTGTCCATTCAAATCAGCACGCTTACCAAAAGGACAGGCAGTGTTTCTGTGCTTGCGTAAGAGGTGTTGCTCAACGCACTGCGCTGCTCCTTGAACAGAGGAAGGAAATAGTGTCTCCCTCTAACACCAACTCATTTCCTGAAGGCTGCGTCAGCAATCAGTCTTTGGTTCCTCATGGTACATCATGGTGTGCTAGATGGGTTTCCTAAAAAAACCCACTGACACATAGTTTTAGACTGACCCTTTTCTGAATTCACTGATAACTTCTTGAGAAGTGCCACCGTGATGGCACTTTTGGATGGAAACGCGGGGATGTGTGCTGGAGGTGCTTGAACAGAGTATCATGTTCGGACATGGATATGGCCCAGGCTGTGGCTTTGGCTGTTGAATGTTACCTCAGAAATTTGATCTGATTTGTTCTGTTGTCCCACCTTTCTGACAGAGCTCGGTTTTGTAAATGGCTGGTTTTATCCCAGCCTTTATCTTCCCCATGCTATGAGTCAGTGCAAACCAGGGTTCAGGGAGGTAGCTAGCTGTGAAGGAGGCCATGGGCAGACTGTTGTGCAGATGCTTTGTGCATGTGCCTACAGATGAGGACAGATGCTAGAGATAGCTGCTGACTGCAAGTTTTACTGCCTGATCTGTGCTGCCTTGTCCTGCCTGCGCTAACAGGTCACAGATAACAGGGGTTTGAGAACCTCTACTGGAGAGAAACAGCAGGTTCTGCTCCTGCCAGTCCCTTAATGTGGCAGGGTTTTTGTTTTTGGTTTTTTTTCCCTTCCTCACTTGCAAAAAGCTTGTGCTCAGGGGCACCAGAGCTCTGGGACCAGCAGCCCTCTGCTAAGTAGTTTCCCAGAGATTGCCAAGGGAGCTCCAGCAGCAGAAAGGAGAAGACAAGCAGGGTGCAGGAGAGTGTCCAGGCGCATGGCAGCAGCCATAGGTGGGCCACAAGGAGGACAGAAGCTAGACAGAGGGAAGCAAGGGGGCTCTTCAGGGGCCAGAACACCTCACCATGACTCCTCTTGGAGAAGCTCTGAGGTCAATGGAAACGAGCACAAGTAGCATCAGGATGTGCTGGCCTGTCGTCGTGGGAAGAAGCTCACTTAATTGAAACCTGTCTCCTTCCTTCAGAGTCCCTTTGCAGTTCTCTTCAGTAGCAAAGAGCTCTTACCTATTCCAGCTTATGCATTCTGTGTGGCAACCCTCCTTGTGCCCGTTTTATTTAGTTGCCATTAGTTTTTTGTCGAAATGTTAAGAAGTAATAATAACCGAAGTCATTACTTCCAGTTTTCCTTGAAAAATCTAGGTAAAATGCACCTTCTCTGTAGCAAATCTCTTTTGACCTGCTCCAGCGTATCTGTCTGGTGTTTTGGTCTGGGCGTGAAGGGGAAAGGAGAAGGAAAAGTGCTCCTCTTTTATAAATGGGCAATGCATATAGCAAAAGATTAAGGGCTCCCTGGTCTCACTCTTTCACCCTAATAGGGTTTCTTGCTGTGGTGGTAGTTTGCATGCCATACAGTAACATCTCTGCAGCTTCATCCTATAAGGACTGTGCCTCATCTGTTTGCCTCTTTTTCACAAGCCTGTTGATGTAAAGCATTAATCATTCAAAGATTAATAAAGAAATAATAATCGTGGCTGTTGCTAACTATCTGATTTCCTTTCTTTTTCTTTTTTATTTTTTTTTCTCCCCCCCCCCCCCCCCCCCCCCGCCCTGTACATTTTATTTAGCTTGAAATGGCGATTGAAAACCTACAAAAAAATGAAGGGATTACATCACACAAAAGCAGTTTGCTCAACAGCCATGTAAGTTACAATTGGAATTTACAACCTTTTTCCTGCTTTGGTAGGGGCATTATTTGTAGCCCTTTGGTGTATTCGATAGCACGAGCCACTCCATGCAGCCTGTGATTCAGCTGTGCTGCCCAAAGCAGCCCATTCCCAAGAAACAAGAATCTGCAAAAAAGTGCCATGATGTTAATGTTTGTTTATGAGATGCTCTGGATTCTGTTAACTGCCTCTACCCTGTGTTTATTTATTTCTTCTGCCTGGCAATGGATATTGCTGGAAATTAGATAAACACATTTGAGGAAGTTCTTTCCTTTCACTGGAACTGAAAGATGACTGGAAAATGTCTTGCATTTCTACAGCAATAACTTGGCCTGAATCATGACAGATATCCCTTAGATAGCATGTGCCAAAACCCTGCTCTTGTGAATGCCTTTATTGCCTCTTTCTGTGCCTCAGGAAGACCATTCCTGTTACAATGTTATGCTAAATCCACTTGCTAGACCTCTCTCTCCTCACTATGCCAACGATTTCCCTGCTTTGTGTGAAGTTCCTGCTATTCTACTGGGCCTTTGGCATCATGGTTTATGGCTCCCGTGCAGTAACGCTTCACAGTGAGCACATGTGTGTGGGATTTGAAGGGTCTAATTCAAGTCCTGTTGAAGTCATTGGACTCACCTTGACTTCATCATGTTTTGGATTAGGCTGAAGCATGTTCTGCACTGAGAAGCAGCAGTGCTCAAAGTGGTACTTCTTTATTCTAACAGATTTCCTTTTGCTTTGTATTTAAGGGGCAGATCTTTTGTCATTCTCGGGTTCTGCAAAAAAATCTTTGTCCTCTTCACTCTAGAGAAATAGTCTGAGAAAATGAAAAGAACATTAAACCTCATGGTCTGATTCTCTTAAGCTGATGTCGAACTCTAAGCCAGGTCTCCTGGATGAGTTTGATCCTTATTTCAGCTTCCAGAAATTGAAGGTTCCTTGTTGGAGTTGGGGAAACACAAACCTGCAGAATCAGGCTGGTAGTTCCTGTTCTGAGCATCTCTGTGCATCCGCCCCATCCCAGGCTGTGGCCGTGCTCCCGCACCCATGCTGCGCCCCGAGTGCCATGAAGATTTGTCTAGGGATAATGTTGCCCTGCAGAATTTTTCTTGTTTCAGTGGAGAAAGGGACAGAGCAGAGCAGGAGGGGGTGGGTTATGGTGTGGTATTGAAGGAAGTTCAAAACAAGGCAGGAAAAGGGCAGAGGAAAGAAAGCAAAGATAGAAAAGAGATTTCATCTGACCACAGGCTGTGCAGGATGGAGTTGGGGCCCGATCCAGCCTCTGATCTGATCTTCCCTGCCCTTGTCTTGCAGGGTAGAAGTAAAGAACATCTCTCTTCTCAGATCAGGGTTCATCATTTGTCATAAGGCCTAAGTTCTCTTACAAATTCTAAAGCAATAGAACTACTTCCTGAGTATTTGTGTTCACATCAGCTCCCCACTTGTCTCTGCTGAAGATGTCGGTCCAGGCACGAGTAATGTGCTGCCCTGGGCAGCTCCAGGGCCGGGGTGGGTAATTCCCTCTGCCAAGGTTCAGAGCATGAGCTGAGCCAAGGAAACTTGTGGAACCCTTGCTGCCCCGTGCACCTCCAGTGTTCATGCTCTGCCTTCCCGGAGCGTGGAGCGATGTCTACAGACGTATGGGAATAACGACGAGGTGGTGGTACAAGCAGTGCCTTTAGGAAATGTAGCACGTTGCAGAGCCGGATCAGGCAATCTTGTTCCAGAGCTGGACGAGAGTTGGTGCCGTTGCCCAGGGAGGCTGTGCTGCCTCTGCCCAGGGAGGTCCTCAGGATTTGACTGAATGAGCCATTCAACTGGGCTGAGGCACCTGACCTCCTGTGGAAGTGAGCTCTCATTTGAGTAGGAGGCTGGACTGGAATCATAGAATCATCATCAGATGGTTTGACTTGGAAGGGAGCTTTAAAAGTCACCTAGTCCAGCCCCCCTGCAGTGATCAGGGACATCTTCCGCTAGGTCAGGTTGCTCAGAGCCCCGTCCAGCCTGGCCTGGAATGGTTCCAGGGATGGGGCATCTCCCACCTGGAGTCGGGAGACTGCCAGAGGTTGCTCCCAACCACAGTGTACAAGGCAGCCCAATGCATGTGCTCTGTTACAAGGGTTTCCGCTCTCCGCAAGGTTGCAGTTCCCACCTCCTTATGTTAAAACCAAAACAAAAACCCAGACAGAGGATTAGCTATCCCAAATGCTGTGTGACTGACACATGATAGTGTCAGGCTGGCACATGAGAACCAGAAAGTGAAGCATCAGGTGACTGTGATTTGTCAAGGCTGAAAGCAAAATATGAGCTTGACAAAAGCTTGCAGCTGAGGAAGTTGTGAGATAATGCTGATTGCACTTAGTTGTGACTGAATTGCTTTTAGTCTTAAGGTTGCAGAGTTTATTATTAAGTGTTCTGTCCCTTGTTTTGAATTTCACATTTTGCAAATCTGTAAATTCTTAGGATAACGGTTTGTTTTCTTGCCATCAGCAGATGTGCCATGCCAGGGATCTTCTTTTTTTTTTTTTTAAAGAAAAAAACCAACAACTAAAGGTACCTCAGTCAAGAGGGAATTTTTTACATAATGCTGTTTAAACAAAGTCAATGTGAAATGGAGCCACACTTGACAACTTAATTTAGTTTCAAAAACTCTGAAAGGTTATTTAAGTGCACTTGAAACATGAAATTTGGAAGCCTAAGCTGCGTTAATACCCCAGCGACACGTGGTGGTTCTAATGAAACCATGTCAATCTATTACTGTTACTTAAAAAGCTCGGCTCACAAGTGTACTCCAGAGTCGCTGGGTCAGAGCGTTACTTCTTTGCCAATTATGAGCTTGCAGATGATGCAAAGAAATTGGAGGAAAATAACTACGATTTTTGTGCACGAACGCCTAGAGCTAGGCATGTAAGGAAGTACTTGGATGCTATAACCTGCCTGAGGCCCTGCGGCTCCTAGATATCCACAGCACTCACAGGAGTAGGGGGAAAATGTATTCTTTCCTCACTGCCTGTAAAACAAAAAAGAAACAAAAACCCCACCCCAAATAACACCTCCCCCCCCCCCCCCCCCCCCCGAAACCATTGGACTTCTTCCCTGTGGGTGAAGGTGCTGATGGAGCTTTTCCCCCGAGGCAAAGATCTAACCCCCAATGGTGTTTAGGTGGAAACACCTGAAACAAGACTGAACAGAAAAGTAGAAAAACTGTTAAAGGGAGTAATTCTCCCTGGGCCAGGGGAGGAATGTAATGACCTAATGAAAGATGAATCTCCTGCTCGTGGAGAAAGGCGGGAGGTGGAGGAGCATGTACTCACCACACACAATGGCTCAGGACTTAACTATGCGAGGGACCAGAACCGACAGGCACTCGCTCTAGAAGAGAGACTTTTCAAGACAATACATAGGTTTTGATGAAACTTTAATTGCAAAAGATCTGTGGGGTTGAGCAGGGAGCTCCTGGTTCCTCCCTAGGTGATGTGTAACTGCAGGGAGGTGGGAAGGTGACAAGCAGCTCTGTGAAAAGCGGGACAGAGGGGAAAATGGCCAGGAGGTTTTTCTTCTTCCAGCTGTAGCAGCCCTTGCTCTGATACAGAGGCCACCAAAACTGATGGGTCCAGTCATTTGAACTTGTGGTTGCTTTGGATCAAACCTGAATGAATTTCAAATGAATGAAAGAGTTTTAACTCTACAGCTTTGGATTCAGCTCATTTTATGTAGCAGAAGTTTAAATTTGGATATGTGAATGATACATATCCAATGATGCATTCATAGGTGCTGAAAAGCCTTTGTGTGAGAGCAAAGTTGGATGTGAAATACATAAACAGAAAATAACTCAATGGAGTGAGGTGTCAGAGATGTCACTGCACATTTCAGGTTGTATTTTCACAGAGTTACTGATAAAAAACTCGAGTACAGTGGTGAATTGGGACCCCAAAGTTTCACCAAGAGAAAACAGAAAAGAGCCAGATACTGGAGTACGAGTGGAGAGGACCTAAGCATAGGCCAACTCATACATCCATGTGCACGGTTAAATCCTGCTGATTTCTAGACTAAGCCTGTGCTTAATTACAATATGTGCTTGAACTCTTTGTTGTAAGGAGATGGTGTGGCTAATATTTTGGCATTCACAACCTGAGTCTGCTTTGCCTCTGATCTTGTGTGAATGCAGCTGCTTCTGGTGGAGCTGTGCCTCCTGTGCATGTGGGGATGGAGCTCTTGGTGGAGAGGGTGGTCTTGAAAATGTTAATCCCAAATGTCTGTAATGACAATGAAAGGGCTCTTACCAAAGCTATTGATATTCGTCCAATTGTACATCTGGTTCCTTCAGAAATTCACTTAATGTAACACTTACGTTATTGATGCCGAAGTCATTTAGGCAGTTAAAGGAGACTGGGGGTTTTGTCTTTTTGCATTTTAATTCCTGTGCTGACATTGTGTGCCGGGCCTGCCCTTTCAGACCAGCTAGGTATAACTAATTTATATCTAATTTCAAACTTTAATCAACAGAAATGTCAGAAGTTCAGACAGTAAATTTTGAAAAATAGATGGAACTCCTCAGATTTTTAAGGTTGCTTTGGTGACCATTAGTTTTATTGTTAAGGGAACAGTTGCAGACACACCAATCTTCAAATTAATAAAGACTTTGCAGCATATTTGGTTCCCCTAAAATTTATCTCTCTTAGACAGCATCTTAACATCTTTATTCTTGGAAAACATGAGTTCGTACAGCTTTATTTTGGCTCTGCAGGAATTAATCTGAATCCAAGGCGGACACTGAGATGGCAGGCGGACTGTGTCTTAATGCTCTTGCAAAATCTGACAGCATTTTTGTTGGGTTATTACCTTTGGGCTGGGGGTCCTTTAACTTTTATAAAAATGCAACTGGCATAAGTTATATAAATTAACTTATATAAATTAAACACCCAGCATTAAGTTCTCTTAAACTCTTAATGTCAGATGGTCTCTCCTGGCATTTAAGCGTTGACGTTGTCCTACGCATCCCGTTCCAGCCCTCTTTAGACTTTCATGTGTTCTTTATTTATTTATGTTTTCCATACGTAAAGCTCCAGTGGTTGTTGGACAACTATGAGACGGCGGAAGGCGTCAGCCTTCCCAGGAGCTCTCTCTACAACCATTACCTGCGGCACTGCCAGGATCACAAACTGGATCCAGTGAATGCCGCTTCCTTTGGAAAACTGATCCGGTCGGTGTTCATGGGGCTGAGGACTCGCCGCTTGGGAACCAGGTCTGTATGAATTGATTTTTTAAAAAAAAAACAAAAAAGCTCCAACAACTCCTCTCACATGTACCGAGACCTGCCGAGCTTCATTTAGCAGGGACGGGTCTTCCGAGATCTACAGAAACAACCAACCGTGACCTTGTGGAGAAAAAAAATTGCTGTTCTGAGGTAGAGAAATAATTTCCATGTGTTGTGAGGCAAAGCTGCTTTCTCACCATGAATTGGTGGTGTGAGAGGCTTGACAATACAGTTAATTCCAGACACGCTCCAGGTCTCTGGTGACAGTGCCTTCTCCAGCCACACAGCGGAATTTGGTCTAAGTCCATTTCCTAAGGAGTCTAAGAATATTTTATTTGAACCTAGGCTTCTTCTCATTCCATCACTATCTCAAAAAGATGAAGTAACTCGTCTTCGTGATTGCTGCTGTCAGCTGCAGAGCCCAGAATTCTGCTGCAGTGAAACAGTTTCTCCCTTTGGGTCTAGTACAGTTCTTCCAACACGGCTGAGAGCAGAACCTGTGCCCACATCTTTGATGCAGACAAGCTGTACTGATGTAAATGGCTTATTTCTTAAATTCCCGAAATGGCAGGCTGAATCTTGTGACAGGTTTTTTTTCTTTTAAAACTTCAAAGATCCATGGGATGTTACAAGAAAAGCATAACATAAGAAAGTGTACTTGCTGTAATTACATACGTGTCCTTCAAGGGAGCATCTGAAGTATCTGCACAGCTTGCATAGCTGAGTTTGCATTTTATCCAGGCTTCTATTTTTTAAAAAAGTAGCTAATACACTAGAGAAACAGTGATTGCTCTGATTGTGTAAGATTTTATCATAAAATTCAAGCTTAGATATTTTGGCTTCTAAACGAGAACAAAACCAGATGTGTCCTGGGCATTCCACAGCTGGAATGTGGAGGCAACGGTCACAGGAAGAGCAGGGGACAGTTTGGATTTCTGTAGATTGGTTCAAGTGCAAGACCTCTGAAGTAATTTCTTTGGAGGAGAGAAATTATTTGATCCCACCAAGTATTAAAGAAAAAAAAACCAACAAGCAAAAACCCCATTTATAATTGCAAATGTGCAGGCTGGGAAGGATACAGGAAACCTCAATAAATATGGAAATAGCTGTCCACCATTATTTTCTTATTAATTCATTTAAATTATAAATGCAGCTGTTATTTAATTTGCAGGCATTTAAAATCACTTAAGACGTGGCCAACACGTACGTCATCCCTGAGCGCTCAGTGTGTGTAAAACCCCTTTGGTACAGTGCAAAAGGCTGAACGATTCAACCGTCCCCTTGAAAAGAGAAAATTCCCCCATTGAGGAAGAACGGGTTAATTCTTTGACAAATATTCCTCTCTTAAATTTCTTTATGGAATTTTCCAATGGGAAGCATTATTGGATATAAGGTGCCTCCAGACCCTGTCATAGTGACACAGCAAATGAATTTTACGCAGCCCCCATAAGAGGGCCCTAGAGGCGCTGGTGCTGCTCCCCTAGCTCAGTCTCCCCTCCCACTGAGGACTCAGCTCAGGCGTTGTTAGCAGCAAACTGGCTAAAGCCAAGCTGGACGTGCTGTCGTCATGTATCCGTGGCTGCATAATTGTCCTTCTCGCTCCCAAATGCAGATGTTTGGGGATTAAAAAATTCCAGTTTGGTGGAAAAACTTGAACTGACACATCTGTCTCATGTGAGGGAACAGTATTCACCTAAGGAGCATCACAGCAGCTTTGCTCACCACCAAAGGAAAAAGAATTACAGCCTCTTCTGCTTGCAGAAAGCTTTTCGTTTTCACAAAACTACAGAAATAAGCAATTCCAAGACCAAAGCCACATCAAAGCCTGTTGCCATTGCTGTGAAAGTGCTGGAGACAGAAAGACATTTTTCTTATCACATTTGACTATTCAGTCAGGCTTGTTTTATTCAAGTCTACATAAAGATGGAAGCTTGTTTTTATGGAAAAAACAAATCCTTAAGCCCTGATCAAACAGCAAAGTGCCCCCTGAGGTCTTTCTGTCATTCTGTTTAGTAACAGTTTGTATTGTGACACTTGTCTCTTTTTCTCCAATTACCATGGGTTACTTGGAACAAACCTTGCTGGGTTTTAAATGTAGATGTCACTGAACTTTGCGACATGTGGTTTTAAATTTTATAGGGGATGATGGCATTCCGTAGTTCATTAATTCAGCCATTCAAATAGTGCTTGGCAGCAAACCGACGTGTGCTGTAAGAAGTAGGGTGTATTGTCAAAACAAGCCTAAGAGTAAATTGCAGGGCTACGATGTCCCTTCCATTGACTGGCTTACACTGAGCAATTTCAATGCTAATACTTCCAGGGGAAACTCCAAATATCATTATTACGGGATCCGTCTAAAACCAGAGTCTCCGCTGAACCGTTTGCAGGAGGACACCCAGTACATGGCAATGAGGCAGCAGCCCATCCATCAGAAGCAAAGGTAGGTGCTCCCAGCGTCTTGGAGCTTGCTAGCGCTGCCCCTGACACTGCTGCTGGCAAGGGTCCTCCCCAAAGAAAGCTGCAGACCCTGTCTTGGGAGGTGGCTTGGCTTGGGAGCAAAGGGAGCGTGTCGGGACTGTTAAGAGCCAAGTGCTGCTGAAGTGCCAGAGCTGAGCTGTGGAAGAGGGGGCTGCAAGTCACTGGCTGCTCTGAGTCGTGGAAGGGTGCAAAAACAATTCTCAGAGATGCCCCATCTCTGCAAGCATTCCAGGGCAGGTTAGACAGGGCTCTGAGGAACCTGATCAGGTGGAAGATGCCCCTGCTTATGGGAGTGGGGTTGGACTAGGGGGCCCCTAAATGTCCTTTTCAAGCCAAACTATTCTATGATCTATGAAACAGCGTTTATCTGCCTGTTCTGTTTGCCAGCGGCTCGATCCAGCCCGCTGCTAGAGAGAATGCCACCGTATGTGCCGCTTTTCACTGCCTCCCTCTGACCAAACTGTCCTAGGACCTCAGCTATGGACTTGTTCTGCCAAATCAGTGTGAAGAACTTGGGGGCTTGTGTTGTGCTTGGGTGGCTTTGGGGTTTTGTTTGGTTTTTTTTTTTTTTTTTTTTTTTTTGTGCCACAGTGCAAGTTAAGTAGTGCTGTGGTTTGTCTTACGTCTGAGCAATTCTGAATATAAAAACACCATGTGCAAAGGAATTTGGAATTGTCTCCTGGAAGCACAGACACTTCTGGTTCTTGCTGGAGTGAAGAAGGAGCAGAAGAACTTATTTCTTCAGCTCCCAACCAGAGAGTAAATGCAAAAGTCGGCTCCCGAGACGGAGAGCCTGCGCTCCGGCACCCACTCCAGCTCTGCTTCTCAGTTTCTTCTTTAATTGGTGTCACGTTGGGCAAACTTCCGAACCCCTTTCATTCTGTCTTGAGGAGTGCTTTCCAAAAGGAGTTTCTCATTTTGCCCCTCCACTTGACTAGATGCTATAAAGAGTCAACCCTCAAAATGCTGCCCTTGAATGTTAACCTCCTGTATGACATGAGAAACGCAAAAGTCTGCATGACTGTGTTGCAAATAATGTCTACGTGTTTGCTTGTGCCTCTGTAAATCCCAAGCCACGCTCTAAATTTAGGTATAGACCAGTGCAGAAGACGGATGGCACGGCAGACAGTGGGTCCAATGGTAACCCGCACACTACGCCGGAGCAATCGGTTGCTGCTCAAAGTCAACATCATCAGCAATTCATAGGTGAGGAGGCTGCTTTCATGTGTTAGATACCTCACGTCTAGGCTTATAACTTTAAGAGGAAGGAAGGTCTTGCCCAGCAAGCTCCAGCTGTTCTGCATTTGTTTGCTTGGCTAATAAGTCTACAGTATTGTATATGATATAGATACTATATAGGATATATTGAAATAAGCTCTTGTAACATCACACTTGCTAAGTTTATTTACTGACTCCCACACCCACAGGAAGACTTTTCCCTTGTGCCCTCAGGCCTGTTGGTTCCCTCTAAGTATGTTTAAAATTAAAATCCATCAGGTTTTGTCCCAGTTGGATGGAAGGCGTGGAGGTCCTGAAGAGCCTTGCTAAGGCAGGCAGCCGGAGGGAGAAGAGCGAGTCTCTTCATTGCAAAGGCTGCAATATGTATCCGATGCAGATGATCCATAGGGATCTTCTCCTTAGGAGACAGGCTCTCTGGCTTTGCTGGTCGTGGATCTATGTGTCTCCGTCCTCTCCAGCAGAGGTACCAAACCCTGGCCAGCTCCGAGCCTCCCCTGAAGTACAACTGCTGCTGATATGTCTCTGTCCAATTATATTTTCCATTGTATGCTCAAAATACCAGGGAGACATTTTTCAGGCTCCAGAGAAAATATAATGGGAGGCGCAGTAGATGAGGACAACGTATTCTTGTTTCTTTCATTACAAAGAGAAAGAAAACATTTTCCTTTCAACAGTAAATAAAGCAGGCTGCGATTGTTTGCTTTTTGCCCAGCATAGCAGCGTGAATGGGGAAAGCACTAGATTATTGGCCTCTTTTCTCCTGTTTCATCCCCAGCTGAAACATGAAAGACAGCAGCGCCTTGCACTCATCAGTAGTCCAGCGTCACTGAGTCCTGCCTAACTCTCACTGTGTTTCCCCACCTTTTTTTATCCCCTAGATGTAACCCATGCCTTTCCTGAGTTCCCGGCCCCTGATCTAGGTAACACCCTCTTACAAGAAGGGGTCACCGTGAATGATGTGAAAATCCTGCAGCTTCTTTACAGGCGACACTGTGAGGTGATTCTTTAGAATATTTCTAATTGCTTTATTAATCGATGTGGGAGGTAATTCATGTGCTCATCTCGTATCCTGCTCTTGGGAAAAGCTAGACTATAATAGGGGATGCTTGATTTGCTAGGTATTACAGCTGAAATACTGTGCCTATGTTATTCTTTCATTGTGGGATCTGTTTTATGTTATGTTGATTATTAAAACAATGCCCTTTCTGTTATTCTTCTTGTAAATTATTTAATCTAAATGGCAGCACATGAAATCTATGCCTACACTGTGTGTCAAGGTGCTAGGAGGGCAGCTAATGAGTTGCGTTCTTTGTTGTTAGGCGACTTTGGATGTTGTAATGAATCTTCAATTTCATTATATTGAGAAACTGTGGCAATCCTTCTGGAGTCCTAAAACACCATCTAGCGATGGCTCCACCGCCCTGCCATCCAGGTACACTGCTGTGCTTTGATTATTTTTGAATGATCCTTTTTTTGGTGGTAATTTATCTGTTAAAAGTGCCTGAAGCCTTTTCTGCCCCGTTAGGCATTCTGAGTGCTTTGTAGGAGTCGAAAGTATTCACTTCCCTGCAGAGGCGTTACAAGGAGTGTCAGAAGTGTTCAATATTGTACTGACCGCCCAAAGCTCAGACCTCTGAGGAAAGCATCTGCTCCGATTAGGTACCTCTCTGTGCCTTATACCTCCTGTAACAAGTGCTGATCAGAAACGCAGAGAGCGTTTGGACGGATGAGAACGGGATGATGCTTTCGTAAATGGCCAGCAGGAGCCAACAGTAGCGGTCCCATGTCATTAGGTATCGGTCTCCGTGACATCTCGGACTCGGAGGCTTTAGTGACACCTCAACTGACTCACTTCTTTGGATGGCTATCCAAATCTTTCAAGTGCCCCATGTTTTGAGGCAGGTAATGGCAGGCGAAGCTGCTCTGATCTTGGTACTCCTGCCTGGCTTGTTGTTCCTGCCTTTTGGTCATCGTTTGCACGTTGGGAATCTGCTGCCGAGAGACAGGGGGATGGAAATAAGTGCAAATAGAAAGGTGAAGGTTTCTTGTTAAAATGCGTATTAAAAGTCTGAACGGTCCACTTCTACAGATTATATAAGGGCTTCTGATACTGACATTTTCAGAAGCAAAATGGGAACAATTTGAGTAATAAGCAAATACCCCGTAATAATCTGTAGAATATGGCCCTGTTGTCCTCAGTAGATGTTACCCAATGGATGTCTTCCCACAACGAATCACTGTACCTTGGTTTAATTGTTTCAAAATCTCTTTTACTTACGGGCAGATCTCCAAAGCAAATTTGAACACCACAGAGAGAGCCGTGCTAGGTACTGAGAGGCTCGCTGGATACTGGAGGCAGCATTTCTGCAGGGCTCTGTCTGAACTAGCCTCTCTTGCTAAGGCTGTGCACTCTAATTCCTCTCCATACCACTGCCAATAATCCCGATAGGTAAACAAAGCACTCCCTCCCCCTGATTTATTTATCTACAAATATAAACCCGAAGTATTATGCAAGTGGCAAACTGAAAGCATGATAAAGTGCAGAATATGGTTCCACTTAAGAGAAAGTTTAGGTACTTGGTGACCGGTTTCTCTGTGTGAGTGTCCGAGGAGTATGCTTGTGGGGTTCATTTACAAAAACCACTTGGGCAGAGGCTGTAAGTGTCGCTTTATACTGTGTCCAAGGCTTGGCTTTAATGGTTTTGATGTAACGCAAGGGGAAAGTCCAGTGCAAATTCCCAGTTCCCACCATAGTGTCATAGCAGCTCTGCTTTGATGCTCTGGCAGTGCTTAAGGCTATTTTTTTTTCTGCTGAAAACCGGGGTTAGAAATCAAGAGGAAGGGTGAATGCCCTGAAGGCAAACCTGCTGCTAACGCTGCCTCCCTCCTCATCCTCCCACAGCAACGAAGAACACGAAGGGACCCTCCCAGGAGATAAGCTGATCACTCTGTGCAAATACGAACCCATCCTCAAATGGATGAGAGACTGTGATCACATCCTGTACCAGGCCCTGGTGGAGATTCTCATCCCAGACGTGCTCAGGCCGGTGCCCAGTGAGTACCCTGCGGCGTGGCTGGGAGGACACGGGTGGTCCCAACCTCGGCTCGGCTCCTGCTCCTCGCTGGGCTGAGTCACGGGATGTTGCGTGTGAGAAGCAGCGATCCGTGACTCACTCGGTCTGGCTACCGCTTGCCACGAGGGTTTCCATTGTAAAAGCTGAAGTAGAGGGTTTTGGTTTGAATGCAAGCTAAAATATGATGGCAACAGCAGAAGTTCTCCTGCCGCGTTGCTCTACGTCAATGGTACTTTGTGACCCCTGGAAATTCCATGCTTTTTAAAGTTTGGTTGATTGCGTATCACTTCTGACGTTGGCTCGGAGTCAAGGTAAAGGCATAAGCTTAATGCACAGTGAAGCGCGGCTAATCCTTGCGAGGTGTTTCCTTGGAGATCGTATCTTTGTTTGTGTAGAACCATCCTGTCCCCTACTGCACCTCCTGGAAATCTGGGGTCAACTTTTGTTTGGGAGTTTAGCGATGGGATACTGAGGGTTTTCTGTCTCATTGGGCTCCTCCTCAGCGAAGCGCGTGCGTCAGCCTCCCCGAGGCCTCCACGACAGCTCTGGAAAGCCACGTCCCTCTGGGCTGCTGTTGTCATTCTCCATGCTGGGGCACATGGGTATCTTTACAGAGCATATTTCACCCTTTAAAAAATGCTCAGAAGGACTATGGATAAGAAAAGGATAAGAAAGAATAAGAATAAGAAAATGAGAATCAGAGTAAGAATAAAAATGAGAAGAAGAGTAAGGGTAAGAAAAGTTTGAGTAACAACATTAGAGAATAAGAAGAAAAGTTTGAGTGCATCTCAGGACGCAGCTGGTTTCCCTGACGCTAAGTTGAGCTCACAGCTACCCAGATCAGCGGCTGTGCTTTCCACAGCAGCTCTCAGCTAGAAAGTGGTGTCCCAAGATGACATGGAGCAGCTTTTCTAACTCTGCAGACTTCTTTGCAGGCACGCTTACACAAGCAATTCGTAATTTTGCCAAGAGTTTGGAAGGGTGGCTGATGAACGCAATGAGTGAATTTCCCCCCGAGATTGTCCGGGCCAAGGTAAGCAGAGGGAGCACGGGGCAGGTCCGGGGTAGGAACTGAGTGTGTGCGCGTTGCAGTTTTCCGCAGGGACTGGAAATCACTGCTGGGGTTTGGCCACATGTACTCCAGACTAGCACCATATAATGAATAATTATCCACGCAAATCGGCAAGGAGTGGGAGGACAGGCAGGGCAATCCCTTTGTACCAGAGGCTGATGGTGCTCTGTCCGTTGAGCCGTTCCCATGTCCCGGGATTGCAGATAAGCTCTCTGGAAGAAAATCTCTGCATGGCATGAAGCTGTCCTACTAAAAATTGCAGGACACCCCATGGACTGAATGGCGTTGCAGAGATTGGACCTAAGGCTCCTACTGCCCCTCTCCTGAAGCCATGGGTTCTTGCAGCCGGTTCTCACCTTGCCGGTCTGTGCTGGGGGCAGAGTGGGGAAACCTCTTAGTTTAAAGAAAAGAAATGCAGAGGCTGCTTTGCGAGACACGATAGGTGGTGCAAAAGTGGTGCTCTGGAGCACTCGGGTATGCTTTGGGCAGCAGCGTGGGTGGGACTGTGCAGGTGATCCCAGCTGATGCGCACGGTGTGCTTGAGCTCAGCATTGAGAAGAGTTTGCCTTCCAGCCCCGTGGCCTCCTGCTCGCGGAGCCCTGCGTTGCTGTGTTGCAGGTGGGGGTAGTGAGTGCCTTTGCGCAGACGTTACGGAGATACACATCACTGAATCACCTGGCTCAGGCCGCCCGTGCGGTGCTGCAGAACACTTCCCAGATAAACCAGATGCTCAGCGATCTCAATCGGGTCGACTTCACCAACGTGCAGGTAACTTACGGTATCTGCTCCTCGGTCGTGTTGTCTAGAACTGGGTGTCTCTAATGAGGTTGTCTGCTGGTAACCAGCATCTTATTGCCAGAACTAAAAGGCAATTAAATGGACAATTGCACAGTTTGGGTGTTACTTTCCCGGTAAGTCTGCCATCTCACTGTGAGTAGTGGAGAAGGTACTAAGGAGCTTCTGTAAGAAGCAGTGCTACCAACAATAATATAGTTCTCATAATAATATTGTGGTCAGGGCAGCTCGGAGGAGACATGATTCAGAGCTGGTCTGGGGTCCTTGTCTACTAGAAATGCAGCTGAATTCCTAGGTTGGGATGGACCAACCGTGCAGGCTTGGCGTGAGTAACTGTCAGCCCTTCTTCCCGAGCAGGAGCAAGCCTCGTGGGTGTGCCAGTGCGAGGAAGGCATGGTACAGAAGCTGGAGCGGGATTTCAAGCTCACTCTGCAGCAGCAGAGTTCTCTGGACCAGTGGGCTAGCTGGCTGGATAATGTTGTTACTCAAGTCCTGAAGCATCACGAGGGCACTCCCAGCTTCCCCAAGGCAGCCAGACAGTTCTTGCTGAAATGGTCTTTCTATAGGTACATTTTCTTTCTCACTTTGGAGATATTTCTGCATTGGGCTCAGGGCACGTCAATAGCTCCTTGGAAAGCCAAGGCCAAGTTCTTTACTCCTGTGCAACTCTGGTTAATTATTGCTCTGCCCTGGTACAGAAGGGAGCGTTGTGTCTCCTGCATCCTTTCAGGATGGGGATAGGACTAATTTCTGAAAGTGCTTTGATACTCTTGGGTTCGAGGTAGGAACAGAGCACTGTGTCCCACAGTGCCTTCAGGGTCCAGAATTCACATCAGCCGTGATGCACGTATAAAACACAACCCAAATATTTTGTTTTCCGGCCGTTTTCCAGCTCCATGGTTATCCGGGACCTCACCTTGCGCAGTGCTGCCAGCTTTGGTTCCTTCCACCTGATTCGCCTGCTCTATGATGAATATATGTTTTATCTGGTAGAGCATCGTGTTGCGCAGGCAACAGGGGAGACGCCGATTGCTGTAATGGGAGAGGTGAGAATTGTTAATTCCCTAGAAACAAACCCACACTACGCAGCTCTTTAAGAGGTTGGAACTCGTGTGTTTCACAAACAGCGCTGTGCCCTGAACGTGTTTTTGTAGCCATCATTGCCGAAGCAGGTACTGAGCTTTTTGAGTGCCTGGCACAAGAATCCAGCTCCTTGAGCCCCTTCCATCCTGGCTTGCTAATAGCTGAGCTGGTGGGTTTGGGGGCAGTTGAGCATCAGCTGGCCTTTGGCGGCCTGGAGGAGGGAGGAAAAGGATCTCCCTACTTCTCTCCGTTACCTGTGGGCACCAACCCTGATGGCGGGATTCCTGCCAGGGCAAAGACCCATCAAAAAAACTAAACCAAGCAAAGAAAGGTCCAAAAGGTACTTTCCCTGCAGCTTTCGGTGGTACTGTTCACGGAACATGCTCAGGCCTCTGCAAGCTCCAGTTTCACGCACAGTCAGCCCCTCTCTCTGTCTTTGACTTGAAGAAGAGAAACGGTGGGTTGTTTGTGTTGGGGGGTGTGTGGGGATTGGAGTTTTCTTTTAACCAATCAGCCAGTAAATCCGGTGCCTGGCTTGCAGGCAGGTCCTGTCCTGCCTAGCTGAGGTCACTTCTACTCTTTCCCTCTGAAAAATGCCTAGATTTAAAAGGCCCTCATCAACTTGTGATAGCAATATAGAAACTACTGTTAGTTTGAAACTGATCTCATTTGCTCCTTGAAGCTCATACCTGTTTTCTTCCTTCCCTGGAGCTCATGTAGGGGAGCCAGGCAAATCAACTGCCTGCCTGTCCCTTCCCCCCCACCCCCTTTAGGCCCATGCTGTTGCCCCAAGTCAGCAGCGCTGTAAGTTCCCGCTATTCCCTGCTAAACCTCTGTCTTTATTGGTATTCAAGGAACATGAAAGGCAGAGAGTGGCTTCCAGCAAGACCCAGCTGTGGCAGGCTTTCATCCGTCAGGTTTTGCCTTCTTTCAACTCTTGCAATATTTCTGTTCTCCAGGAGGAGGCTGGATCTTCCCAGCAAGAGAGGATGAATCGTGTCCTTCCATTTCCATTGCTCACTTTTAAACTCCTGCTCTCCTCAGTGCCTTCCACTGCCCAACTTTGCATGACTTTTCAACACTACTGTTATAGCAATTTAGTGTTTCAGACCTCGTCACAGAGGGAGACAACACGTCTCCAGAACCCAATATATCCCCAGCTCTCTGGTTACAATTGACACGGCAGCCTTGCAAGGCAAAGCACTTCCGTGACGCAAATGCGAAGGCTTTGCACAGAGTTGCACAGGGTGGAGCGATGGTAGAGCCCCAGGAGAGGGGAATAGCTGGCATGCCTGAGCAGCTGCCCGAGAGATGCAGAGGGCTGGAGAAAAGGCACCATCCTTCAGTCTGTGGCAGCACTTGGCCCTGACATGGCAGACAGAAACATTTCTCCCTTCATTCCACAGCTCCATCCTGCCTTGGATTGTTGCGTGTGGTGTTTGCCCAGAGGCTTCAATGCCAGCGGCAGACTTTTCCCCAAAATATGTGGTTGGTTTTGCTTTCTGCTTTTCACCGCCGGCACTGCTGATGCTCGTGCTTCCTCTGGAGCACTTAGGCTGCTTGTTAAAATTGCTTGGAAATAGATGCCAACTTCAGGTCTGGTCTCCATAAGCCTCACTCACCTTGTAATGCCTTTGTCTTTCAGTTTGGTGACCTCACACCTCTGTCTCCAACACCGCTGGACAAAGGTACCTCCTCTCCCTCAAGGGGAATCCTGCTGGGTCAGGGTTGAATCACTGTGGGAGGGGGAACCTCGTGCTGGCCCCTCCACCCTGCTCTGTTAGGAGAAAGGACCTCTTCCCCTCCGGTCGCCGTTCTCATGCCGAGACCTGTCCCTTACAGATGACATGAGTGACCTGGGCAGCGAGGTGGACACAGAATCCCGGAGCATGGGGGAGCCGCTGGTGAAACGGGAACGCAGCGACCCTGGCTACTCGCTGCAGGAGATCTGAAACAGGGACTCGGCTTTTCTCCAGCTGGACGAAGTCGTCTGGAGCCAGGCTTGATGGTCGCAAGCCTGAGTCTCCCCATATCTGCGTTATTAGTGCCTCTTAGTTTCTCCTTCTGTTTACTTGTGTTTGGGGATGGGCTCTGGTGGTGTCGCGGGCGGGCGGTGGGACGGGGCTGGTTTGTCCGCCTGCTTTCCTGTGGCATGACTGCTGGCTGGACGGCAAAGGTCCAGAGTCTGCTACCGAGCGATGGACACCTCCGTGGTCAGCAGCGGATCGGACGTGCCTGGCTGTGAGCGGCTGTCCTCTCCAGCCTGAGCGAGGCGGGCAATCAACGCTTTCTCTCTCAGGGAAGGTGGTTTGGGTTTCTTCCCCACTGCTCAGACTTCACTGTGATACAAACTTGAACCAATCAGTGCCCAAGAAGAAGGAAAAATACCTGACCCTTCTCCTCCAGCCTTTCAAGACAAGCTGTCCTGGCTCTGACTTTGCCAGAGCACTCATGCCAGGGAGCACGGGACAGTTGGTCTCTCTTGTACCCGCCTGGGAGAGGGCTCCGGGCTGCACATCCCTCTGGTCCCAGCGCAGCGGTGCACGCGCACGCTTCGGGACTGACACGTACGTGCTCTGGGACTGACACGTGCTCGCTCTGGGACTACGGGACCAGTGTTCCCACCTGCTCCCGTGTCTCCCCCGCTGGGTTTTTTCGTTGCCGAACCACAAATGCTCCTGGGACACCGTCAGGCCAACACAAGGTACCAAAGCGCTCCGAGGAAGCGGCGGCTGGTCGCAAAGCGTGTTCGTTGCACCCCTGCGCTCTGATGCCCTTGGGCAATTGCCCGGGCAACCCCCACCCTCACCAGGATAGCCAGGCAGAGGGGAACTGGTCCTGCGTCCTGGGTTTTGTCAAATTCTTGCTTGATGTCCTGCTAAAGGTAGGGTGCAGCGGCCTGCGGGGCTGCGCCCGGAGGTGGGTGAGGGTGTGCGGCTGCAGTGCCTTAGGGTGGGCCGGCGTGCCCGCTTCCCCCCCGCTCGGGGCCAGCCGGCACAGCCGTGCCTGTTGCGCAGACTCGGATGAAATAAACCAGCCCATCCCATGTAGCAGCGAGGGGCTCTCGCGGGCCCCGGGTATGCTCAACACTACGGTGGCGTTTCCCCTTGCTGTATTGCATCGCCTTCTCCTGCAGGGTCATTGAGGTGGCGGCTCCGACGGGGCTGAGCTGGTGGAGCTTCTGCCCCAGCAGGGCTTTATTCTCCCTTTCTGTGCCCTGGGGGTGTGGGCTGATGCGGACTACAGGGCAGAGGGGTGGGGGGGTATCTGTCACCGAGCCAAACTGCAAAAACAAAGCCCTGCGACAAATCTTTCTGTGAATAAAGGCCGTGTCATAAATAGCTTTTATTATTATGATTATTATTATTATGATTATTGTTTCTAATGATGAAGTATTTGATGTGAGCTTTTCCAGGGGCCTCGTGTACATTTGCATAGCAGAGCATATTCTATCCAAAGATATTATTTACTCGTTCCAAATGGTACTAAGGTAGCTGTGACACTTGGAAAAATATTGCTAGTGGAAAGTGAAAAGAAGGTGTGTGTAGTGGCACATCTTTCCCTCTTACTGTCCCGTGCTGTTGTCTGTCGGGGTGATGTTTGTCTGTAAATGTCTCATATCGAAGTAGCAGGAGACAAGTGAGAAAGCTGGTTTTATCTGTAAATAACGACTAGGAATACACCCTGGGTCAGAGTCTGCACTTCAGATCCTGCCGTTGAGATTAGATGGTCTAAAAAAACAACGGAGCAATCAAGCCTTAAACTCCCCTGCTCCCACTGAGCGTGATCTTAACTTCAGCTGGCGCATTGGCTCTTCTTTGCAGCCGCTACCGACCGAACCCGGTGACCTTCTGCTTACCACGGACAGGCAAACGAGATGCTCTGGAGCTCTGCAGCACCGTGCAAGGAGCTTGGATAACCACCTAAACCCGACATGCACAGAATTCCCAGCTTTAGCTGGGAAGAGCAATAAACACGTATCAAATGCTCAGGCCTGTACAATAATTGTTGTGGTCCCATTTCTTCTTTAGTCATTGAAAGGAGGTGTCAGGCAGATGCTGCAGCCTCACAGTGTCTGGGGGAGGTGCAGGATCTGCCCACTGCAGTCCAGTTAAAGCACTTTTGGCCAGGGATCCGGTGTCTGCAGGGAGGCAGGTTCACCACAGCACAGCGGCCGGTTTGCAGGGGTGTCGTGGTTTAGCCGGCAGCTCAACCCCACCCAGTCGCTCGCTCACTCCCCCACCGGTAGATGGGGGAGAGAATCAGAAGGGTAACGCTCGTGGGTTGGGATAAGAGCAGTTTAATAATGAAAATTCAAAGAAACAACAACAGAAATGCAATGTAAAGGAGAACAACGAGAGGCGCAAAGCCCCGGGGGAGGGGGGAGGGGAGGGGAGAGGGGGAACGAACCGCTCAAACGAACCGCACGTGCCGCAGCCGCTCACTGCCCACCGACCCAACGCCACGCCGCTCCTGAGCCGCCAACTGCTCCCCCTTCATATACTGCTCCTGGTGTCACATGGTATGGCATGAACATGCCGTTGGCCAGTCGGGGTCACCCGCCCCCACCATGGCCCTGCCCCTCCCAGCCCCCCGCCCTGCGGCAGAGCATGGGAAGCTGGAAGGGTAGCCGCCCCCCCACAGTGAGGAGAATTAACCCCTTCTCAGCCAAAACCAGCACATTCTCCACCCCTTATTCCATACCATTTACACCATGCCCAGGTCCCATACGATGCAATACAACCGTACCAACCACCACCCTTCCCCTACCCATCCTTTAACATAATACACCGACATCATTCCCTTACTTCATGGACCTTCCCTGTAAGATGTCCATTTAAACGTCCATGGAGTTCACCCAGTCCATGACTCTGGGCTCCATCCGCCGTATCAGTCTTTGGGGGTGGGAGAGGTGGTGTGTGTGGCGTTGGGTTGCTGCATACCGAGTCGGTCATCCTTCCATCACTGCTGCACGGCTTGTTTCACAGTTGATCTTCCATGGGTTGGGAGGCTCGTACTCTGATGTCATTGATACAACACGGAGGTGACACACAATATTATATAGCAGTTCACATTGTGGCATTCAGTTCATTGCCTGTTTTCGCCCAAAATCAAATCCCCTTGAGGCACCCATCGGATTTCTCCATCCTCCCGCATCACCCACCAAGTGCACCCAGGTCCTCGAGCAAAAGCAATCCCACGCGTGGGTTTGCCTTTGCCTGAGGCAGGAAGGACCCAGACTCTTTTGCCCAGCATACTTTTTGCGTGCACTGCAGGGACTCTGTCCCCTTCCACAGTATGTAGGATTTCTGACTGGGCAGGGCCAGCTCGGTTGGCAGATCCCCTCGTGTTGACTAACCACGTGGCTTTTGCTGAATGTGTATCCCAGTGCTTGAATGTCCCACCCCCGCATTGCTCTCAGTGTCGTTTTTAAGAGTCCATTGTACCGTTCAATTTTCCCAGAGGCTGGTGTGTGACAGGGGATGTGACACACCCACTCAATGCCGTGCTCTTTGGCCCAGGTGTCTATGAGGCTATTCTGGAAATGAGTCCCCTTGTCTGACTCAGTTCTCTCTGGGGTGCCATGTCGCCACAGGACTTGTTGTCTGAGAGCCAGGAGAGTGTTCCGGGCAGTGGTGTGGGGGACAGGAGATGTTTCCAGCCAGCCCGTGGTTGCTTCTACCATGGTGAGCGCATGGCACTTGCCTTGGCGGGTTTGTGGGAGTGTGATATAGTCAATCTGCCAGGCCTCCCCGTATTTATACTTCAGCCATCGTCTCCCATACCACAGAGGCTTTACCCGCTTCGCTTGCTTGATTGCAGCGCACGTGTCACATTTGTGGATAACCTGCGCAATAGCGTCCATGGCCAAGTCCACCCCTCGATCACAAGCCCACCTGTATGTTGCATCTCTCCCTTGATGTCCTGACGTGTCATGGGCCCACCAAGCTAGAAATAGTTCACCCTTATGTTGCCAGTCCAGATCCACCTCAGCCACTTCAATCTTGGCAGCCTGATCTACCTGCTGGTCGTTCCGATGTTCTTCAGTGGCCCGACTCTTGGGGACGTGAGCATCCACATGCCGTACCTTTACAGCCAGGTTCTCTACCCGGGCAGCAATATCTTGCCACAATGTGGCAGCCCAGATGGCTTTGCCTCTGCGCTGCCAGTTGCTTTGATTCCACTGCTGCAGCCAGCCCCACAGGGCATTTGCCACCATCCAGGAGACAGTATAAAGATAGAGCACTGGCCACTTTTCCCATTCAGCAATGTCCAAGGCCAGCTGGATGGCCTTTACCTCTGCAAAGTGGCTCGATTCACCTTCTCCTTCAGCAGTTTCTGCTACTTGTCGTGTAGGACTCCATACAGCAGCCTTCCATCTCCAGTGCTTTCCCACATGGTGACAGGACCCATCGGTGAACAGGGCATACTGCCTCTCCTCATCTGGCAGTTTGTTAGAGAGTGGGGCTTCTTCAGCACGTGTCACCTCCTCCTCTGGTGATATTCCAAAGTCTTTGCCTTCTGGCCAGTCCATAATCACTTCCAAGATTCCTGGGCGACCGGGGTTTCCTACTCGAGCCCGCTGGGTGATCAGCGCGACCCATTTACTCCGCGTAGCATCAGTTGCATGGTGTGTAGAGGGGAGGTTCCCTCTGAACATCCAGCCCAGCACTGGCAGTCGGGGTGCCAGGAGCAGCTGGGCCTCAGTACCAACCACTTCTGAAGCAGCTCGGACCCCTTCATATGCTGCCAATATCTCTTTTTCAGTTGGAGTATAGCGGGCTTCGGACCCTCTGTATCCCCGACTCCAAAACCCTAGGGGTCGACCCCGGGTCTCCCCATGTGCTTTCTGCCAGAGGCTCCAGGTAGGGCCATTCTCCCCGGCTGCAGTGTAGAGCACATTTTTTACATCTTGTCCTGCCCAGACTGGCCCAGGGGCTACTGCATGAACTATTTCTCGTTTAATCTGTTCAAAGGCTTGTCGTTGCTCAGGGCCCCATTTGAAATCATTCTTCTTCCGGGTCACTTGATAGAGAGGGCTTACGATCAGACTGTAGTGTGGAATATGCATTCTCCAAAAACCCACAACGCCCAAGAAAGCTTCCGTCTCCTTTTTGCTAGTTGGTGGAGACATGGCTGCTATTTTGTTGATCACGTCCATTGGAATCTGACGACGACCATCTTGCCATTTGATTCCTAAGAACTGGATTTCTCGTGCGGGTCCCTTTCACCTTACTTTGTTTTATGGCAAAACCAGCTTTCAGAAGGATTTGGACTATTTTCTCTCCTTTCTCAAAAACTTCTTCCGCTGTGTTGCCCCACACAATGATGTCATCAATGTATTGAAGGTGTTCTGGGGCTTCTCCCTGTTCCAGTACAGTCTGAATCAGTCCATGGCAAATGGTAGGACTGTGTTTCCACCCCTGGGGCAGTCGATTCCAGGTGTACTGGACGCCCGCCCATGTGAAAGCAAACTGTGGCCTGCACTCTGCTGCCAGAGGGATTGAGAAGAATGCGTTAGCAATATCGGTTGTGGCATACCACTTGGCCGCCTTGGACTCCAGTTCGTATTGAAGTTCTAGCATGTCTGGCACAGCAGCACTCAACGCTGGAGTGACTTCATTCAGGCCACGATAGTCTACTGTTAACCTCCACTCTCCATTAGACTTCTGCACTGGCCACATGGGACTGTTAAAGGGTGAGTGGGTCTTACTGATGACTCCTTGGCTCCTCAGTTGGTGAATGAGTTCATGGATGGGGATGAGAGAGTCTTTGTTGGTGCGATATTGCCACCGGTGCACTGCTGTGGTGGCGATTGGCACCTGTTGTTCTTTAACCTTCAGCAACCCCACAACAGAAGGGTCCTTTGAGAGGCCAGGCAAGGTAGACAGCTGTTTAGTTTCCTTCATCTCCAAGGCAGCTACACCAAAAGCCCACCTGTACCCTTTTGGGTCCTTGACATACCCTCTCCTGAGATGGTCTATGCCAAGGATGCACGGAGCCTCGGGGCCAGTCACAATGGGGTGCTTCTGCCACTCATTGCCAGTTAGGCTCACTTTGGCCTCCAATACAGTTAGCTCTTGGGATCCCCCTGTCACTCCAGCAATGCTGATGGGTTCTGCCCCTTTCTAGTTTGATGGCTTTAAGGTGCACTGTGTGCCGGTGTCCACTAAAGCTTTATGCTCCTGTGGGTCGGACGTGCCAGGCCATCGCATCCACACAGTCCAGTAAGCCCAGTTATCCCTTTCCTCCACCCGGCAGGAGGCAGGGCCCCTCTGGTCCTGATCGTGGCAGTCACAACTCACCTCTTGCAAATGTGAATCAGGAGTCCCTCTATTACGCTTAGAAGTAAAACCAGCGCTTCTACTCCTCTGTCTGGGGACTTGCTCAATGGAAACTGGAGCAGCAGCTTTCCTGGAAGAGCCTCCCTGAGTGCCTGTTCTTCCTTGCAGTTCACGCACTCGTGCCTGTAGGGTCGAGGTAGGCTTGCCATCCCACCTCATCATGTCCTCTCCGTGGTCACGCAGGTAGAACCATAGGGTGGCCCGTGGTGTGTATCCCCTCCTTTGAGCCAAAGGACGCTTATTCCTAACAGCTGAGACACTACCCTGTCGAGGTGGGGAGTAGGACAGATCTTCTTTGAGTTGCTGGACCTCTTGGGATAGTTTCTCCACAGCAGAGACGAGCGAGGAAGAGAGATTTGTTTCATAATTCCGGAGTCTATCAATCACCTCCGCCACCGTTGGTGTCTCGTCACCTTTCCAGGACATCACTGCCAATGAGTTTGCATGCGAAGATGGTGCGCTCCGTACAAACTTGCGCCACGTGGGTCGTGTGCACTCGGCTTCATCTGGATCTTTGGAGGACCGTTGATCGTCCAGGTCACCATAAATCACCTCAAACACAGCTAATTCCCTTAGATACTGGATGCCTTTCTCCACAGTTGTCCATTTTCCTGGGCGATATGTAACATCTTCTTTAAAGGGATACCTTTCCTTCACTCCGGGCAGGAGTCGCCTCCAGAGGCTGAGGGCTTGTGGTTTTTTCCCAGTTGCTTTGTCAACGCCCCCTTCCCCAGAAAGGGATCCCAGTTGTCTGGCTTCTTTTGCCTCTAGTTCCAGGCTACTGGCCCCATTATGCCAGCATCGGAGCAGCCAGGTGACAATGTGCTCACCTCAACGATGGCTATAATCTTTTTGCATATCTCGCAACTGGCTGAAGGACAGGGATCGGGTGGTCTCTATTTCATTTATGACTTCTTCCTCCTCTCCCCGTGACGGCCCTGGTTCTTCATCATCCCGTTTTAAATGAGTTGATGTCCGCTTCCAATATTTCATCTTGTGTATGGGGGCAACTGATACTGGTACGGGTTGATTCTCTGAGCCAGCTCCGGTACTTGTCGTGGGGGTTTGAGTGGCTGCAGTGCCTGTCCTCAGGGCTGGAGTGACTACAGTGCCAGTCACTTTGCATTTCAACCCAGAGACATTCTCTTCCCCCTGGGGGCACTGACTACTGTTGGGCAGGGCTCGGTATGCATGGGCCAGGCCCCAGCACCTTGCAGTTAGCTGTGTCTCTCTGGAGTTCCCAGCGTAACAACATACTTTCTCCAAATATTCTACTAGTTGTTTAGGATTCTGCACTTGCTCGGGGGTGAAACTCCAAAACACTGGGGGTGCCCACTGCCCTAGGTATTTGCCCATGCTATCCCACACGCCCTGCCACTCGTAACTATCAAGCCTTGGGGCAGATTTCTGGGTGATATTCTTCAGTTGCTTAGTCCAAACCAAAACAACGTGCCCAAAAACTAACAATAAGTGCACCTTAACCACCCAAGGATGGTCAAGATACAAAAAGGTTGTTGTAACAAAGGCACGGACATCATAGCACAAAGTTGCAAAGGTGCGGCTCTGTATTTCCTCCATATAAAGTCTCTCCGAGGAGGAGGTATAATTGCTAAGTGCCTCAACAAGGTGGTATCCCAAGTACAGTAACCGTTTCAGCAAAAAACACCCAAATACCCGATAAAGCTGAAAATGAATGTTTGTGTAAGAAATCTCATAGGAAAAATGTTACTAATCACAGCAGAACACAGCAGACTAAACAAACCAACACCGATCTTTAACACCAACTGCAAAAAGAACAACATGGTGCTGTGACCAGCAGCTGTTATTATCTCTAACCCTTGAGCCCCACGTTGGGCGCCAAAAAGACTGTTGTGGTTTAGCCGGCAGCTCAACCCCACCCAGTCGCTCGCTCACTCCCCCACCGGTAGATGGGGGAGAGAATCAGAAGGGTAACGCTCGTGGGTTGGGATAAGAGCAGTTTAATAATGAAAATTCAAAGAAACAAGAACAGAAATGCAATGTAAAGGAGAACAACGAGAGGCGCAAAGCCCCGGGGGAGGGGGGAAGGGAGGGGAGAGGGGGAACGAACCGCTCAAACGAACCGCACGTGCCGCAGCCGCTCACTGCCCACCGACCCAACGCCGCGCCGCTCCTGAGCCGCCAACTGCTCCCCCTTCATATACTGCTCCTGGTGTCACATGGTATGGCATGAACGTGCCGTTGGCCAGTTGGGGTCAGCCACCCCCACCATGGCCCTGCCCCTCCCAGTCCCCCGCCACGAGGCAGAGCTCAGAAAGCTGGAAGGGTAGCCAACCCCCCACAGTGAGAGAATTAACCCCTTCTCAGCCTAAAGCAGCACAAGGGGTAATATGCCCGTTACACCAAAGTTCACGGAGGGGAGAAGCGTCTGAAAGGTCAGGCTGCTGCTCTGCACGGGGCCACAAGAAGCATTTTCTAATTATGCTTCCAGACTAGGTGTGGAGGATGGGAGCAGCGAGACAGGGGTGTGCCGGCTGACAGGTCATTCCTGCTCTCACCCCCTGGGAATGGGAAGCTTTACCGTCAGCCTCTCCCTCTGTGTCCTTGCTCGCTTCACTCCCCCTCTGGATTATCCCGTCTTGCGGGGACGGCTGGACCAGCCTGAACCTTCCTTCGGATACCAGCTCTCAGGGCGGGAACGAGGGCCTTATTTCCCCCTGGGGAGCAGAGCAGCCCCTCCTGACCCCGAGCGTACCCGGCTGCAGGTGGAAAGCGAAGCGCAGCTCAGAATGCTGCCGTTAGAAGGCGCCCCCGGCCCCGTTCGGCTCGCTGCTGGCTCCATCGCCCCTCCCCGGGGGGCAAATCCCTGCAGAGACTCCGGCGCGAGCGTTGCTGCGGGGCTGGGCTGGCAGGCCGGGGAGCTGCCGGGCTCGGCAATGGGACCCCAGCGAAGGGCGGGGGAAGCGGGGCTGCCTGCGCGGCCCCTTGCTGCCTGCCAGGGACAGGCCGTGCCCGCGCGTGGGCAAAGGCTGGTTGGCAGCAGCAGGTACTTCCAGTCTAGAGGCAACGTGGTTGGGGGTGGGGTGGAGTTCGGCCCTGTAGTGTCCTGCCACCCTTTGCAAGTTCAGGTGAGGTGTGCCCTCGTTGTCCCCTGCCACCAAGTGCCACCACCCTTCAGGGACTGTGGCTGTTGGCAGCTCCCCTGCCAGGCAGGCCACCTCTCACCCCAGGACATTCTCTTCCACCCACCGTCTCACCGACACACGCTTCCCAACCAGGAGAGAGTGGCAGGAGGTGGTACGGGAGTGACAGCAAGTGCACCGCCCCCAGGGAAAACGGGGGGCTTGTGACACCCCAGAAGAGGCTTGGCATTGCCGGTCCCCGGGACTCATCCCAGAAGGACGAGCTTTGAGCTGGAGAGTGCGGCACAGCCCGGGGATTCATCGGCAGCAGCCCTGCATGGCTGGGGCAGGGTGTTTGGGCAGGGGAGACTGCAGTGCTGCAGCCGGGGACCAGGCTGCCCGCATGGGAGGTGCTGCCAGTCTGGTGACAGGCTGTTCTGAGAGCTCAGGGTGGACGCGTGGCGAGCCCTTGGCTGGTCCTTGTGGCCACAGGGCACAGAGCAACATCGGCTAAAGCCCATGCCTGCACAGATGGGCAGCTCCGGTTCTCGGCCGCCTGGGCAGCCCACCATGCCCTGGCATCGCCCCCGACCTGGCACGGCCGCCCTGCCTGTCCAAGCCCCCGCTGCTCTGACAGCCATGTCCCCATCTCCACGCTGCCCATGGTGGTGGGTCAAGCATCAAGGATGAGTTTCATCGCGGGCCTCCTTCCCCATCTCATACTGAAGCTATGGGCCATCCTGCCCCACAGTGTCACCCCCTCCCAGGGGGCCTGTGCCCTTCCCTGGGCTTCAGCCCATTCTTGGGGCTCTTCTGCTCCCTCTCCTTGGGATGAGGAACATTGCTGCAGGAAGAAAGACCTTTGCCTGTCACTCTGGCAGCACCAGGAGCCCAAAGAGTGCCCTGGAATCAACCCTCCTTCCACCTCCAGGTCACTCTTACTGCCTCTGCACAAGACACAGAAACTGAGGCACAGATCAAGATGCCTCATGGCAGCAGTTCACCACCCTGCTGGGCACCACCGGGCACCACTGGGTACCGGTACTAGTGCCAGTGGCTCTGCCCCTCCCCTGCCCACCTGGCCTGGCTTAGCAATCATGGCTGCTCCCGGGGCTAAGCTGGGGCTGTTTAACCAGCAGACAGGTTTCACCTGGAGCCTGCTGGGTCTCAGAGGGGGCAGGCCCATAACTGCCTGCTGCAGCTCATTCTGAGTGGCTGCCTTTATAAGCCAGCAGCTTGGGTGCTCTAAGGGTTTTACCTCTCTTCATTTCACTTTGTCTTTTAGGAGCCTTAGTTTGGAGGAGGGGAGGTTTGGGGCCTGCTGCTTGCAGGTCTCTAGGAGGTAAAGCCAGCTCTTTCTGCCTTTCTCAGCACTGCTAAGCAGGTAAGGGCACAGCAACGAGCTGCGTCTGCTCCCCCATCCCTGGGCTGGGGGCTGCAGCCCAGAGCAGGGCTCTGCCCTGGGGCTGGCTGCAGTTGGGAAGCCTCCTAGCACTGTGCTTCTCCTTTGTAATATCCCAGGTGAAGGGCAATGTCATCAGGTAGTTCTGGGGTGGCCTCAGGGCTCGCTTCCCAGCCCAGCTGCAGCACCCCTCAGCTGGAACAAAGGAGTTCCTTCCCGGAGCGGCATCTCCTTCCACCGCAGAGCCGCTCGCTCGCCCTGCTCAGCCAGGAGGACTTCTTAAGAAGCTTCAACGGGTACGTGGCCGCTGGGATGAGTGGGGGGGCTGAGCCCTGCTCTTGCCTCGTGTTTGTCCCCAGGGGAATGTGTCCCTTGTCTGGGATGGATTGGGGTTCACGGTCTGGCACTGGTGCTCCCAGCATCGGGAGGCACGCGGGGTGCAGGCTGGCGTTGCTCCCCTGTAGCTGATGGCCCTGGGTCTGTGCGGTGTCTCTGCCATCTGCACTGTTGTAGCTGAGACCAGGCAGTGCTGTGCGTCCCAAAGGCCACCAGCTCACACCCCTGTCTCTGCTGCTCTGCCAGGAGCTTCTCTGATGTAAGTGATGTTTGGGGGGCTGATCTGTTGGACTGCAGCTCCTCCACCCCCGACCCGCAGCTGGTCCGCAGGATTGTGTCCCAGGTGGAGTTCTACCTTTCTGATGAGAACCTGGCCAAGGATGCTTTCCTTCTGAAACATGTCCAAAAGAAGAAGATGGGCTTCGTCAGCATCAAACTGCTGACATCCTTCAAGAAGGTAGGCAGTCCATGGCACCTGCCAGCCGGGGTGGGAAAGGGCCTTTGGGTGGAGGGTGTCTGGGTGTGCTCTGTCTGTCTCTGGAGGGGTGTGTGGGGAGGTCCAGGCTCCCCTCAGGCTGTCTGTGTCCCAGGGAAGTGCTGGTGGTGCAGAGCTGGGCTCTGCTCCCTGCCCTCGATGTGCTGCAGCAGTTCTGCAACCAGGGAGGGTAGCTGGGGAAGCAGTGAACAGTCCTCAGTGCTGGATTTGCCTCTTCTGCCCGTTGTCCCCCCGCGCTGCTTTGGGAGAGACCATCCCTTAACCAAAGAAGCGCAGTGAAGTGCTGGTGGTGTGAGGTACTGGGAAGCGGCAGCTTGTTGCTGCAATCCAGGGGCACTGGAGACCACCTGCTGCAGACCCACATCTGCTCCTGTGAAAGGGGGATGGTGCCTTGCCGTGACTTCAGCCTGCCTGGATGATGGATTGAGGGTGGTCCCTGCCTGGGGACACTCATGGGGACGCAGTGGCTCCCTTTCTCCCACAGATGAAATACCTGACGCGTGACTGGCGGCTCACACTCTACGCCCTGCAGTTCTCGGAGCTGCTGGAAGTGAACAAGGAGGGCACCAAAGTGAGGCGGCGGGTCCCCCTGCCCGAGTGCCTGCGGAGCTTCTCCCCCAGCAAACTGCTGCTGGCCTGGGAGCTGCTGCCGCCGATCCAGAATAACTTCATGGGGACCATCGTGAGTATGTTCAGCCCCTATGGTGCCATTGTATCCATCCGCATCCTGCGGCCGGGCCGCAAGCTGCCCTCGGATGTGCGGAAATACACGTCGCTCTTCCCCGAGCTGCTGAGAAAGCGCTGTGCCCTGGTGGAGTACGATAGGCTGGGGAGCGCCCGCAGGGCCTTTGAGCACCTCGGCCGCCGAAGCCACCGGTGCGGTGAGAGCATCAGGGTGGTCTGGCTCTGCTGGAAGGTCTCCAAGAAGGAACCTCAGAACAAGAGGGAGGTGGCGAAGAAGCTGGTTCACCAGTGCGATTGGAAGGTGCAGGCGGCGGCCACGATCTTCCCCTATGGCATTGGGGGCTCCCTGCTCTACCGCTCTCCGGAGTCAGGCAATGCTCCAGTGTCACCGTCCCTGCTCCTGAACACGGAACCCTCGGCACCCACCTGCCCATGCAGCACCTTCCAGCCCAGGGACTTCAGCAACACCTTTACAAGATCGCTCCTTACCAGGAAAGTCTTCCCCCCACTCGGGATGGGCTTGGGCACCGGTGGCTGCCACGGCTTCCGCTCCAGGAGGGAGTGGCCCCATGGCTGCGGCTGGGGGAGCGGGGTGGATACGTGGGCACCCAGGGGCAGCAGGCCTGCTCTGCATGCCACACCTCCTCCCAGAAATTCCCTGGCAGGAAATCGGGTGCCTGAGCCCCTTGGCCTGCGGGGTGGGGTGCTTCGCCTCCCAATGGCCCTGATGGCACCAAGGGCTTCAGCAGCAGCACGGGGAGAGGAAAGCTCACCCTCCGGCACTGAGGCTCATTTACCTTTGCGTTTGGGGATTTTTCTTTCTTTTCGTTTCCACTTCACTCGATCAGAATAACTCTGTGTGGGCCCTGAGAGCTGCGGGCAGTGGTGGTGCAGCTGGTGCAGGGGACGGCAGTTATCGGTTGATGACGATGCTCAGAGCAGGTCAGCATGTGAGACGAGATGCTGAGCAGCAGTGACCCAGGGAGCTGCACCATACCATGCTGGTGTCACCGAGAGCGCGCCTGTGCAGTCTCCAGAGGGGCTCCCAGCACCCCAGTGGCATCACGGCAATGCCCGAAGGAAGGGGCTTATCCCCTACGACCACCGGTGCTGGGGCTGCTCTGACGGGACCTCACCCCGCACCTTCTGCAAGCCCTACCCGCAAAGCTGAGGTGGCTCCCCGAAGTCGTAGTTGGCTGCACTGGCCCACGTTGTGGCTCTTGGATGGGAAATAGGCAATAAAGAGGGATGAATCTTCCAGGCACTTTCTGGCTGCTGCAGTGAGTGTTTTTTTTATTATTCCCAAACCCTCTCACCCCCAAACCTCCCCCAATCCTATTTGGTGTTGCAGCTGCCCACAGTGGAGGCAGAGAAGGGGAGGGGGTTCCCTGGCTGGCCTGCAGCTCCCTCCCTCCCCATTCTGGGGGTGATTTGGGTTATTTTGGTGGGTGAGGGAGGCAAAGCCAGTCTCTGGAGCCGAGTGAGGTGGGAGTGAGGAAGGGTGTGATTGCCTTGATTGGCTTTGAGGGCCTTTGCAGCGAGCCCTGTCCCTGCTGGAGGGGACGCTGGTCGTGCTCAAGACGGAGGCCTTGCAGGCCTTGTTGGGGCGTGTCTGTGCCCTCCCCAGCCCCCGAGCTGTGTCCCTGTCCCAGGGTCCCCGTGCTGCTTTCTGCGTGGGGCTGTGTCCGTGAGTCCTGCAAGGAGCTGTCTGTCGTGGCTCCCCCACCAAAGGGCTGCTTTGCCCGGGGAAGCCTGTGTCCGTGCTGTCCCCCCTGCCATTGCCTGCCCTGTGGGCAGTGAGTCGGCCCTGGCTGTGTCTTGGTGCCCTTTGGGGCTGGCTGGCTGTGATTTGGGGCTCAGCAGGGCTTCTGTACCCCTTGGGTGCCCTTTCCCGGTGGCCCCTGTGCTCCCTCCCCCTCCCACGCAGGCACACAGCCATTTGCAGGAACAGCTTTTCATGGAAACAGAAACCAACACAACAGATACCAGCAAACCTACGACATCCCCTTCTGCCCCAACCAACCCCGAAAGCACACCACCCCTACTCAACCACCACCCACTCCCCCCATCTCCTCCACATCCCTGCCATACCCCCACTGCCACCCACCAACACCGCCCTGCCACTCCCCCAATACCTCGTCTCCCCTCCCTCCCACCTGATCGGGTGGAAGGTGTCCCTGCTCATGGCAGGGGGGGTTGGACTAGGTGGCCTCTAAAAGTCCTTTCCAAGCCAAACTATTCTATGATTCTATGAAACAGCGTTTATCTGCCTGTTCTGTTTGCCAGCGGCTTGATCCAGCCCGCTGCTAGAGAGAATGCCACCGTATGTGCCGCTTTTCACTGCCTCCCTCTGACCAAACTGTCCTAGGACCTCAGCTATGGACTTGTTCTGCCAAATCAGTGTAAAAAACTTGGGGGCTTGTGTTGTGCTTGGGTGGCTTTGGGCTTTTGTCTGGGGTTTTTGGTGGTTTTTTTTTTTTTTTTGGTGCCACAGTGCAAGTTAAGTAGTGCTGTGGTTTGTCTTACGTCTGAGTAATTCTGAATATAAAAACACAACGTGCAAAGGAATTTGGAATTGTCTCCTGGAAGCACAGACACTTCTGGTTCTTGCTGGAGTGAAGAAGGAGCAGAAGAACTTATTTCTTCAGCTCCCAACCAGAGAGTAAATGCAAAAGTCGGCTCCCGAGACGGAGAGCCTGCGCTCCGGCACCCACTCCAGCTCTGCTTCTCAGTTTCTTCTTTAATTGGTGTCACGTTGGGCAAACTTCCGAACCCCTTTCATTCTGTCTTGAGGAGTGCTTTGGAAAACGCTGAGAGCAATATGGATAAGAAAAGGATAAGAAAGAAGAAGACTAAGAAAATGAGAGTCAGAGTAAGAATAAAAATGAGCAGAAGAGTAAGGGTAAGAAAAGTTTGAGTTACAACATTAGAGAATAAGAAGAAAAGTTTGAGTGCATCTCAGGACGCAGCTGGTTTCCCTGACGCTAACTTGAGCTCGCAGCTACCCAGATCAGCGGCTGTGCTTTCCACAGCAGCTCTCAGCTAGAAAGTGGTGTCCCAAGACGACATGGAGCAGCTTTTCTAACTCTGCAGACTTCTTTGCAGGCACGCTTACACAAGCAGTTGGTAATTTTGCCAAGAGTTTGGAAGGGTGGCTGATGAACGCAATGAGTGAACTTCCCCCCGAGATTGTCCGGGCCAAGGTAAGCAGAGGGAGCACGGGGCAGGTCCGGGGTAGGAACTGAGTGTGTGCGCGTTGCAGTTTTCCGCAGGGACTGGAAATCACTGCTGGGGTTTGGCCACATGTACTCCAGACTAGCACCATATAATGAATAATTATCCACGCAAATCGGCAAGGAGTGGGAGGACAGGCAGGGCAATCCCTTTGTACCAGAGGCTGATGGTGCTCTGTCCGTTGAGCCGTTCCCATGTCCCGGGATTGCAGATAAGCTTTCTGGAAGAAAATCTCTGCATGGCATGAAGCTGTCCTACTAAAAATTGCAGGACACCCCATGGACTGAATGGCGTTGCAGAGATTGGACCTAAGGCTCCTACTGCCCCTCTCCTGAAGCCATGGGTTCTTGCAGCCGGTTCTCACCTTGCCGGTCTGTGCTGGGGGCAGAGTGGGGAAACCTCTTAGTTTAAAGAAAAGAAATGCAGAGGCTGCTTTGCGAGACACGATAGGTGGTGCAAAAGTGGTGCTCTGGAGCACTCGGCTATGCTTTGGGCAGCAGCGTGGGTGGGACTGTGCAGGTGATCCCAGCTGATGCGCACGGTGTGCTTGAGCTCAGCATTGAGAAGAGTTTGCCTTCCAGCCCCGTGGCCTCCTGCTCGCGGAGCCCTGCGTTGCTGTGTTGCAGGTGGGGGTAGTGAGTGCCTTTGCGCAGACGTTACAGAGCTACGCATCGCTGAACCGCCTGGCTCAGGCCGCCCGTGCGGTGCTGCAGAACACTTCCCAGATAAACCAGATGCTCGGCGATCTCAATCGGGTCGACTTCACCAACGTGCAGGTAACTTACGGTATCTGCTCCTCGGTCGTGTTGTCTAGAACTGGGAGTCTCTAATGAGGTTGTCTGCTGGTAACCAGCATCTTATTGCCAGAACTAAAAGGCAATTAAATGGACAATTGAACAGTTTGGGTGTTACTTTCCCGGGTAAGTCTGCCATCTCACTGTGAGTAGTGGAGAAGGTACTAAGGAGCTTCTGTAAGAAGCAGTGCTACCAACAAAAATATAGTTCTCATAATAATATTGTGGTCAGGGCAGCTCGGAGGAGACATGATTCAGAGCTGGTCTGGGGTCCTTGTCTACTAGAAATGCAGCTGAATTCCTAGGTTGGGATGGACCAACCGTGCAGGCTTGGCGTGAGTAACTGTCAGCCCTTCTTCCCGAGCAGGAGCAAGCCTCGTGGGTGTGCCAGTGCGAGGAAGGCATGGTACAGAAGCTGGAGCGGGATTTCAAGCTCACTCTGCAGCAGCAGAGTTCTCTGGACCAGTGGGCTAGCTGGCTGGATAATGTTGTTACTCAAGTCCTGAAGCATCACAAGGGCACTCCCAGCTTCCCCAAGGCAGCCAGACAGGTCTTGCTGAAATGGTCTTTCTATAGGTACATTTTCTTTCTCACTTTGGAGATATTTCTGCATCGGGCTCAGGGCACGTCAATAGCTCCTTGGAAAGCCAAGGCCAAGTTCTTTATTCCCGTGCAACTCTGGTTAATTATTGCTCTGCTCTGGTATCTGAACAGAGCGTTGTGTCTCCTGCATCCTTTCAGGATGGGGATAGGACTAATTTCTGAAAGTGCTTTGATACTCTTGGGTTCGAGGTAGGAACAGAGCACTGTGTCCCACAGTGCCTTCAGGGTCCAGAATTCACATCAGCCGTGATGCACGTATAAAACACAACCCAAATATTTTGTTTTCCGGCCGTTTTCCAGCTCCATGGTTATCCGGGACCTCACCTTGCGCAGTGCTGCCAGCTTTGGTTCCTTCCACCTGATTCGCCTGCTCTATGATGAATATATGTTTTATCTGGTAGAGCATCGTGTTGCGCAGGCAACAGGGGAGAGGCCGACTGCTCTAATGGGAGAGGTGAGAATTGTTAATTCCCTAGAAACAAACCCACACTACGCAGCTCTTTAAGAGGTTGGAACACGTGTGTTTCACAAACAGCGCTGTGCCCTGAACGTGTTTTTGTAGCCATCATTGCCAAAGCAGGTACGGAGCTTTTTGAGTGCCTGGCACAAGAATCCAGCTCCTTGAGCCCCTTCCATCCTGGCTTGCTAATAGCTGAGCTGGTGGGTTTGGGGGCAGTTGAGCATCGGCTGGCCTTTGGCGGCCTGGAGGAGGGAGGAAAAGGATCTCCCTACTTCTCTCCATTACCTGTGGGCACCAACCCTGACGGCGGGATTCCTGCCAGGGCAAAGACCCATCAAAAAAACTAAACCAAGCAAAGAAAGGTCCAAAAGGTACTTTCCCTGCAGCTTTCGGTGGTACTGTTCACGGAACTTGCTCAGGCCTCTGCAAGCTCCAGTTACACGCACAGTCAGCCCCTCTCTCTGTCTTTGACTTGAAGAAGAGAAACGGTGGGTTGTTTGTGTTGGGGGGTGTGTGGGGATTGGAGTTTTCTTTTAACCAATCAGCCAGTAAATCCGGTGCCTGGCTTGCAGGCAGGTCCTGTCCTGCCTAGCTGAGGTCACTTCTACTCTTTCCCTCTGAAAAATGCCTAGATTTAAAAGGCCCTCATCAACTTGTGATAGCAATATAGAAACTACTGTTAGTTTGAAACTGATCTCATTTGCTCCTTGAAGCTCATACCTGTTTTCTTCCTTCCCTGGAGCTCATGTAGGGGAGCCAGGCAAATCAACTGCCTGCCTGTCGCTTCCCCCCCACCCCCTTTAGGCCCATGCTGTTGCCCCAAGTCAGCAGCGCTGTAAGTTCCCGCTATTCCCTGCTAAACCTCTGTCTTTATTGATATTCAAGGAACATGAAAGGCAGAGAGTGGCTTCCAGCAAGACCCAGCTGTGGCAGGCTTTCATCCGTCAGGTTTTGCCTTCTTTCAACTCTTGCAATATTTCTGTTCTCCAGGAGGAGGCTGGATCTTCCCAGCAAGAGAGGATGAATCGTGTCCTTCCATTTCCATTGCTCACTTTTAAACTCCTGCTCTCCTCAGTGCCTTCCACTGCCCAACTTTGCATGACTTTTCAACACTACTGTTATAGCAATTTAGTGTTTCAGACCTCGTCACAGAGGGAGACAACACGTCTCCAGAACCCAATATATCCCCAGCTCTCTGGTTACAATTGACACGGCGGCCTTGCAAGGCAAAGCACTTCCGTGACGCAAATGCGAAGGCTTTGCACAGAGTTGCACAGGGTGGAGCGATGGTAGAGCCCCAGGAGAGGGGAATAGCTGGCATGCCTGAGCAGCTGCCGGAGAGATGCAGAGGGCTGGAGAAAAGGCACCATCCTTCAGTCTGTGGCAGCACTTGGCCCTGACATGGCAGACAGAAACATTTCTCCCTTCATTCCACAGCTCCATCCTGCCTTGGATTGTTGCGTGTGGTGTTTGCCCAGAGGCTTCAATGCCAGCGGCAGACTTTTCCCCAAAATATGTGGTTGGTTTTGCTTTCTGCTTTTCACCGCCGGCACTGCTGATGCTCGTGCTTCCTCTGGAGCACTTAGGCTGCTTGTTAAAATTGCTTGGAAATAGATGCCAACTTCAGGTCTGGTCTCCATAAGCCTCACTCACCTTGTAATGCCTTTGTCTTTCAGTTTGGTGACCTCACACCTCTGTCTCCAACACCGCTGGACAAAGGTACCTCCTCTCCCTCAAGGGGAATCCTGCTGGGTCAGGGTTGAATCACTGTGGGAGGGGGAACCTCGTGCTGGCCCCTCCACCCTGCTCTGTTAGGAGAAAGGACCTCTTCCCCTCCGGTCGCCGTTCTCATGCCGAGACCTGTCCCTTACAGATGACATGAGTGACCTGGGCAGCGAGGTGGACACAGAATCCCGGAGCATGGGGGAGCCGCTGGTGAAACGGGAACGCAGCGACCCTGGCTACTCGCTGCAGGAGATCTGAAACAGGGACTCGGCTTTTCTCCAGCTGGACGAAGTCGTCTGGAGCCAGGCTTGATGGTCGCAAGCCTGAGTCTCCCCATATCTGCGTTATTAGTGCCTCTTAGTTTCTCCTTCTGTTTACTTGTGTTTGGGGATGGGCTCTGGTGGTGTCGCGGGCGGGCGGTGGGACGGGGCTGGTTTGTCCGCCTGCTTTCCTGTGGCATGACTGCTGGCTGGACGGCAAAGGTCCAGAGTCTGCTACCGAGCGATGGACACCTCCGTGGTCAGCAGCGGATCGGACGTGCCTGGCTGTGAGCGGCTGTCCTCTCCAGCCTGAGCGAGGCGGGCAATCAACGCTTTCTCTCTCAGGGAAGGTGGTTTGGGTTTCTTCCCCACTGCTCAGACTTCACTGTGATACAAACTTGAACCAATCAGTGCCCAAGAAGAAGGAAAAATACCTGACCCTTCTCCTCCAGCCTTTCAAGACAAGCTGTCCTGGCTCTGACTTTGCCAGAGCACTCATGCCAGGGAGCGCGGGACAGTTGGTCTCTCTTGTACCCGCCTGGGAGAGGGCTCCGGGCTGCACATCCCTCTGGTCCCAGCGCAGCGGTGCACGCGCACGCTTCGGGACTGACACGTACGTGCTCTGGGACTGACACGTGCTCGCTCTGGGACTACGGGACCAGTGTTCCCACCTGCTCCCGTGTCTCCCCCGCTGGGTTTTTTCGTTGCCGAACCACAAATGCTCCTGGGACACCGTCAGGCCAACACAAGGTACCAAAGCGCTCCGAGGAAGCGGCGGCTGGTCGCAAAGCGTGTTCGTTGCACCCCTGCGCTCTGATGCCCTTGGGCAATTGCCCGGGCAACCCCCACCCTCACCAGGATAGCCAGGCAGAGGGGAACTGGTCCTGCGTCCTGGGTTTTGTCAAATTCTTGCTTGATGTCCTGCTAAAGGTAGGGTGCAGCGGCCTGCGGGGCTGCGCCCGGAGGTGGGTGAGGGTGTGCGGCTGCAGTGCCTTAGGGTGGGCCGGCGTGCCCGCTTCCCCCCCGCTCGGGGCCAGCCGGCACAGCCGTGCCTGTTGCGCAGACTCGGATGAAATAAACCAGCCCATCCCATGTAGCAGCGAGGGGCTCTCGCGGGCCCCGGGTATGCTCAACACTACGGTGGCGTTTCCCCTTGCTGTATTGCATCGCCTTCTCCTGCAGGGTCATTGAGGTGGCGGCTCCGACGGGGCTGAGCTGGTGGAGCTTCTGCCCCAGCAGGGCTTTATTCTCCCTTTCTGTGCCCTGGGGGTGTGGGCTGATGCGGACTACAGGGCAGAGGGGTGGGGGGGTATCTGTCACCGAGCCAAACTGCAAAAACAAAGCCCTGCGACAAATCTTTCTGTGAATAAAGGCCGTGTCATAAATAGCTTTTATTATTATGATTATTATTATTATGATTATTGTTTCTAATGATGAAGTATTTGATGTGAGCTTTTCCAGGGGCCTCGTGTACATTTGCATAGCAGAGCATATTCTATCCAAAGATATTATTTACTCGTTCCAAATGGTACTAAGGTAGCTGTGACACTTGGAAAAATATTGCTAGTGGAAAGTGAAAAGAAGGTGTGTGTAGTGGCACATCTTTCCCTCTTACTGTCCCGTGCTGTTGTCTGTCGGGGTGATGTTTGTCTGTAAATGTCTCATATCGAAGTAGCAGGAGACAAGTGAGAAAGCTGGTTTTATCTGTAAATAACGACTAGGAATACACCCTGGGTCAGAGTCTGCACTTCAGATCCTGCCGTTGAGATTAGATGGTCTAAAAAAACAACGGAGCAATCAAGCCTTAAACTCCCCTGCTCCCACTGAGCGTGATCTTAACTTCAGCTGGCGCATTGGCTCTTCTTTGCAGCCGCTACCGACCGAACCCGGTGACCTTCTGCTTACCACGGACAGGCAAATGAGATGCTATGGAGCTCTGCAGCACCGTGCAAGGAGCTTGGATAACCACCTAAACCCGACATGCACAGAATTCCCAGCTTTAGCTGGGAAGAGCAATAAACACGTATCAAATGCTCAGGCCTGTACAATAATTGTTGTGGTCCCATTTCTTCTTTAGTCATTGAAAGGAGGTGTCAGGCAGATGCTGCAGCCTCACAGTGTCCGGGGGAGGTGCAGGATCTGCCCACTGCAGTCCAGTTAAAGCACTTTTGGCCAGGGATCCGGTGTCTGCAGGGAGGCAGGTTCACCACAGCACAGCGGCCGGTTTGCAGGGGTGTCGTGGTTTAGCCGGCAGCTCAACCCCACCCAGTCGCTCGCTCACTCCCCCACCGGTAGATGGGGGAGAGAATCAGAAGGGTAACGCTCGTGGGTTGGGATAAGAGCAGTTTAATAATGAAAATTCAAAGAAACAACAACAGAAATGCAATGTAAAGGAGAACAACGAGAGGCGCAAAGCCCCGGGGGAGGGGGGAGGGGAGGGGAGAGGGGGAACGAACCGCTCAAACGAACCGCACGTGCCGCAGCCGCTCACTGCCCACCGACCCAACGCCACGCCGCTCCTGAGCCGCCAACTGCTCCCCCTTCATATACTGCTCCTGGTGTCACATGGTATGGCATGAACATGCCGTTGGCCAGTCGGGGTCACCCGCCCCCACCATGGCCCTGCCCCTCCCAGCCCCCCGCCCTGCGGCAGAGCATGGGAAGCTGGAAGGGTAGCCGCCCCCCCACAGTGAGGAGAATTAACCCCTTCTCAGCCAAAACCAGCACATTCTCCACCCCTTATTCCATACCATTTACACCATGCCCAGGTCCCATACGATGCAATACAACCGTACCAACCACCACCCTTCCCCTCCCCATCCTTTAACATAATACACCGACATCATTCCCTTACTTCATGGACCTTCCCTGTAAGATGTCCATTTAAACGTCCATGGAGTTCACCCAGTCCATGACTCTGGGCTCCATCCGCCGTATCAGTCTTTGGGGGTGGGAGAGGTGGTGTGTGTGGCGTTGGGTTGCTGCATACCGAGTCGGTCATCCTTCCATCACTGCTGCACGGCTTGTTTCACAGTTGATCTTCCATGGGTTGGGAGGCTCGTACTCTGATGTCATTGATACAACACGGAGGTGACACACAATATTATATAGCAGTTCACATTGTGGCATTCAGTTCATTGCCTGTTTTCGCCCAAAATCAAATCCCCTTGAGGCACCCATCGGATTTCTCCATCCTCCCGCATCACCCACCAAGTGCACCCAGGTCCTCGAGCAAAAGCAATCCCACGCGTGGGTTTGCCTTTGCCTGAGGCAGGAAGGACCCAGACTCTTTTGCCCAGCATACTTTTTGCGTGCACTGCAGGGACTCTGTCCCCTTCCACAGTATGTAGGATTTCTGACTGGGCAGGGCCAGCTCGGTTGGCAGATCCCCTCGTGTTGACTAACCACGTGGCTTTTGCTGAATGTGTATCCCAGTGCTTGAATGTCCCACCCCCGCATTGCTCTCAGTGTCGTTTTTAAGAGTCCATTGTACCGTTCAATTTTCCCAGAGGCTGGTGTGTGACAGGGGATGTGACACACCCACTCAATGCCGTGCTCTTTGGCCCAGGTGTCTATGAGGCTATTCTGGAAATGAGTCCCCTTGTCTGACTCAGTTCTCTCTGGGGTGCCATGTCGCCACAGGACTTGTTGTCTGAGAGCCAGGAGAGTGTTCCGGGCAGTGGTGTGGGGGACAGGAGATGTTTCCAGCCAGCCCGTGGTTGCTTCTACCATGGTGAGCGCATGGCGCTTGCCTTGGCGGGTTTGTGGGAGTGTGATATAGTCAATCTGCCAGGCCTCCCCGTATTTATACTTCAGCCATCGTCTCCCATACCACAGAGGCTTTACCCGCTTCGCTTGCTTGATTGCAGCGCACGTGTCACATTTGTGGATAACCTGCGCAATAGCGTCCATGGCCAAGTCCACCCCTCGATCACAAGCCCACCTGTATGTTGCATCTCTCCCTTGATGTCCTGACGTGTCATGGGCCCACCGAGCTAGAAATAGTTCACCCTTATGTTGCCAGTCCAGATCCACCTCAGCCACTTCAATCTTGGCAGCCTGATCTACCTGCTGGTCGTTCCGATGTTCTTCAGTGGCCCGACTCTTGGGGACGTGAGCATCCACATGCCGTACCTTTACAGCCAGGTTCTCTACCCGGGCAGCAATATCTTGCCACAATGTGGCAGCCCAGATGGCTTTGCCTCTGCGCTGCCAGTTGCTTTGATTCCACTGCTGCAGCCAGCCCCACAGGGCATTTGCCACCATCCAGGAGACAGTATAAAGATAGAGCACTGGCCACTTTTCCCATTCAGCAATGTCCAAGGCCAGCTGGATGGCCTTTACCTCTGCAAAGTGGCTCGATTCACCTTCTCCTTCAGCAGTTTCTGCTACTTGTCGTGTAGGACTCCATACAGCAGCCTTCCATCTCCAGTGCTTTCCCACATGGTGACAGGACCCATCGGTGAACAGGGCATACTGCCTCTCCTCATCTGGCAGTTTGTTAGAGAGTGGGGCTTCTTCAGCACGTGTCACCTCCTCCTCTGGTGATATTCCAAAGTCTTTGCCTTCTGGCCAGTCCATAATCACTTCCAAGATTCCTGGGCGACCGGGGTTTCCTACTCGAGCCCGCTGGGTGATCAGCGCGACCCATTTACTCCGCGTAGCATCAGTTGCATGGTGTGTAGAGGGGAGGTTCCCTCTGAACATCCAGCCCAGCACTGGCAGTCGGGGTGCCAGGAGCAGCTGTGCCTCAGTACCAACCACTTCTGAAGCAGCTCGGACCCCTTCATATGCTGCCAATATCTCTTTTTCAGTTGGAGTATAGCGGGCTTCGGACCCTCTGTATCCCCGACTCCAAAACCCTAGGGGTCGACCCCGGGTCTCCCCATGTGCTTTCTGCCAGAGGCTCCAGGTAGGGCCATTCTCCCCGGCTGCAGTGTAGAGCACATTTTTTACATCTTGTCCTGCCCAGACTGGCCCAGGGGCTACTGCATGAACTATTTCTCGTTTAATCTGTTCAAAGGCTTGTCGTTGCTCAGGGCCCCATTTGAAATCATTCTTCTTCCGGGTCACTTGATAGAGAGGGCTTACGATCAGACTGTAGTGTGGAATATGCATTCTCCAAAAACCCACAACGCCCAAGAAAGCTTCCGTCTCCTTTTTGCTAGTTGGTGGAGACATGGCTGCTATTTTGTTGATCACGTCCATTGGAATCTGACGACGACCATCTTGCCATTTGATTCCTAAGAACTGGATTTCTCGTGCGGGTCCCTTTCACCTTACTTTGTTTTATGGCAAAACCAGCTTTCAGAAGGATTTGGACTATTTTCTCTCCTTTCTCAAAAACTTCTTCCGCTGTGTTGCCCCACACAATGATGTCATCAATGTATTGAAGGTGTTCTGGGGCTTCTCCCTGTTCCAGTACAGTCTGAATCAGTCCATGGCAAATGGTAGGACTGTGTTTCCACCCCTGGGGCAGTCGATTCCAGGTGTACTGGACGCCCGCCCATGTGAAAGCAAACTGTGGCCTGCACTCTGCTGCCAGAGGGATTGAGAAGAATGCGTTAGCAATATCGGTTGTGGCATACCACTTGGCCGCCTTGGACTCCAGTTCGTATTGAAGTTCTAGCATGTCTGGCACAGCAGCACTCAACGCTGGAGTGACTTCATTCAGGCCACGATAGTCTACTGTTAACCTCCACTCTCCATTAGACTTCCGCACTGGCCACATGGGACTGTTAAAGGGTGAGTGGGTCTTACTGATGACTCCTTGGCTCCTCAGTTGGTGAATGAGTTCATGGATGGGGATGAGAGAGTCTTTGTTGGTGCGATATTGCCACCGGTGCACTGCTGTGGTGGCGATTGGCACCTGTTGTTCTTTAACCTTCAGCAACCCCACAACAGAAGGGTCCTTTGAGAGGCCAGGCAAGGTAGACAGCTGTTTAGTTTCCTTCATCTCCAAGGCAGCTACACCAAAAGCCCACCTGTACCCTTTTGGGTCCTTGACATACCCTCTCCTGAGATGGTCTATGCCAAGGATGCACGGAGCCTCGGGGCCAGTCACAATGGGGTGCTTCTGCCACTCATTGCCAGTTAGGCTCACTTTGGCCTCCAATACAGTTAGCTCTTGGGATCCCCCTGTCACTCCAGCAATGCTGATGGGTTCTGCCCCTTTCTAGTTTGATGGCTTTAAGGTGCACTGTGTGCCGGTGTCCACTAAAGCTTTATGCTCCTGTGGGTCGGACGTGCCAGGCCATCGCATCCACACAGTCCAGTAAGCCCAGTTATCCCTTTCCTCCACCCGGCAGGAGGCAGGGCCCCTCTGGTCCTGATCGTGGCAGTCACAACTCACCTCTTGCAAATGTGAATCAGGAGTCCCTCTATTACGCTTAGAAGTAAAACCAGCGCTTCTACTCCTCTGTCTGGGGACTTGCTCAATGGAAACTGGAGCAGCAGCTTTCCTGGAAGAGCCTCCCTGAGTGCCTGTTCTTCCTTGCAGTTCACGCACTCGTGCCTGTAGGGTCGAGGTAGGCTTGCCATCCCACCTCATCATGTCCTCTCCGTGGTCACGCAGGTAGAACCATAGGGTGGCCCGTGGTGTGTATCCCCTCCTTTGAGCCAAAGGACGCTTATTCCTAACAGCTGAGACACTACCCTGTCGAGGTGGGGAGTAGGACAGATCTTCTTTGAGTTGCTGGACCTCTTGGGATAGTTTCTCCACAGCAGAGACGAGCGAGGAAGAGAGATTTGTTTCATAATTCCGGAGTCTATCAATCACCTCCGCCACCGTTGGTGTCTCGTCACCTTTCCAGGACATCACTGCCAATGACTTTGCATGCGAAGATGGTGCGCTCCGTACAAACTTGCGCCACGTGGGTCGTGTGCACTCGGCTTCATCTGGATCTTTGGAGGACCGTTGATCGTCCAGGTCACCATAAATCACCTCAAACACAGCTAATTCCCTTAGATACTGGATGCCTTTCTCCACAGTTGTCCATTTTCCTGGGCGATATGTAACATCTTCTTTAAAGGGATACCTTTCCTTCACTCCGGGCAGGAGTCGCCTCCAGAGGCTGAGGGCTTGTGGTTTTTTCCCAGTTGCTTTGTCAACGCCCCCTTCCCCAGAAAGGGATCCCAGTTGTCTGGCTTCTTTTGCCTCTAGTTCCAGGCTACTGGCCCCATTATGCCAGCATCAGAGCAGCCAGGTGACAATGTGCTCACCTCAACGATGGCTATAATCTTTTTGCATATCTCGCAACTGGCTGAAGGACAGGGATCGGGTGGTCTCTATTTCATTTATGACTTCTTCCTCCTCTCCCCGTGACGGCCCTGGTTCTTCATCATCCCGTTTTAAACGAGTTGATGTCCGCCTCCAATATTTCATCTTGTGTATGGGGGCAACTGATACTGGTACGGGTTGATTCTCTGAGCCAGCTCCGGTACTTGTCGTGGGGGTTTGAGTGGCTGCAGTGCCTGTCCTCAGGGCTGGAGTGACTACAGTGCCAGTCACTTTGCATTTCAACCCAGAGACATTCTCTTCCCCCTGGGGGCACTGACTACTGTTGGGCAGGGCTCGGTATGCATGGGCCAGGCCCCAGCACCTTGCAGTTAGCTGTGTCTCTCTGGAGTTCCCAGCGTAACAACATACTTTCTCCAAATATTCTACTAGTTGTTTAGGATTCTGCACTTGCTCGGGGGTGAAACTCCAAAACACTGGGGGTGCCCACTGCCCTAGGTATTTGCCCATGCTATCCCACACGCCCTGCCACTCGTAACTATCAAGCCTTGGGGCAGATTTCTGGGTGATATTCTTCAGTTGCTTAGTCCAAACCAAAACAACGTGCCCAAAAACTAACAATAAGTGCACCTTAACCACCCAAGGATGGTCAAGATACAAAAAGGTTGTTGTAACAAAGGCACGGACATCATAGCACAAAGTTGCAAAGGTGCGGCTCTGTATTTCCTCCATATAAAGTCTCTCCGAGGAGGAGGTATAATTGCTAAGTGCCTCAACAAGGTGGTATCCCAAGTACAGTAACCGTTTCAGCAAAAAACACCCAAATACCCGATAAAGCTGAAAATGAATGTTTGTGTAAGAAATCTCATAGGAAAAATGTTACTAATCACAGCAGAACACAGCAGACTAAACAAACCAACACCGATCTTTAACACCAACTGCAAAAAGAACAACATGGTGCTGTGACCAGCAGCTGTTATTATCTCTAACCCTTGAGCCCCACGTTGGGCGCCAAAAAGACTGTTGTGGTTTAGCCGGCAGCTCAGCCCCACCCAGTCGCTCGCTCACTCCCCCACCGGTAGATGGGGGAGAGAATCAGAAGGGTAACGCTCGTGGGTTGGGATAAGAACAGTTTAATAATGAAAATTCAAAGAAACAAGAACAGAAATGCAATGTAAAGGAGAACAACGAGAGGCGCAAAGCCCCGGGGGAGGGGGGAAGGGAGGGGAGAGGGGGAACGAACCGCTCAAACGAACCGCACGTGCCGCAGCCGCTCACTGCCCACCGACCCAACGCCGCGCCGCTCCTGAGCCGCCAACTGCTCCCCCTTCATATACTGCTCCTGGTGTCACATGGTATGGCATGAACGTGCCGTTGGCCAGTTGGGGTCAGCCACCCCCACCATGGCCCTGCCCCTCCCAGTCCCCCGCCATGAGGCAGAGCTCAGAAAGCTGGAAGGGTAGCCAACCCCCCACAGTGAGAGAATTAACCCCTTCTCAGCCTAAAGCAGCACAAGGGGTAATATGCCCGTTACACCAAAGTTCACGGAGGGGAGAAGCGTCTGAAAGGTCAGGCTGCTGCTCTGCACGGGGCCACAAGAAGCATTTTCTAATTATGCTTCCAGACTAGGTGTGGAGGATGGGAGCAGCGAGACAGGGGTGTGCCGGCTGACAGGTCATTCCTGCTCTCACCCCCTGGGAATGGGAAGCTTTACCGTCAGCCTCTCCCTCTGTGTCCTTGCTCGCTTCACTCCCCCTCTGGATTATCCCGTCTTGCGGGGACGGCTGGACCAGCCTGAACCTTCCTTCGGATACCAGCTCTCAGGGCGGGAACGAGGGCCTTATTTCCCCCTGGGGAGCAGAGCAGCCCCTCCTGACCCCGAGCGTACCCGGCTGCAGGTGGAAAGCGAAGCGCAGCTCAGAATGCTGCCGTTAGAAGGCGCCCAGGGCCCCGTTCGGCTCGCTGCTGGCTCCATCGCCCCTCCCCGGGGGGCAAATCCCTGCAGAGACTCCGGCGCGAGCGTTGCTGCGGGGCTGGGCTGGCAGGCCGGGGAGCTGCCGGGCTCGGCAATGGGACCCCAGCGAAGGGCGGGGGAAGCGGGGCTGCCTGCGCGGCCCCTTGCTGCCTGCCAGGGACAGGCCGTGCCCGCGCGTGGGCAAAGGCTGGTTGGCAGCAGCAGGTACTTCCAGTCTAGAGGCAACGTAGATGGGGGGGGGGGGTGGAGTTCGGCCCTGTAGTGTCCTGCCACCCTTTGCAAGTTCAGGTGAGGTGTGCCCTCGTTGTCCCCTGCCACCAAGTGCCACCACCCTTCAGGGACTGTGGCTGTTGGCAGCTCCCCTGCCAGGCAGGCCACCTCTCACCCCAGGACATTCTCTTCCACCCACCATCTCACCGACACACGCTTCCCAACCAGCAGAGAGTGGCAGGAGGTGGTACGGGAGTGACAGCAAGTGCACCGCCCCCAGGGAAAACGGGGGGCTTGTGACACCCCAGAAGAGGCTTGGCATTGCCGGTCCCCGGGACTCATCCCAGAAGGACGAGCTTTGAGCTGGAGAGTGCGGCACAGCCCGGGGATTCATCGGCAGCAGCCCTGCATGGCTGGGGCAGGGTGTTTGGGCAGGGGAGACTGCAGTGCTGCAGCCGGGGACCAGGCTGCCCGCATGGGAGGTGCTGCCAGTCTGGTGACAGGCTGTTCTGAGAGCTCAGGGTGGACGCGTGGCGAGCCCTTGGCTGGTCCTTGTGGCCACAGGGCACAGAGCAACATCGGCTAAAGCCCATGCCTGCACAGATGGGCAGCTCCGGTTCTCGGCCGCCTGGGCAGCCCACCATGCCCTGGCATCGCCCCCGACCTGGCACGGCCGCCCTGCCTGCCCAAGCCCCCGCTGCTCTGACAGCCATGTCCCCATCTCCACGCTGCCCATGGTGGTGGGTCAAGCATCAAGGATGAGTTTCATCGCGGGCCTCCTTCCCCATCTCATACTGAAGCTATGGGCCATCCTGCCCCACAGTGTCACCCCCTCCCAGGGGGCCTGTGCCCTTCCCTGGGCTTCAGCCCATTCTTGGGGCTCTTCTGCTCCCTCTCCTTGGGATGAGGAACATTGCTGCAGGAAGAAAGACCTTTGCCTGTCACTCTGGCAGCACCAGGAGCCCAAAGAGTGCCCTGGAATCAACCCTCCTTCCACCTCCAGGTCACTCTTACTGCCTCTGCACAAGACACAGAAACTGAGGCACAGATCAAGATGCCTCATGGCAGCAGTTCACCACCCTGCTGGGCACCACCGGGCACCACTGGGTACCGGTACCAGTGCCAGTGGCTCTGCCCTTCCCCTGCCCACCTGGCCTGGCTTAGCAATCATGGCTGCTCCCGGGGCTGAGCTGGGGCTGTTTAACCAGCAGACAGGTTTCACCTGGAGCCTGCTGGGTCTCAGAGGGGGCAGGCCCATAACTGCCTGCTGCAGCTCATTCTGAGTGGCTGCCTTTATAAGCCAGCAGCTTGGGTGCTCTAAGGGTTTTACCTCTCTTCATTTCACTTTGTCTTTTAGGAGCCTTAGTTTGGAGGAGGGGAGGTTTGGGGCCTGCTGCTTGCAGGTCTCTAGGAGGTAAAGCCAGCTCTTTCTGCCTTTCTCAGCACTGCTAAGCAGGTAAGGGCACAGCAACGAGCTGCGTCTGCTCCCCCATCCCTGGGCTGGGGGCTGCAGCCCAGAGCAGGGCTCTGCCCTGGGGCTGGCTGCAGTTGGGAAGCCTCCTAGCACTGTGCTTCTCCTTTGTAATATCCCAGGTGAAGGGCAATGTCATCAGGTAGTTCTGGGGTGGCCTCAGGGCTCGCTTCCCAGCCCAGCTGCAGCACCCCTCAGCTGGAACAAAGGAGTTCCTTCCCGGCGCGGCATCTCCTTCCACCGCAGAGCCGCTCGCTCACCCTGCTCAGCCAGGAGGACTTCTTAAGAAGCTTCAACGGGTACGTGGCCGCTGGGATGAGTGGGGGGGCTGAGCCCTGCTCTTGCCTCGTGTTTGTCCCCAGGGGAATGTGTCCCTTGTCTGGGATGGATTGGGGTTCACGGTCTGGCACTGGTGCTCCCAGCATCGGGAGGCACGCGGGGTGCAGGCTGGCGTTGCTCCCCTGTAGCTGATGGCCCTGGGTCTCTGCGGTGTCTCTGCCATCTGCACTGTTGTAGCTGAGACCAGGCAGTGCTGTGCGTCCCAAAGGCCACCAGCTCACACCCCTGTCTCTGCTGCTCTGCCAGGAGCTTCTCTGATGTAAGTGATGTTTGGGGGGCTGATCTGTTGGACTGCAGCTCCTCCACCCCCGACCTGCAGCTGGTCGGCAGGATTGTGTCCCAGGTGGAGTTCTACCTTTCTGATGAGAACCTGGCCAAGGATGCTTTCCTTCTGAAACATGTCCAAAAGAAGAAGATGGGCTTCGTCAGCATCAAACTGCTGACATCCTTCAAGAAGGTAGGCAGTCCATGGCACCTGCCAGCCGGGGTGGGAAAGGGCCTTTGGGTGGAGGGTGTCTGGGTGTGCTCTGTCTGTCTCTGGAGGGGTGTGTGGGGAGGTCCAGGCTCCCCTCAGGCTGTCTGTGTCCCAGGGAAGTGCTGGTGGTGCAGAGCTGGGCTCTGCTCCCTGCCCTCGATGTGCTGCAGCAGTTCTGCAACCAGGGAGGGTAGCTGGGGAAGCAGTGAACAGTCCTCAGTGCTGGATTTGCCTCTTCTGCCCGTTGTCCCCCCGCGCTGCTTTGGGAGAGACCATCCCTTAACCAAAGAAGCGCAGTGAAGTGCTGGTGGTGTGAGGTACTGGGAAGCGGCAGCTTGTTGCTGCAATCCAGGGGCACTGGAGACCACCTGCTGCAGACCCACATCTGCTCATGTGAAAGGGGGATGGTGCCTTGCCGTGACTTCAGCGTGCCTGGATGATGGATTGAGGGTGGTCCCTGCCTGGGGACACTCATGGGGACGCAGTGGCTCCCTTTCTCCCACAGATGAAATACCTGACGCGTGACTGGCGGCTCACACTCTACGCCCTGCAGTTCTCGGAGCTGCTGGAAGTGAACAAGGAGGGCACCAAAGTGAGGCGGCGGGTCCCCCTGCCCGAGTGCCTGCGGAGCTTCTCCCCCAGCAAACTGCTGCTGGCCTGGGAGCTGCTGCCGCCGATCCAGAATAACTTCATGGGGACCATCGTGAGTATGTTCAGCCCCTATGGTGCCATTGTATCCATCCGCATCCTGCGGCCGGGCCGCAAGCTGCCCTCGGATGTGCGGAAATACACGTCGCTCTTCCCCGAGCTGCTGAGAAAGCGCTGTGCCCTGGTGGAGTACGATAGGCTGGGGAGCGCCCGCAGGGCCTTTGAGCACCTCGGCTGCCGAAGCCACCGGTGCGGTGAGAGCATCAGGGTGGTCTGGCTCTGCTGGAAGGTCTCCAAGAAGGAACCTCAGAACAAGAGGGAGGTGGCGAAGAAGCTGGTTCACCAGTGCGATTGGAAGGTGCAGGCGGCGGCCACGATCTTCCCCTATGGCATTGGGGGCTCCCTGCTCTACCGCTCTCCGGAGTCAGGCAATGCTCCAGTGTCACCGTCCCTGCTCCTGAACACGGAACCCTCGGCACCCACCTGCCCATGCAGCACCTTCCAGCCCAGGGACTTCAGCAACACCTTTACAAGATCGCTCCTTACCAGGAAAGTCTTCCCCCCACTCGGGATGGGCTTGGGCACCGGTGGCTGCCACGGCTTCCGCTCCAGGAGGGAGTGGCCCCATGGCTGCGGCTGGGGGAGCGGGGTGGATACGTGGGCACCCAGGGGCAGCAGGCCTGCTCTGCATGCCACACCTCCTCCCAGAAATTCCCTGGCAGGAAATCGGGTGCCTGAGCCCCTTGGCCTGCGGGGTGGGGTGCTTCGCCTCCCAATGGCCCTGATGGCACCAAGGGCTTCAGCAGCAGCACGGGGAGAGGAAAGCTCACCCTCCGGCACTGAGGCTCATTTACCTTTGCGTTTGGGGATTTTTCTTTCTTTTCGTTTCCACTTCACTCGATCAGAATAACTCTGTGTGGGCCCTGAGAGCTGCGGGCAGTGGTGGTGCAGCTGGTGCAGGGGACGGCAGTTATCGGTTGATGACGATGCTCGGAGCAGGTCAGCATGTGAGACGAGATGCTGAGCAGCAGTGACCCAGGGAGCTGCACCATACCATGCTGGTGTCACCGAGAGCGCGCCTGTGCAGGCTCCAGAGGGGCTCCCAGCACCCCAGTGGCATCACGGCAATGCCCGAAGGAAGGGGCTTATCCCCTACGACCACCGGTGCTGGGGCTGCTCTGACGGGACCTCACCCCGCACCTTCTGCAAGCCCTACCCGCAAAGCTGAGGTGGCTCCCCGAAGTCGTCGTTGGCTGCACTGGCCCACGTTGTGGCTCTCGGATGGGAAATAGGCAATAAAGAGGGACGAATCTTCCAGGCACTTTCTGGCTGCTGCAGTGAGTTTTTTTATTATTCCCAAACCCTCTCACCCCCAAACCTCCCCCAATCCTATTTGGTGTTGCGGCTGCCCACGGTGGAGGCAGAGAAGGGGAGGGGGTTCCCTGGCTGGCCTGCAGCTCCCTCCCTCCCCATTCTGGGGGTGATTTGGGTTATTTTGGTGGGTGAGGGAGGCAAAGCCAGTCTCTGGAGCTGAGTGAGGTGGGAGTGAGGAAGGGTGTGGTTGCCTTGATTGGCTTTGAGGGCCTTTGCAGCGAGCCCTGTCCCTGCTGGAGGGGACGCTGGTTGTGCTCAAGACGGAGGCCTTGCAGGCCTTGTTGGGGCGTGTCTGTGCCCTCCCCAGCCCCCGAGCTGTGTCCCTGTCCCAGGGTCCCCGTGCTGCTTTCTGCGTGGGGCTGTGTCCGTGAGTCCTGCAAGGAGCTGTCTGTCGTGGCTCCCCCACCAAAGGGCTGCTTTGCCCGGGGAAGCCTGTGTCCGTGCTGTCCCCCCTGCCATTGCCTGCCCTCTGGGCAGTGAGTCGGTCCTGGCTGTGTCTTGGTGCCCTTTGGGTCTCGCTGGCTGTGATTTGGGGCTCAGCAGGGCTTCTGTACCCCTTGGGTGCCCTTTCCCGGTGGCCCCTGTGCTCCCTCCCCCTCCCACGCAGGCACACAGCCATTTGCAGGAACAGCTTTTCATGGAAACAGAAACCAACACAACAGATACCAGCAAACCTACGACATCCCCTTCTGCCCCAACCAACCCCGAAAGCACACCACCCCTACTCAACCACCACCCACTCCCCCCATCTCCTCCACATCCCTGCCATACCCCCACTGCCACCCACCAACACCGCCCTGCCACTCCCCCAATACCTCGTCTCCCCTCCCTCCCACCTGATCGGGTGGAAGGTGTCCCTGCTCATGGCAGGGGGGGTTGGACTAGGTGGCCTCTAAAAGTCCTTTCCAAGCCAAACTATTCTATGATTCTATGAAACAGCGTTTATCTGCCTGTTCTGTTTGCCAGCGGCTTGATCCAGCCCGCTGCTAGAGAGAATGCCACCGTATGTGCCGCTTTTCACTGCCTCCCTCTGACCAAACTGTCCTAGGACCTCAGCTATGGACTTGTTCTGCCAAATCAGTGTAAAAAACTTGGGGGCTTGTGTTGTGCTTGGGTGGCTTTGGGCTTTTGTCTGGGGTTTTTGGTGTTTTTTTTTTTTTTTTTGGTGCCACAGTGCAAGTTAAGTAGTGCTGTGGTTTGTCTTACGTCTGAGTAATTCTGAATATAAAAACACAACGTGCAAAGGAATTTGGAATTGTCTCCTGGAAGCACAGACACTTCTGGTTCTTGCTGGAGTGAAGAAGGAGCAGAAGAACTTATTTCTTCAGCTCCCAACCAGAGAGTAAATGCAAAAGTCGGCTCCCGAGACGGAGAGCCTGCGCTCCGGCACCCACTCCAGCTCTGCTTCTCAGTTTCTTCTTTTTTTGGTGTCACGTTGGGCAAACTTCCGAACCCCTTTCATTCTGTCTTGAGGAGTGCTTTGGAAAACGCTGAGAGCAATATGGATAAGAAAAGGATAAGAAAGAAGAAGACTAAGAAAATGAGAGTCAGAGTAAGAATAAAAATGAGCAGAAGAGTAAGGGTAAGAAAAGTTTGAGTAACAACATTAGAGAATAAGAAGAAAAGTTTGAGTGCATCTCAGGACGCAGCTGGTTTCCCTGACGCTAAGTTGAGCTCACAGCTACCCAGATCAGCGGCTGTGCTTTCCACAGCAGCTCTCAGCTAGAAAGTGGTGTCCCAAGACGACATGGAGCAGCTTTTCTAACTCTGCAGACTTCTTTGCAGGCACGCTTACACAAGCAGTTGGTAATTTTGCCAAGAGTTTGGAAGGGTGGCTGATGAACGCAATGAGTGAACTTCCCCCCGAGATTGTCCGGGCCAAGGTAAGCAGAGGGAGCATGGGGCAGGTCCGGGGTAGGAACTGAGTGTGTGCGCATTGCAGTTTTCCGCAGGGACTGGAAATCACTGCTGGGGTTTGGCCACATGTACTCCAGACTAGCACCATATAATGAATAATTATCCATGCAAATCGGCAAGGAGTGGGAGGACAGGCAGGGCAATCCCTTTGTACCAGAGGCTGATGGTGCTCTGTCCGTTGAGCCGTTCCCATGTCCCGGGATTGCAGATAAGCTTTCTGGAAGAAAATCTCTGCATGGCATGAAGCTGTCCTACTAAAAATTGCAGGACACCCCCTGGACTGAATGGCGTTGCAGAGGTTGGACCTAAGGCTCCTACTGCCCCTCTCCTGAAGCCATGGATTCTTGCAGCCGGTTCTCACCTTGCCGGTCACTGCTAGAGGCAGAGTGGGGAAACCTCTTAGTTTAAAGAAAAGAAATGCAGAGGCTGCTTTGCGAGACACGATAGGTGGTGCAAAAGTGGTGCTCTGGAGCACTCGGGTATGCTTTGGGCAGCAGCGTGGGTGGGACTGTGCAGGTGATCCCAGCTGATGCGCACCGTGTGCTTGAGCTCAGCATTGAGAAGAGTTTGCCTTCCAGCCCCGTGGCCTCCTGCTCGCGGAGCCCTGCGTTGCTGTGTTGCAGGTGGGGGTAGTGAGTGCCTTTGCGCAGACGTTACGGAGCTACGCATCGCTGAACCGCCTGGCTCAGGCCGCCCGTGCGGTGCTGCAGAACACTTCCCAGATAAACCAGATGCTCGGCGATCTCAATCGGGTCGACTTCACCAACGTGCAGGTAACTTACGGTATCTGCTCCTCGGTCGTGTTGTCTAGAACTGGGAGTCTCTAATGAGGTTGTCTGCTGGTAACCAGCATCTTATTGCCAGAACTAAAAGGCAATTAAATGGACAATTGCACAGTTTGGGTGTTACTTGCCCGGGTAAGTCTGCCATCTCACTGTGAGTAGTGGAGAAGGTACTAAGGAGCTTCTGTAAGAAGCAGTGCTACCAACAATAATATAGTTCTCATAATAATATTGTGGTCAGGGCAGCTCGGAGGAGACATGGCTCAGAGCTGCTCTGGGGTCCTTGCCTACTAGAAATGCAGCTGAATTCCTAGGTTGGGATGGACCAACCGTGCAGGCTTGGCGTGAGTAACTGTCAGCCCTTCTTCCCGAGCAGGAGCAAGCCTCGTGGGTGTGCCAGTGCGAGGAAGGCATGGTACAGAAGCTGGAGCGGGATTTCAAGCTCACTCTGCAGCAGCAGAGTTCTCTGGACCAGTGGGCTAGCTGGCTGGATAATGTTGTTACTCAAGTCCTGAAGCATCACGAAGGCACTCCCAGCTTCCCCAAGGCAGCCAGACAGGTCTTGCTGAAATGGTCTTTCTATAGGTACATTTTCTTTCTCACTTTGGAGATATTTCTGCACTGGGCTCAGGGCACGTCAATAGCTCCTTGGAAAGCCAAGGCCAAGTTCTTTATTCCCGTGCAACTCTGGTTAATTATTGCTCTGCTCTGGTATCTGAACAGAGCGTTGTGTCTCCTGCATCCTTTCAGGATGGGGATAGGACTAATTTGCTTTGATACTCTTGGGTTCGAGGTAGGAACAGAGCACTGTGTCCCACAGTGCCTTCAGGGTCCAGAATTCACATCAGCCGTGATGCACGTATAAAACACAACCCAAATATTTTGTTTCCCGGCCGTGTTCCAGCTCCATGGTTATCCGGGACCTCACCTTGCGCAGTGCTGCCAGCTTTGGTTCCTTCCACCTGATTCGCCTGCTCTATGATGAATATATGTTTTATCTGGTAGAGCATCGTGTTGCGCAGGCAACAGGGGAGAGGCCGACTGCTGTAATGGGAGAGGTGAGAATTGTTAATTCCCTAGAAACAAGCCCACACTACGCAGCTCTTTAAGAGGTTGGAACACGTGTGTTTCACAAACAGCGCTGTGCCCTGAACGTGTTTTTGTAGCCATCATTGCCAAAGCAGGTATGAGCTTTTTGAGTGCCTGGCACAAGAATCCAGCTCCTTGAGCCCCTTCCATCCTGGCTTGCTAATAGCTGAGCTGGTGGGTTTGGGGGCAGTTGAGCATCAGCTGGCCTTTGGCGGCCTGGAGGAGGGAGGAAAAGGATCTCCCTAATTCTCTCCATTACCTGTGGGCACCAACCCTGATGGCGGGATTCCTGCCAGGGCAAAGACCCATCAAAAAAACTAAACCAAGCAAAGAAAGGTCCAAAAGGTACTTTCCCTGCAGCTTTCGGTGGTACTGTTCACGGAACATGCTCAGGCCTCTGCAAGCTCCAGTTACACGCACAGTCAGCCCCTCTCTCTGTCTTTGACTTGAAGAAGAGAAACGGTGGGTTGTTTGTGTTGGGGGGTGTGTGGGGATTGGAGTTTTCTTTTAACCAATCAGCCAGTAAATCCGGTGCCTGGCTTGCAGGCAGGTCCTGTCCTGCCTAGCTGAGGTCACTTCTACTCTTTCCCTCTGAAAAATGCCTAGATTTAAAAGGCCCTCATCAACCTGTGATAGCAATATAGAAACTACTGTTAGTTTGAAACTGATCTCATTTGCTCCTTGAAGCTCATACCTGTTTTCTTCCTTCCCTGGAGCTCATGTAGGGGAGCCAGGCAAATCAACTGCCTGCCTGTCCCTTCCCCCCCACCCCCTTTAGGCCCATGCTGTTGCCCCAAGTCAGCAGCGCTGTAAGTTCCCGCTATTCCCTGCTAAACCTCTGTCTTTATTGATATTCAAGGAACATGAAAGGCAGAGAGTGGCTTCCAGCAAGACCCAGCTGTGGCAGGCTTTCATCCGTCAGGTTTTGCCTTCTTTCAACTCTTGCAATATTTCTGTTCTCCAGGAGGAGGCTGGATCTTCCCAGCAAAAGAGGATGAATCGTGTCCTTCCATTTCCATCGCTCACTTTTAAACTCCTGCTCTCCTCAGTGTCTTCCACTGCCCAACTTTGCATGACTTTTCAACACTACTGTTATAGCAATTTAGTGTTTCAGACGTCGTCATAGAGGGAGACAACACGTCTCCAGAACCCAATATATCCCCAGCTCTCTGGTTACACTTGACACGGCGGCCTTGCAAGGCAAAGCACTTCCGTGACGCGAATGCGAAGGCTTTGCACAGAGTTGCACAGGGTGGAGCGATGGTAGAGCCCCAGGAGAGGGGAATAGCTGGCATGCCTGAGCAGCTGCCGGAGAGATGCAGAGGGCTGGAGAAAAGGCACCATCCTTCAGTCTGTGGCAGCACTTGGCCCTGACATGGCAGACAGAAAAATTTCTCCCTTCGTTCCACAACTCCATCCTGCCTTGGATTGTTGCGTGTGGCGTTTGCCCAGAGGCTTCAATGCCAGCGGCAGACTTTTCCCCAAAATATGTGGTTGGTTTTGCTTTCTGCTTTTCACCGCCGGCACTGCTGATGCTCGTGCTTCCTCTGGAGCACTTAGGCTGCTTGTTAAAATTGCTTGGAAACAGATGCCAACTTCAGGTCTGGTCTCCATAAGCCTCACTCACCTTGTAATGCCTTTGTCTTTCAGTTTGGTGACCTCACACCTCTGTCTCCAACACCGCTGGACAAAGGTACCTCCTCTCCCTCAAGGGGAATCCTGCTGGGTCAGGGTTGAATCACTGTGGGAGGGGGAACCTCGTGCTGGCCCCTCCACCCTGCTCTGTTAGGAGAAAGGACCTCTTCCCCTCCGGTCGCCGTTCTCATGCCGAGACCTGTCCCTTACAGATGACATGAGTGACCTGGGCAGCGAGGTGGACACAGAATCCCGGAGCATGGGGGAGCCGCTGGTGAAACGGGAACGCAGCGACCCTGGCTACTCGCTGCAGGAGATCTGAAACAGGGACTCGGCTTTTCTCCAGCTGGACGAAGTCGTCTGGAGCCAGGCTTGATGGTCGCAAGCCTGAGTCTCCCCATATCTGCGTTATTAGTGCCTCTTAGTTTCTCCTTCTGTTTACTTGTGTTTGGGGATGGGCTCTGGTGGTGTCGCGGGCGGGCGGTGGGACGGGGCTGGTTTGTCCGCCTGCTTTCCTGTGGCATGACTGCTGGCTGGACGGCAAAGGTCCAGAGTCTGCTACCGAGCGATGGACACCTCCGTGGTCAGCAGCGGATCGGACGTGCCTGGCTGTGAGCGGCTGTCCTCTCCAGCCTGAGCGAGGCGGGCAATCAACGCTTTCTCTCTCAGGGAAGGTGGTTTGGGTTTCTTCCCCACTGCTCAGACTTCACTGTGATACAAACTTGAACCAATCAGTGCCCAAGAAGAAGGAAAAATACCTGACCCTTCTCCTCCAGCCCTTCAAGACAAGCTGTCCTGGCTCTGACTTTGCCAGAGCACTCATGCCAGGGAGCGCGGGACAGTTGGTCTCTCTTGTACCCGCCTGGGAGAGGGCTCCGGGCTGCACATCCCTCTGGTCCCAGCGCAGAGGTGCACGCGCACGCTTCGGGACTGACACGTACGTGCTCTGGGACTGACACGTGCTCGCTCTGGGACTACGGGACCAGTGTTCCCACCTGCTCCCGTGTCTCCCCCGCTGGGTTTTTTTGTTGCCGAACCACAAATGCTCCTGGGACACCGTCAGGCCAACGCAAGGTACCAAAGCGCTCCGAGGAAGCGGCGGCTGGTCGCAAAGCGTGTTCGTTGCACCCCTGCGCTCTGATGCCCTTGGGCAATTGCCCGGGCAACCCCCACCCTCACCAGGATAGCCAGGCAGAGGGGAACTGGTCCTGTGTCCTGGGTTTTGTCAAATTCTTGCTTGATGTCCTGCTAAAGGTAGGGTGCAGCGGCCTGCGGGGCTGCGCCCGGAGGTGGGTGAGGGTGTGCGGCTGCAGTGCCTTAGGGTGGGCCGGCGTGCCCGCTTCCCCCCCGCTCGGGGCCAGCCGGCACAGCCGTGCCTGTTGCGCAGACTCGGATGAAATAAACCAGCCCATCCCATGTAGCAGCGAGGGGCTCTCGCGGGCCCCGGGTATGCTCAACACTACGGTGGCGTTTCCCCTTGCTGTATTGCATCGCCTTCTCCTGCAGGGTCATTGAGGTGGCGGCTCCGACGGGGCTGAGCTGGTGGAGCTTCTGCCCCAGCAGGGCTTTATTCTCCCTTTCTGTGCCCTGGGGGTGTGGGCTGATGCGGACTACAGGGCAGAGGGGTGGGGGGGTATCTGTCACCGAGCCAAACTGCAAAAACAAAGCCCTGCGACAAATCTTTCTGTGAATAAAGGCCGTGTCATAAATAGCTTTTATTATTATGATTATTATTATTATGATTATTGTTTCTAATGATGAAGTATTTGATGTGAGCTTTTCCAGGGGCCTCGTGTACATTTGCATAGCAGAGCATATTCTATCCAAAGATATTATTTACTCGTTCCAAATGGTACTAAGGTAGCTGTGACACTTGGAAAAATATTGCTAGTGGAAAGTGAAAAGAAGGTGTGTGTAGTGGCACATCTTTCCCTCTTACTGTCCCGTGCTGTTGTCCGTCGGGGTGATGTTTGTCTGTAAATGTCTCATATCGAAGTAGCAGGAGACATGTGAGAAAGCTGGTTTTATCTGTAAATAACGACTAGGAATACACCCTGGGTCAGAGTCTGCACTTCAGATCCTGCCGTTGAGATTAGATGGTCTAAAAAAACAACGGAGCAATCAAGCCTTAAACTCCCCTGCTCCCACTGAGCGTGATCTTAACTTCAGCTGGCGCATTGGCTCTTCTTTGCAGCCGCTACCGACCGAACCCGGTGACCTTCTGCTTACCACGGACGGGCAAACGAGATGCTATGGAGCTCTGCAGCACCGTGCAAGGAGCTTGGATAACCACCTAAACCCAACATGCACAGAATTCCCAGCTTTAGCTGGGAAGAGCAATAAACACGTATCAAATGCTCAGGCCTGTACAATAATTGTTGTGGTCCCATTTCTTCTTTAGTCATTGAAAGGAGGTGTCAGGCAGATGCTGCAGCCTCACAGTGTCCGGGGGAGGTGCAGGATCTGCCCATTGCAGTCCAGTTAAAGCACTTTTGGCCAGGGATCCGGTGTCTGCAGGGAGGCAGTTTCACCACAGCACAGCGGCCGGTTTGCAGGGGTGTCGTGGTTTAGCCGGCAGCTCAGCCCCACCCAGTCGCTCGCTCACTCCCCCACCGGTAGATGGGGGAGAGAATCAGAAGGGTAACGCTCGTGGGTTGGGATAAGAGCAGTTTAATAATGAAAATTCAAAGAAACAACAACAGAAATGCAATGTAAAGGAGAACAACGAGAGGCACAACACCCTGGGGGAGCGGGGAAGGGAGGGGAGAGGGGGAACGAACCGCTCAAACGAACCGCACGTGCCGCAGCCGCTCACCGCCCACCGACCCAACGCCGCGCCGCTCCTGAGCCGCCAACTGCTCCCCCTTCATATACTGCTCCTGATGTCACATGGTATGGCATGAACATGCCGTTGGCCAGTTGGGGTCAGCCACCCCCACCATGGCCCTGCCCCTCCCAGCCCCCCGCCCTGCGGCAGAGCGTGGGAAGCTGGAAAGGCAGCCGCCCCCCCACAGTGAGGAGAATTAACCCCTTCTCAGCCAAAACCAGCACATTCTCCACCCCTTATTCCATACCATTTACACCATGCCCAGGTCCCATACGATGCAATACAACCGTACCAACCACCACCCTTCCCCTACCCATCCTTTAACATAATACACCGACATCATTCCCTTACTTCATGGACCTTCCCTGTAAGATGTCCATTTAAACGTCCATGGAGTTCACCCAGTCCATGACTCTGGGCTCCATCCGCCGTATCAGTCTTTGGGGGTGGGAGAGGTGGTGTGTGTGGCGTTGGGTTGCTGCATACCGAGTCGGTCATCCTTCCATCACTGCTGCACGGCTTGTTTCACAGTTGATCTTCCATGGGTTGGGAGGCTCGTACTCTGATGTCATTGATACAACACGGAGGTGACACACAATATTATATAGCAGTTCACATTGTGGCATTCAGTTCATTGCCTGTTTTTGCCCAAAATCAAATCCCCTTGAGGCACCCATCGGATTTCTCCATCCTCCCGCATCACCCACCAAGTGCACCCAGGTCCTCGAGCAAAAGCAATCCCACGCGTGGGTTTGCCTTTGCCTGAGGCAGGAAGGACCCAGACTCTTTTGCCCAGCATACTTTTTGCGTGCACTGCAGGGACTCTGTCCCCTTCCACAGTATGTAGGATTTCTGACTGGGCAGGGCCAGCTCGGTTGGCAGATCCCCTCGTGTTGACTAACCACGTGGCTTTTGCTGAATGTGTATCCCAGTGCTTGAATGTCCCACCTCCGCATTACTCTCAGTGTAGTTTTTAAGAGTCCATTGTACCGTTCAATTTTCCCAGAGGCTGGTGTGTGACAGGGGATGTGACACACCCACTCAATGCCGTGCTCTTTGGCCCAGGTGTCTATGAGGCTATTCTGGAAATGAGTCCCCTTGTCTGACTCAGTTCTCTCTGGGGTGCCATGTCGCCACAGGACTTGTTGTTTGAGAGCCAGGAGAGTGTTCCGGGCAGTGGTGTGGGGGACAGGAGATGTTTCCAGCCAGCCCGTGGTTGCTTCTACCGTGGTGAGCGCATGGCGCTTGCCTTGGCGGGTTTGTGGGAGTGTGATATAGTCAATCTGCCAGGCCTCCCCGTATTTATACTTCAGCCATCGTCTCCCATACCACAGAGGCTTTACCCGCTTTGCTTGCTTGATTGCAGCGCACGTGTCACATTCGTGGATAACCTGCGCAATAGTGTCCATGGCCAAGTCCACCCCTCGATCACAAGCCCACCTGTATGTTGCATCTCTCCCTTGATGTCCTGACGTGTCATGGGCCCACCGAGCTAGAAATAGTTCACCCTTATGTTGCCAGTCCAGATCCACCTCAGCCACTTCAATCTCGGCAGCCTGATCTACCTGCTGGTTGTTCCGATGTTCTTCAGTGGCCCGACTCTTGGGGACGTGAGCATCCACATGCCGTACCTTTACAACCAGGTTCTCTACCCGGGCAGCAATATCTTGCCACATTGTGACGGCCCAGATGGCTTTGCCTCTGTGCTGCCAGTTGCTTTGACTCCACTGCTGCAGCCAGCCCCACAGGGCATTTGCCACCATCCAGGAGACAGTATAAAGATAGAGCACTGGCCACTTTTCCCATTCAGCAATGTCCAAGGCCAGCTGGATGGCCTTTACCTCTGCAAAGTGGCTCGATTCACCTTCTCCTTCAGCAGTTTCTGCTACTTGTCGTGTAGGACTCCATACAGCAGCCTTCCATCTCCGGTGCTTTCCCACAAGGCGACAGGACCCATCGGTGAACAGGGCATACTGCCTCTCCTCATCTGGCAGTTTGTTAGAGAGTGGGGCTTCTTCAGCACGTGTCACCTCCTCCTCTGGTGATATTCCAAAGTCTTTGCCTTCTGGCCAGTCCATAATCACTTCCAAGATTCCTGGGCGACCGGGGTTTCCTACTCGAGCCCGCTGGGTGATCAGTGCAACCCATTTACTCCGCGTAGCATCAGTTGCATGGTGTGTAGAGGGGAGGTTCCCTCTGAACATCCAGCCCAGCACTGGCAGTCGGGGTGCCAGGAGCAGCTGGGCCTCAGTACCAACCACTTCTGAAGCAGCTCGGACCCCTTCATATGCTGCCAATATCTCTTTTTCAGTTGGAGTATAGCGGGCTTCGGACCCTCTGTATCCCCGACTCCAAAACCCTAGGGGTCGACCCCGGGTCTCCCCTGGTGCTTTCTGCCAGAGGCTCCAGGTAGGGCCATTCTCCCCAGCTGCAGTGTAGAGCACATTTTTTACATCTTGTCCTGCCCAGACTGGCCCAGGGGCTACTGCATGAACTATTTCTCGTTTAATCTGTTCAAAGGCTTGTCGTTGGTCAGGGCCCCATTTGAAATCATTCTTCTTCCGGGTCACTTGATAGAGAGGGCTTACGATCAGACTGTAGTGTGGAATATGCATTCTCCAAAAACCCACAATGCCCAAGAAAGCTTCCGTCTCCTTTTTGCTAGTTGGTGGAGACATGGCTGCTATTTTCTTGATCACATCCATTGGAATCTGACGACGACCATCTTGCCATTTGATTCCTAAGAACTGGATTTCTCGTGCGGGTCCCTTTCACCTTACTTTGTATTATGGCAAAACCAGCTTTCAGAAGGATTTGGACTATTTTCTCTCCTTTCTCAAAAACTTCTTCCGCTGTGTTGCCCCACACAATGATGTCATCAATGTATTGAAGGTGTTCTGGGGCTTCTCCCTGTTCCAGTACAGTCTGAATCAGTCCATGGCAAATGGTAGGACTGTGTTTCCACCCCTGGGGCAGTCGATTCCAGGTGTACTGGACGCCCGCCCATGTGAAAGCAAACTGTGGCCTGCACTCTGCTGCCAGAGGGATTGAGAAGAATGCGTTAGCAACATCGGTTGTGGCATACCACTTGGCCGCCTTGGACTCCAGTTTGTATTGAAGTTCTAGCATGTCTGGCACAGCAGCACTCAACGCTGGAGTGACTTTATTCAGGCCACGATAGTCTACTGTTAACCTCCACTCTCCATTAGACTTCCGCACTGGCCACATGGGACTGTTAAAGGGTGAGTGGATCTTACTGATGACTCCTTGGCTCCTCAGTTGGTGAATGACTTCATGTATGGGGATGAGAGAGTCTTTGTTGGTGCGATATTGCCACCGGTGCACTGCTGTGGTGGCGATTGGCACCTGTTGTTCTTTAACCTTCAGCAACCCCACAACAGAAGGGTCCTTTGAGAGACCGGGCAAGGTAGACAGCTGTTTAGTTTCCTCTGTCTCCAAGGCAGCTACACCAAAAGCCCACCTGTACCCTTTTGGGTCCTTGACATACCCTCTCCTGAGATGGTCTATGCCAAGGATGCACGGAGCCTCGGGGCCAGTCACAATGGGGTGCTTCTGCCACTCATTACCAGTTAGGCTCACTTTGGCCTCCAATACAGTTAGCTCTTGGGATCCCCCTGTCACTCCAGCAATGCTGATGGGTTCTGCCCCTTTCTAGTTTGATGGCTTTAAGGTGCAGTGTGCGCCGGTGTCCACTAAGCTTTATGCTCCTGTGGGTCGGACGTGCCAGGCCATCGCATCCACACAGTCCAGTAATCCCGGTTATCCCTTTCCTCCACCCGGCTGGAGGCAGGGCCCCTCTGGTCCTGATCGTGGCAGTCACAACTCACCTCTTGCAAATGTGAATCAGGAGTCCCTCTATTACGCTTAGAAATAAAACCAGCGCTTCTACTCCTCTGTCTGGGGACTTGCTCAATGGAAACTGGAGCAGCAGCTTTCCTGGAAGAGCCTCCCTGAGTGCCTGTTCTTCCTTGCAGTTCACACACTCGTGCCTGTAGGGCCGAGGTAAGCTTGCCATCCCACCTCATCATGTCCTCTCCGTGGTCACGCAGGTAGAACCATAGGGTGGCCCGTGGTGTGTATCCCCTCCTTTGAGCCAAAGGACGCTTATTCCTAACAGCTGAGACACTACCCTGTCGAGGTGGGGAGTGGGACAGATCTTCTTTGAGTTGCTGGACCTCTTGGGATAGTTTCTCCACAGCAGAGACGAGCGAGGAAGAGAGATTTGTTTCATAATCCCGGAGTCTATCAATCACCTCCGCCACCGTTGGTGTCTCGTCACCTTTCCAGGACATCACTGCCAATGACTTTGCATGCGAAGATGGTGCGCTCCGTACAAACTTGCGCCACGTGGGTCGTGTGCACTCGGCTTCATCTGGATCTTTGGAGGACCGTTGATCGTCCAGGTCACCATAAATCACCTCAAACACAGCTAATTCCCTTAGATACTGGATGCCTTTCTCCACAGTTGTCCATTTTCCTGGGCGATATGTAACATCTTCTTTAAAGGGATACCTTTCCTTCACTCCAGGCAGGAGTCGCCTCCAGAGGCTGAGGGCTTGTGGTTTTTTCCCAGTTGCTTTGTCAACGCCCCCTTCCCCAGAAAGGGATCCCAGTTGTCTGGCTTCTTTTGCCTCTAGTTCCAGGCTACTGGCCCCATTATGCCAGCATCGGAGCAGCCAGGTGACAATGTGCTCACCTCAACGATGGCTATAATCTTTTTGCATATCTCGCAACTGGCTGAAGGACAGGGATCGGGTGGTCTCTATTTCATTTATGACTTCTTCCTCCTCTCCCCGTGACGGCCCTGGTTCTTCATCATCCCGTTTTAAACGAGTTGATGTCCGCCTCCAATATTTCATCTTGTGTATGGGGGCAACTGATACTGGTACGGGTTGATTCTCTGAGCCAGCTCCGGTACTTGTCGTGGGGGTTTGAGTGGCTGCAGTGCCTGTCCTCAGGGCTGGAGTGACTACAGTGCCAGTCACTTTGCATTTCAACCCAGAGACATTCTCTTCCCCCTGGGGGCACTGACTACTGTTGGGCAGGGCTCGGTATGCATGGGCCAGGCCCCAGCACCTTGCAGTTAGCTGTGTCTCTCTGGAGTTCCCAGCATAACAACATACTTTCTCCAAATATTCTACTAGTTGTTTAGGATTCTGCACTTGCTCGGGGGTGAAACTCCAAAACACTGGGGGTGCCCACTGCCCTCGGTATTTGCCCATGCTATCCCACATGCCCTGCCACTCGTAACTATCAAGCCTTGGGGCAGATTTCTGGGTGATATTCTTCAGTTGCTTAGTCCAAACCAAAACAACGTGCCCAAAAACTAACAATAAGTGCACCTTAACCACCCAAGGATGGTCAAGATACAAAAAGGTTGTTGTAACAAAGGCACAGACATCATAGCACAAAGTTGCAAAGGTGCGGCTCTGTATTTCCTCCATATAAAGTCTCTCCGAGGAGGAGGTATAGTTGCTAAGTGCCTCAACAAGATGGTATCCCAAGTACAGTAACCGTTTCAGCAAAAAACACCCAAATACCCGATAAAGCTGAAAATGAATGTTTGTGTAAGAAATCTTATAGGAAAAATGTTACTAATCACAGCAGAACACAGCAGACTAAACAAACCCACACCGATCTTTAACACCAACTGCAAAAAGAACAACATGGTGCTGTGACCAGCAGCTGTTATTATCTCCAACCCTTGAGCCCCACGTTGGGCGCCAAAAAGACTGTCGTGGTTTAGCCGGCAGCTCAGCCCCACCCAGTCGCTCGCTCACTCCCCCACCGGTAGATGGGGGAGAGAATCAGAAGGGTAACGGTCATGGGTTGGGATAAGAGCAGTTTAATAATGAAAATTCAAAGAAACAACAACAGAAATGCAATGTAAAGGAGAACAACGAGAGGTGCAAAACCCCGGGGTAGGGGGGAAGGGAGGGGAGAGGGGGAACGAACCACTCAAACGAACCACACGTGCCGCAGCCGCTCACCGCCCACCGACCCAACGCCACGCCGCTCCTGAGCCGCCAACTGCTCCCCCTTCATATACTGCTCCTGGTGTCACATGGTATGGCATGAACGTGCCGTTGGCCAGTTGGGGTCAGCCACCCCCACCATGGCCCTGCCCCTCCCAGTCCCCCGCCACGAGGCAGAGCTCAGAAAGCTGGAAGAGTAGCCGACCCTCCACAGTGAGAGAATTAACCCCTTCTCAGCCAAAACCAGCACAGATTGGTACCTCTGCTGGAGAGGACGGAGACACATAGATCCACGACCAGCAAAGCCAGAGAGCCTGTCTCCTAAGGAGAAGATCCCTATGGATCATCTGCATCGGATACATATTGCAGCCTTTGCAATGAAGAGACTCGCTCTTCTCCCTCCGGCTGCCTGCCTTAGCAAGGCTCTTCAGGACCTCCACGCCTTCCATCCAACTGGGACAAAACCTGATGGATTTTAATTTTAAACATACTTAGAGGGAACCAACAGGCCTGAGGGCACAAGGGAAAAGTCTTCCTGTGGGTGTGGGAGTCAGTAAATAAACTTAGCAAGTGTGATGTTACAAGAGCTTATTTCAATATATCCTATATAGTATCTATATCATATACAATACTGTAGACTTATTAGCCAAGCAAACAAATGCAGAACAGCTGGAGCTTGCTGGGCAAGACCTTCCTTCCTCTTAAAGTTATAAGCCTAGACGTGAGGTATCTAACACATGAAAGCAGCCTCCTCACCTATGAATTGCTGATGATGTTGACTTTGAGCAGCAACCGATTGCTCCGGCGTAGTGCGCGGGTTACTATTGGACCCACTGTCTGCCGTGCCATCCTTCTTCTGCACTGGTCTATACCTAAATTTAGAGCGTGGCTTGGGATTTACAGAGGCACAAGCAAACACGTAGACATTATTTGCAACACAGTCATGCAGATTTTTGTGTTTCTCATGTCATACAGGAGGTTAACATTCAAGGGCAGCATTTTGAGGGTTGACTCTTTATAGCATCTAGTCAAGTGGAGGGGCAAAATGAGAAACTCCTTTTGGAAAGCACTCCTCAAGACAGAATGAAAGGGGTTCGGAAGTTTGCCCAACGTGACACCAATTAAAGAAGAAACTGAGAAGCAGAGCTGGAGTGGGTGCCGGAGCGCAGGCTCTCCGTCTCGGGAGCCGACTTTTGCATTTACTCTCTGGTTGGGAGCTGAAGAAATAAGTTCTTCTGCTCCTTCTTCACTCCAGCAAGAACCAGAAGTGTCTGTGCTTCCAGGAGACAATTCCAAATTCCTTTGCACGTTGTGTTTTTATATTCAGAATTACTCAGACGTAAGACAAACCACAGCACTACTTAACTTGCACTGTGGCACCAAAAAAAAAAAAAAAACCACCAAAAACCCCAGACAAAACCCCAAAGCCACCCAAGCACAACACAAGCCCCCAAGTTCTTCACACTGATTTGGCAGAACAAGTCCATAGCTGAGGTCCTAGGACAGTTTGGTCAGAGGGAGGCAGTGAAAAGCGGCACATACGGTGGCATTCTCTCTAGCAGCGGGCTGGATCGAGCCGCTGGCAAACAGAACAGGCAGATAAACGCTGTTTCATAGAATCATAGAATAGTTTGGCTTGGAAAGGACTTTTAGAGGCCACCTAGTCCAACCCCCCCTGCCATGAGCAGGGACACCTTCCACCCGATCAGGTGGGAGGGAGGGGAGACGAGGTATTGGGGGAGTGGCAGGGCGGTGTTGGTGGGTGGCAGTGGGGGTATGGCAGGGATGTGGAGGAGATGGGGGGAGTGGGTGGTGGTTGAGTAGGGGTGGTGTGCTTTCGGGGTTGGTTGGGGCAGAAGGGGATGTCGTAGGTTTGCTGGTATCTGTTGTGTTGGTTTCTGTTTCCATGAAAAGCTGTTCCTGCAAATGGCTGTGTGCCTGCGTGGGAGGGGGAGGGAGCACAGGGGCCACCGGGAAAGGGCACCCAAGGGGTACAGAAGCCCTGCTGAGCCCCAAATCACAGCCAGCGAGCCCCAAAGGGCACCAAGACACAGCCAGGACCGACTCACTGCCCACAGGGCAGGCAATGGCAGGGGGGACAGCACGGACACAGGCTTCCCCGGGCAAAGCAGCCCTTTGGTGGGGGAGCCACGACAGACAGCTCCTTGCAGGACTCACGGACACAGCCCCACGCAGAAAGCAGCACGGGGACCCTGGGACAGGGACACAGCTCGGGGGCTGGGGAGGGCACAGACACGCCCCAACAAGGCCTGCAAGGCCTCCGTCTTGAGCACGACCAGCGTCCCCTCCAGCAGGGACAGGGCTCGCTGCAAAGGCCCTCAAAGCCAATCAAGGCAATCACACCCTTCCTCACTCCCACCTCACTCAGCTCCAGAGACTGGCTTTGCCTCCCTCACCCACCAAAATAACCCAAATCACCCCCAGAATGGGGAGGGAGGGAGCTGCAGGCCAGCCAGGGAACCCCCTCCCCTTCTCTGCCTCCACCGTGGGCAGCTGCAACACCAAATAGGATTGGGGGAGGTTTGGGGGTGAGAGGGTTTGGGAATAATAAAAAAACTCACTGCAGCAGCCAGAAAGTGCCTGGAAGATTCGTCCCTCTTTATTGCCTATTTCCCATCCGAGAGCCACAACGTGGGCCAGTGCAGCCAACGACGACTTCGGGGAGCCACCTCAGCTTTGCGGGTAGGGCTTGCAGAAGGTGCGGGGTGAGGTCCCGTCAGAGCAGCCCCAGCACCGGTGGTCGTAGGGGATAAGCCCCTTCCTTCGGGCATTGCCGTGATGCCACTGGGGTGCTGGGAGCCCCTCTGGAGCCTGCACAGGCGCGCTCTCGGTGACACCAGCATGGTATGGTGCAGCTCCCTGGGTCACTGCTGCTCAGCATCTCGTCTCACATGCTGACCTGCTCCGAGCATCGTCATCAACCGATAACTACCGTCCCCTGCACCAGCTGCACCACCACTGCCCGCAGCTCTCAGGGCCCACACAGAGTTATTCTGATCGAGTGAAGTGGAAACGAAAAGAAAGAAAAATCCCCAAACGCAAAGGTAAATGAGCCTCAGTGCCGGAGGGTGAGCTTTCCTCTCCCCGTGCTGCTGCTGAAGCCCTTGGTGCCATCAGGGCCATTGGGAGGCGAAGCACCCCACCCCGCAGGCCAAGGGGCTCAGGCACCCGATTTCCTGCCAGGGAATTTCTGGGAGGAGGTGTGGCATGCAGAGCAGGCCTGCTGCCCCTGGGTGCCCACGTATCCACCCCGCTCCCCCAGCCGCAGCCATGGGGCCACTCCCTCCTGGAGCGGAAGCCGTGGCAGCCACCGGTGCCCAAGCCCATCCCGAGTGGGGGGAAGACTTTCCTGGTAAGGAGCGATCTTGTAAAGGTGTTGCTGAAGTCCCTGGGCTGGAAGGTGCTGCATGGGCAGGTGGGTGCCGAGGGTTCCGTGTTCAGGAGCAGGGACGGTGACACTGGAGCATTGCCTGACTCCGGAGAGCGGTAGAGCAGGGAGCCCCCAATGCCATAGGGGAAGATCGTGGCCGCCGCCTGCACCTTCCAATCGCACTGGTGAACCAGCTTCTTCGCCACCTCCCTCTTGTTCTGAGGTTCCTTCTTGGAGACCTTCCAGCAGAGCCAGACCACCCTGATGCTCTCACCGCACCGGTGGCTTCGGCGGCCGAGGTGCTCAAAGGCCCTGCGGGCGCTCCCCAGCCTATCGTACTCCACCAGGGCACAGCGCTTTCTCAGCAGCTCGGGGAAGAGCGACGTGTATTTCCGCACATCCGAGGGCAGCTTGCGGCCCGGCCGCAGGATGCGGATGGATACAATGGCACCATAGGGGCTGAACATACTCACGATGGTCCCCATGAAGTTATTCTGGATCGGCGGCAGCAGCTCCCAGGCCAGCAGCAGTTTGCTGGGGGAGAAGCTCCGCAGGCACTCGGGCAGGGGGACCCGCCGCCTCACTTTGGTGCCCTCCTTGTTCACTTCCAGCAGCTCCGAGAACTGCAGGGCGTAGAGTGTGAGCCGCCAGTCACGCGTCAGGTATTTCACCTGTGGGAGACAGGGAGCCACTGCGTCCCCATGAGTGTCCCCAGGCAGGGACCACCCTCAATCCATCATCCAGGCACGCTGAAGTCACGGCAAGGCACCATCCCCCTTTCACAGGAGCAGATGTGGGTCTGCAGCAGGTGGTCTCCAGTGCCCCTGGATTGCAGCAACAAGCTGCCGCTTCCCAGTACCTCACACCACCAGCACTTCACTGCGCTTCTTTGGTTAAGGGATGGTCTCTCCCAAAGCAGCGCGGGGGGACAACGGGCAGAAGAGGCAAATCCAGCACTGAGGACTGTTCACTGCTTCCCCAGCCACCCTCCCTGGTTGCAGAACTGCTGCAGCACATCGAGGGCAGGGAGCAGAGCCCAGCTCTGCACCACCAGCACTTCCCTGGGACACAGACAGCCTGAGGGGAGCCTGGACCTCCCCACACACCCCTCCAGAGACAGACAGAGCACACCCAGACACCCTCCACCCAAAGGCCCTTTCCCACCCCAGCTGGCAGGTGCCATGGACTGCCTACCTTCTTGAAGGATGTCAGCAGTTTGATGCTGACAAAGCCCATCTTCTTCTTTTGGACATGTTTCAGAAGGAAAGCATCCTTGGCCAGGTTCTCATCAGAAAGGTAGAACTCCACCTGGGACACAATCCTGCGGACCAGCTGCGGGTCGGGGGTGGAGGAGCTGCAGTCCAACAGGTCAGCCCCCCAAACATCACTTACATCAGAGAAGCTCCTGGCAGAGCAGCAGAGACAGGGGTGTGAGCTGGTGGCCTTTGGGACGCACAGCACTGCCTGGTCTCAGCTACAACAGTGCAGATGGCAGAGACACCGCAGAGACCCAGGGCCATCAGCTACAGGGGAGCAACGCCAGCCTGCACCCCGCGTGCCTCCCGATGCTGGGAGCACCAGTGCCAGACCGTGAACCCCAATCCATCCCAGACAAGGGACACATTCCCCTGGGGACAAACACGAGGCAAGAGCAGGGCTCAGCCCCCCCACTCATCCCAGCGGCCACGTACCCGTTGAAGCTTCTTAAGAAGTCCTCCTGGCTGAGCAGGGTGAGCGAGCGGCTCTGCGGTGGAAGGAGATGCCGCGCCGGGAAGGAACTCCTTTGTTCCAGCTGAGGGGTGCTGCAGCTGGGCTGGGAAGCGAGCCCTGAGGCCACCCCAGAACTACCTGATGACATTGCCCTTCACCTGGGATATTACAAAGGAGAAGCACAGTGCTAGGAGGCTTCCCAACTGCAGCCAGCCCCAGGGCAGAGCCCTGCTCTGGGCTGCAGCCCCCAGCCCAGGGATGGGGGAGCAGACGCAGCTCGTTGCTGTGCCCTTACCTGCTTAGCAGTGCTGAGAAAGGCAGAAAGAGCTGGCTTTACCTCCTAGAGACCTGCAAGCAGCAGGCCCCAAACCTCCCCTCCTCCAAACTAAGGCTCCTAAAAGACAAAGTGAAATGAAGAGAGGTAAAGCCCTTAGAGCACCCAAGCTGCTGGCTTATAAAGGCAGCCACTCAGAATGAGCTGCAGCAGGCAGTTATGGGCCTGCCCCCTCTGAGACCCAGCAGGCTCCAGGTGAAACCTGTCTGCTGGTTAAACAGCCCCAGCTCAGCCCCGGGAGCAGCCATGATTGCTAAGCCAGGCCAGGTGGGCAGGGGAGGGGCAGAGCCACTGGCACTGGTACCGGTACCCAGTGGTGCCCGGTGGTGCCCAGCAGGGTGGTGAACTGCTGCCATGAGGCATCTTGATCTGTGCCTCAGTTTCTGTGTCTTGTGCAGAGGCAGTAAGAGTGACCTGGAGGTGGAAGGAGGGTTGATTCCAGGGCACTCTTTGGGCTCCTGGTGCTGCCAGAGTGACAGGCAAAGGTCTTTCTTCCTGCAGCAATGTTCCTCATCCCAAGGAGAGGGAGCAGAAGAGCCCCAAGAATGGGCTGAAGCCCAGGGAAGGGCACAGGCCCCCTGGGAGGGGGTGACACTGTGGGGCAGGATGGCCCATAGCTTCAGTATGAGATGGGGAAGGAGGCCCGCGATGAAACTCATCCTTGATGCTTGACCCACCACCATGGGCAGCATGGAGATGGGGACATGGCTGTCAGAGCAGCGGGGGCTTGGGCAGGCAGGGCGGCCGTGCCAGGGCATGGTGGGCTGCCCAGGCGGCCGAGAACCGGAGCTGCCCATCTGTGCAGGCATGGGCTTTAGCCGATGTTGCTCTGTGCCCTGTGGCCACAAGAACCAGCCAAGGGCTCGCCACGCGTCCACCCTGAGCTCTCAGAACAACCTGTCACCAGACTGGCAGCACCTCCCATGCAGGCAGCCTGGTCCTCGGCTGCAGCACTGCAGTCTCCCCTGCCCAAACACCCTGCCCCAGCCATGCAGGGCTGCTGCCGATGAATCCCCGGGCTGTGCCGCACTCTCCAGCTCAAAGCTCGTCCTTCTGGGATGAGTCCCGGGGACCGGCAATGCCGAACCTCTTCTGGGTGTCACAAGCCCCCCGTTTTCCCTGGGGGCGGTGCACTTGCTGTCACTCCCGTACCACCTCCTGCCGCTCTCTGCTGGTTGGGAAGCGTGTGTCGGTGAGACGGTGAGATGGTGAGACGCAGGCAGCCCCGCTTCCCCCGCCCTTCGCTGGGGTCCCATTGCCGAGCCCGGCAGCTCCCCGGCCTGCCAGCCCAGCCCCGCAGCAACGCTCGCGCCGGAGTCTCTGCAGGGATTTGCCCCCCGGGGAGGGGCGATGGAGCCAGCAGCGAGCCGAACGGGGCCGGGGGCGCCTTCTAACGGCAGCATTCTGAGCTGCGCTTCGCTTTCCACCTGCAGCCGGGTACGCTCGGGGTCAGGAGGGGCTGCTCTGCTCCCCAGGGGGAAATAAGGCCCTCGTTCCCGCCCTGAGAGCTGGTATCCGAAGGAAGGTTCAGGCTGGTCCAGCCGTCCCCGCAAGACGGGATAATCCAGAGGGGGAGTGAAGCGAGCAAGGACACAGAGGGAGAGGTTGACGGTAAAGCTTCCCATTCCCACGGGGTGAGAGCAGGAATGACCTGTCAGCCGGCACATCCCTGTCTCGCTGCTCCCATCCTCCACACCTAGTCTGGAAGCATAATTAGAAAATGCTTCTTGTGGCCCCGTGCAGAGCAGCAGCCTGACCTTTCAGACGCTTCTCCCCTCCGTGAACTTTGGTGTAACGGGCATATTACCCCTTGTGCTGGTTTTGGCTGAGAAGGGGTTAATTCTCTCACTGTGGGGGGTCGGCTACCCTTCCAGCTTTCTGAGCTCTGCCTCGTGGCGGGGGGCTGGGAGGGGCAGGGCCATGGTGGGGGCGGGTGACCCCGACTGGCCAACGGCATGTTCATGCCATACCATGTGACACCAGGAGCAGTATATGAAGGGGGAGCAGTTGGCGGCTCAGGAGTGGTGCGGCGTTGGGTCGGTGGGCGGTGAGCGGCTGCGGCACGTGCGGTTCGTTTGAGCGGTTCGTTCCCCCTCTCCCCTCCCTTCCCCCCTCTCCCGGGGCTTTGCACCTCTCGTTGTTCTCCTTTACATTGCATTTCTGTTGTTGTTTCTTTGAATTTTCATTATTAAACTGTTCTTATCCCAACCCACGAGCGTTACCCTTCTGATTCTGTCCCCCATCTAGTGCAGAATCCTAAACAACTAGTAGAATATTTGGAGAAAGTACGTTGTTACGCTGGGAACTCCAGAGAGACACAGCTAACTGCAAGGTGCTGGGGCCTGGCCCATGCATACCGAGCCCTGCCCAACAGTAGTCAGTGCCCCCAGGGGGAAGAGAATGTCTCTGGGTTGAAATGCAAAGTGACTGGCACTGTAGTCACTCCAGCCCTGAGGACAGGCACTGCAGCCACTCAAACCCCCATGACAAGTACCGGAGCTGGCTCAAAGAATCAACCCGTACCAGTATCAGTTGCCCCCATACACAAGATGAAATATTGGAGGCGGACATCAACTCGTTTAAAACGGGATGATGAAGAACCAGGGCCGTCACGGGGAGAGGAGGAAGAAGTCATAAATGAAATAGAGACCACCCGATCCCTGTCCTTCAGCCAGTTGCGAGATATGCAAAAAGATTATAGCCATCGTTGAGGTGAGCACATTGTCACCTGGCTGCTCCGATGCTGGCATAATGGGGCCAGTAGCCTGGAACTAGAGGCAAAAGAAGCCAGACAACTGGGATCCCTTTCTGGGGAAGGGGGCGTTGACAAAGCAACTGGGAAAAAACCACAAGCCCTCAGCCTCTGGAGGCGACTCCTGCCTGGAGTGAAGGAAAGGTATCCCTTTAAAGAAGATGTTACATATCGCCCAGGAAAATGGACAACTGTGGAGAAAGGCATCCAGTATCTAAGGGAATTAGCTGTGTTTGAGGTGATTTATGGTGACCTGGACGATCAACGGTCCTCCAAAGATCCAGATGAAGCCGAGTGCACACGACCCACGTGGCGCAAGTTTGTACGGAGCGCACCATCTTCGCATGCAAAGTCATTGGCAGTGATGTCCTGGAAAGGTGACGAGACACCAACGGTGGCGGAGGTGATTGATAGACTCCGGGATTATGAAACAAATCTCTCTTCCTCGCTCGTCTCTGCTGTGGAGAAACTATCCCAAGAGGTCCAGCAACTCAAAGAAGATCTGTCCTACTCCCCACCTCGACAGGGTAGTGTCTCAGCTGTTAGGAATAAGCGTCCTTTGGCTCAAAGGAGGGGATACACACCACGGGCCACCCTATGGTTCTACCTGCGTGACCACGGAGAGGACATGATGAGGTGGGATGGCAAGCCTACCTCGACCCTACAGGCACGAGTGCGTGAACTGCAAGGAAGAACAGGCACTCAGGGAGGCTCTTCCAGGAAAGCTGCTGCTCCAGTTTCCATTGAGCAAGTCCCCAGACAGAGGAGTAGAAGCGCTGGTTTTATTTCTAAGCGTAATAGAGGGACTCCTGATTCACATTTGCAGGAGGTGAGTTGTGACTGCCACGATCAGGACTAGAGGGGCCCTGCCTCCTGCCGGGTGGAGGAAAGGGATAACCGGGCTTACTGGACTGTGTGGATGCGATGGCCTGGCATGTCCGACCCACAGGAGCATAAAGCTTTAGTGGACACCGGCACACAGTGCACCTTAATGCCATCAAACTAGAAAGGGGCAGAACCCATCAGCATTGCTGGAGTGACAGGGGGATCCCAAGAGCTAACTGTATTGGAGGCCAAAGTGAGCCTAACTGGTAATGAGTGGCAGAAGCACCCCATTGTGACTGGCCCCGAGGCTCCGTGCATCCTTGGCATAGACCATCTCAGGAGAGGGTATGTCAAGGACCCAAAAGGGTACAGGTGGGCTTTTGGTGTAGCTGCCTTGGAGACGAAGGAAACTAAACAGCTGTCTACCTTGCCTGGCCTCTCGAAGGACCCTTCTGTTGTGGGGTTGCTGAAGGTTAAAGAACAACAGGTGCCAATTGCCACCACAGCAGTGCACCGGTGGCAATATCGCACCAACAAAGACTCTCTCATCCCCATACATGAACTCATTCACCAACTGAGGAGCCAAGGAGTCATCAGTAAGATCCACTCACCCTTTAACAGTCCCATGTGGCCAGTACGGAAGTCTAATGGAGAGTGGAGGTTAACAGTAGACTATCGTGGCCTGAATGAAGTCACTCCAGCGTTGAGTGCTGCTGTGCCAGACATGCTAGAACTTCAATACGAACTGGAGTCCAAGGCGGCCAAGTGGTATGCCACAACCGATGTTGCTAACGCATTCTTCTCAATCCCTCTGGCAGCAGAGTGCAGGCCACAGTTTGCTTTCACATGGGCGGGCGTCCAGTACACCTGGAATCGACTGCCCCAGGGGTGGAAACACAGTCCTACCATTTGCCATGGACTGATTCAGACTGTACTGGAACAGGGAGAAGCTCCAGAACACCTTCAATACATTGATGACATCATTGTGTGGGGCAACACAGCGGAAGAACTTTTTGAGAAAGGAGAGAAAATAGTCCAAATCCTTCTGAAAGCTGGTTTTGCCATAAAACAAAGTAAGGTGAAAGGGACCCGCACGAGAAATCCAGTTCTTAGGAATCAAATGGCAAGATGGTCGTCGTCAGATTCCAATGGATGTGATCAAGAAAATAGCAGCCATGTCTCCACCAACTAGCAAAAAGGAGACGGAAGCTTTCTTGGGCGTTGTGGGTTTTTGGAGAATGCATATTCCACACTACAGTCTGATCGTAAGCCCTCTCTATCAAGTGACCCGGAAGAAGAATGATTTCAAATGGGGCCCTGAGCAACGACAAGCCTTTGAACAGATTAAACGAGAAATAGTTCATGCAGTAGCCCCTGGGCCAGTCTGGGCAGGACAAGATGTAAAAAATGTGCTCTACACTGCAGCTGGGGAGAATGGCCCTACCTGGAGCCTCTGGCAGAAAGCACCAGGGGAGACCTGGGGTCGACCCCTAGGGTTTTGGAGTCGGGGATACAGAGGGTCCGAAGCCCGCTATACTCCAACTGAAAAAGAGATATTGGCAGCATATGAAGGGGTCCGAGCTGCTTCAGAAGTGGTTGGTACTGAGGTACAGCTGCTCCTGGCACCCCGACTGCCAGTGCTGGGCTGGATGTTCAGAGGGAACCTCCCCTCTACACACCATGCAACTGATGCTACGCGGAGTAAATGGGTTGCACTGATCACCCAGCGGGCTCGAGTAGGAAACCCCGGTCGCCCAGGAATCTTGGAAGTGATTATGGACTGGCCAGAAGGCAAAGACTTTGGAATATCACCAGAGGAGGAGGTGACACGTGCTGAAGAAGCCCCACTCTCTAACAAACTGCCAGATGAGGAGAGGCAGTATGCCCTGTTCACCGATGGGTCCTGTCGCCTTGTGGGAAAGCACCGGAGATGGAAGGCTGCTGTATGGAGTCCTACACGACAAGTAGCAGAAACTGCTGAAGGAGAAGGTGAATCGAGCCACTTTGCAGAGGTAAAGGCCATCCAGCTGGCCTTGGACATTGCTGAATGGGAAAAGTGGCCAGTGCTCTATCTTTATACTGTCTCCTGGATGGTGGCAAATGCCCTGTGGGGCTGGCTGCAGCAGTGGAATCAAAGCAACTGGCAGCGCAGAGGCAAAGCCATCTGGGCCGTCACAATGTGGCAAGATATTGCTGCCCGGGTAGAGAACCTGGTTGTAAAGGTACGGCATGTGGATGCTCACGTCCCCAAGAGTCGGGCCACTGAAGAACATCGGAACAACCAGCAGGTAGATCAGGCTGCCAAGATTGAAGTGGCTGAGGTGGATCTGGACTGGCAACATAAGGGTGAACTATTTCTAGCTCGGTGGGCCCATGACACGTCAGGACATCAAGGGAGAGATGCAACATACAGGTGGGCTTGTGATCGAGGGGTGGACTTGGCCATGGACGCTATTGCGCAGGTTATCCACGAATGTGACACGTGCGCTGCAATCAAGCAAGCGAAGCGGGTAAAGCCTCTGTGGTATGGGAGACAATGGCTGAAGTATAAATACGGGGAGGCCTGGCAGATTGACTATATCACACTCCCACAAACCCGCCAAGGCAAGCGCCATGCGCTCACCATGGTAGAAGCAACCACGGGCTGGCTGGAAACATCTCCTGTCCCCCACACCACTGCCCGGAACACTCTCCTGGCTCTCAAACAACAAGTCCTGTGGCGACATGGCACCCCAGAGAGAACTGAGTCAGACAAGGGGACTCATTTCCAGAATAGCCTCATAGACACCTGGGCCAAAGAGCACGGCATTGAGTGGGTGTGTCACATCCCCTGTCACACACCAGCCTCTGGGAAAATTGAACGGTACAATGGACTCTTAAAAACGACACTGAGAGCAATGCGGGGGTGGGACATTCAAGCACTGGGATACACATTCAGCAAAAGCCACGTGGTTAGTCAACACGAGGGGATCTGCCAACCGAGCTGGCCCTGCCCAGTCAGAAATCCTACATACTGTGGAAGGGGACAGAGTCCCTGCAGTGCACGCAAAAAGTATGCTGGGCAAAAGAGTCTGGGTCCTTCCTGCCTCAGGCAAAGGCAAACCCACGCGTGGGATTGCTTTTGCTCGAGGACCTGGGTGCACTTGGTGGGTGATGCGGGAGGATGGAGAAATCCGATGGGTGCCTCAAGGGGATTTGATTTTGGGCGAAAACAGGCAATGAACTGAATGCCACAATGTGAACTGCTATATAATATTGTGTGTCACCTCCGTGTTGTATCAATGACATCAGAGTACGAGCCTCCCAACCCATGGAAGATCAACTGTGAAACAAGCCGTGCAGCAGTGATGGAAGGATGACCGACTCGGTATGCAGCAACCCAACGCCACACACACCACCTCTCCCACCCCCAAAGACTGATACGGCGGATGGAGCCCAGAGTCATGGACTGGGTGAACTCCATGGACGTTTAAATGGACATCTTACAGGGAAGGTCCATGAAGTAAGGGAATGATGTCGGTGTATTATGTTAAAGGATGGGTAGGAGAAGGGTGGTGGTTGGTACAGTTGTATTGCATCATATGGGACCTGGGCATGGTGTAAATGGTATGGAATAAGGGGTGGAGAATGTGCTGGTTTTGGCTGAGAAGGGGTTAATTCTCCTCACTGTGGGGGGGCGGCTGCCTTTCCAGCTTCCCACGCTCTGCCGCAGGGCGGGGGGCTGGGAGGGGCAGGGCCATGGTGGGGGCGGGTGACCCCGACTGGCCAACGGCATGTTCATGCCATACCATGTGACACCAGGAGCAGTATATGAAGGGGGAGCAGTTGGCGGCTCAGGAGCGGCGCGGCGTTTGGTCGGTGGGCGGTGAGCGGCTGCGGCACGTGCGGTTCATTTGGGCTGTTCTTTCCCCCTCTCCCCTCCCTTCCCCCCTACCCCGGGGTTTTGCACCTCTCGTTGCACCTCTCCTTTACATTGCATTTCTGTTGTTGTTTCTTTGAATTTTCATTATTAAACTGCTCTTATCCCAACCCACGAGCGTTACCCTTCTGATTCTCTCCCCCATCTACCGGTGGGGGAGTGAGCGAGCGACTGGGTGGGGTTGAGCTGCCGGCTAAGCCACGACACAAACCCTGGCCATCTCCGAGCCTCCTCTGAAGTACAACTGCTGCTGGTACGTCTTTGTCCAATTATATTTTCCATTGTACCCTCAAATTACCACAGAGACATTTCTCAAGCTCCAGAGAAAATGTAATGGGAGGCGCAGTAGATGAGGACAACGTATTCTTGTTCCTTTTATTACAAAGGGAAAGAAAACATTTTCCTTTCCACACTGAATAAAGCAGGCTGCGATTGTCTGCTTTTTGCCTAGTATAGCAGCGTGAATGGGGACAGCACTAGATTATTGGCTTCTTTTCTCCTGTTTCATCCCTAGCTAGAACATGAAAGACAGCAGCACCTTGCCCTCATCAGTAGTCCAGTGTCACTGAGTCCTGCCTAACTCTCACCGTCTTTCCCCACCCTTTTTATCCCCTGGATGTAACCCATGTCTTTCCTGAGTTCCCAGCTCCTAATCTAGGTAACATCCTCTTACAAGAAGGGGTCACCCCGAATGATGTGAAAATCCTGCTTTGATGCTCTGGCAGTGCTTAAGCCTTAAATTTTCTCTGCTTGCAGTTTAACCAAATAGCTTATGCCTTAATCATGCAGAATAAGTTTCCGTACCCCTATAAAGTGAAAATAACACCAGCTTGTTTGACCTCATTCGGTTAAGAGACAATATGCGTTGTTCTCATCAAAACACAAAACCTTTTTCCTTCTGAAAACATTCAGCATTTGAAGGTGTTAAACACCTCAAAGCTATTTGTAGGATCTGTCAACACCGGCTAATCTGCTCAAAAACCATTCGCCGCACACATTTTGTCCCCACTGCTACAGGTGAGGAGGTTGAGGGCAGAGGAGAGAGTGTGAAGGTTTTGGAAAGAGCTGGGTCCGTGAGGAAGAACCAGCTAAGCCTTTGCTTGCTGAAACGACTCTAGTGAAGTACAATGCCCAGGTGCACATGAACGTGAGTGTGTGAAAGGCAACTCAAGCTAAAGCTGGAAGAAGCGAAGGCCAAGCACTGGTTGCTAGGGATTTGAGGGAAAGCTGTGGCCAGGGCTCTGACCCCGTGGACAGAGAGGCGCTGCAGAGTCGGCAGAGACTTGTACAAGCGATCAAACGTTTCCTTTTGAAAGAAACATGACGAGCTGATTTTCTTCTGCTGAAAACCAGGGTTAGAAATCAAGAGGAAGGGTGAATGCCCTGAAGGCAAACCTGCTGCTAACGCTGCCTCCCTCCTCATCCTCCCACAGCGACGAAGAACACAAAGGGACCCTCCCAAGAGATCAGCTGATCACTCTGTGCAAATACGAACCCATCCTCAAACGGATGAGAGACTGTGATCACATCCTGTACCAGGCCCTGGTGGAGATTCTCATCCCAGACGTGCTCAGGCCGGTGCCCAGTGAGTACCCTGCGGCGTGGCTGGGAGGACACGGGTGGTCCCAACCTCTGCTCGGCTCCTGCTCCTCGCTGGGCTGAGTCACGGGATGTTGCGTGTGAGAAGCAGCGATCCGTGACTCACTCGGTCTGGCTACCGCTTGCCACGAGGGTTTCCATTGTAAAAGCTGAAGTAGAGGGTTTTGATTTGAATGCAGGCTAAAATATGATGGCAACAGCAGAAGTTCTCCTGCCGCGTTGCTCTACGTCGATGGTACTTTGTGACCCCTGGAAATTCCATGCTTTTTAAAGTTTGGTTGATTGCGTATCACTTCTGACGTTGGCTCGGAGTCAAGGTAAAGGCATAAGCTTAATGCACAGTGAAGCGCGGCTAATCCTTGCGAGGTGTTTCCTTGGAGATCGTACCTTTGTTTGTGTAGAACCATCCTGTCCCCTACTGCACCTCCTGGAAATCTGGGGTCAACTTTTGTTTGGGAGATTAGCGATGGGATACTGAGGGTTTTCTGTCTGATTGGGCTCCTCCTCAGCAAAGCGCGTGCGTCAGCCTCCCCGAGGCCTCCACGACAGCTCTGGAAAGCCACGTCCCTCTGGGCTGCTGCTGTCAGTCTCCATGCTGGGGCACATGGGTATCTTTACAGAGCATATTTCACCCTTGGAAAACACTCAGAAGGACTATGGATAAGAAAAGGATAAGAAAGAAGAAGACTAAGAAAATGAGAGTCAGAGTAAGAATAAAAATGAGCAGAAGAGTAAGGGTAAGAAAAGTTTGAGTTACAACATTAGAGAATAAGAAGTTTGAGTGCATCTCAGGACGCAGCTGGTTTCCCTGATGCTAACTTGAGCTCGCAGCTACCCAGATCAGCGGCTGTGCTTTCCACAGCAGCTCTCAGCTAGAAAGTGGTGTCCCAAGACGACATGGAGCAGCTTTTCTAACTCTGCAGACTTCTTTGCAGGCACGCTTACACAAGCAGTTGGTAATTTTGCCAAGAGTTTGGAAGGGTGGCTGATGAACGCAATGAGTGAACTTCCCCCCGAGATTGTCCGGGCCAAGGTAAGCAGAGGGAGCATGGGGCAGGTCCGGGGTAGGAACTGAGTGTGTGCGCATTGCAGTTTTCCACAGGGACTGGAAATCACTGCTGGGGTTTGGCCACATGTACTCCAGACTAGCACCATATAATGAATAATTATCCATGCAAATCGGCAAGGAGTGGGAGGACAGGCAGGGCAATCCCTTTGTACCAGAGGCTGATGGTGCTCTGTCCGTTGAGCCGTTCCCATGTCCCGGGATTGCAGATAAGCTTTCTGGAAGAAAATCTCTGCATGGCATGAAGCTGTCCTACTAAAAATTGCAGGACACCCCCTGGACTGAATGGCGTTGCAGAGATTGGACCTAAGGCTCCTACTGCCCCTCTCCTGAAGCCATGGATTCTTGCAGCCGCTTCTCACCTTGCCGGTCACTGCTAGAGGCAGAGTGAGGAAACCTCTTAGTTTAAAGAAAAGAAATGCAGAGGCTGCTTTGCGAGACACGATAGGTGGTGCAAAAGTGGTGCTCTGGAGCACTCGGGTATGCTTTGGGCAGCAGCGTGGGTGGGACTGTGCAGGTGATCCCAGCTGATGCGCACCGTGTGCTTGAGCTCAGCATTGAGAAGAGTTTGCCTTCCAGCCCCGTGGCCTCCTGCTCGCGGAGCCCTGCGTTGCTGTGTTGCAGGTGGGGGTAGTGAGTGCCTTTGCGCAGACGTTACAGAGCTACGCATCGCTGAACCGCCTGGCTCAGGCCGCCCGTGCGGTGCTGCAGAACACTTCCCAGATAAACCAGATGCTCGGCGATCTCAATCGGGTCGACTTCACCAACGTGCAGGTAACTTACGGTATCTGCTCCTCGGTCGTGTTGTCTAGAACTGGGAGTCTCTAATGAGGTTGTCTGCTGGTAACCAGCATCTTATTGCCAGAACTAAAAGGCAATTAAATGGACAATTGCACAGTTTGGGTGTTACTTGCCCGGGTAAGTCTGCCATCTCACTGTGAGTAGTGGAGAAGGTACTAAGGAGCTTCTGTAAGAAGCAGTGCTACCAACAATAATATAGTTCTCATAATAATATTGTGGTCAGGGCAGCTCGGAGGAGACATGGCTCAGAGCTGCTCTGGGGTCCTTGCCTACTAGAAATGCAGCTGAATTCCTAGGTTGGGATGGACCAACCGTGCAGGCTTGGCGTGAGTAACTGTCAGCCCTTCTTCCCGAGCAGGAGCAAGCCTCGTGGGTGTGCCAGTGCGAGGAAGGCATGGTACAGAAGCTGGAGCGGGATTTCAAGCTCACTCTGCAGCAGCAGAGTTCTCTGGACCAGTGGGCTAGCTGGCTGGATAATGTTGTTACTCAAGTCCTGAAGCATCACGAAGGCACTCCCAGCTTCCCCAAGGCAGCCAGACAGGTCTTGCTGAAATGGTCTTTCTATAGGTACATTTTCTTTCTCACTTTGGAGATATTTCTGCATCGGGCTCAGGGCACGTCAATAGCTCCTTGGAAAGCCAAGGCCAAGTTCTTTATTCCCGTGCAACTCTGGTTAATTATTGCTCTGCTCTGGTATCTGAACAGAGCGTTGTGTCTCCTGCATCCTTTCAGGATGGGGATAGGACTAATTTGCTTTGATACTCTTGGGTTCGAGGTAGGAACAGAGCACTGTGTCCCACAGTGCCTTCAGGGTCCAGAATTCACATCAGCCGTGATGCACGTATAAAACACAACCCAAATATTTTGTTTCCCGGCCGTGTTCCAGCTCCATGGTTATCCGGGACCTCACCTTGCGCAGTGCTGCCAGCTTTGGTTCCTTCCACCTGATTCGCCTGCTCTATGATGAATATATGTTTTATCTGGTAGAGCATTATGTTGCCCAGGCAACAGGGGAGAGGCCGACTGCTGTAATGGGAGAGGTGAGAATTGTTAATTCCCTAGAAACAAGCCCACACTACGCAGCTCTTTAAGAGGTTGGAACACGTGTGTTTCACAAACAGCGCTGTGCCCTGAACGTGTTTTTGTAGCCATCATTGCCAAAGCAGGTATGAGCTTTTTGAGTGCCTGGCACAAGAATCCAGCTCCTTGAGCCCCTTCCATCCTGGCTTGCTAATAGCTGAGCTGGTGGGTTTGGGGGCAGTTGAGCATCAGCTGGCCTTTGGCGGCCTGGAGGAGGGAGGAAAAGGATCTCCCTACTTCTCTCCATTACCTGTGGGCACCAACCCTGATGGCGGGATTCCTGCCAGGGCAAAGACCCATCAAAAAAACTAAACCAAGCAAAGAAAGGTCCAAAAGGTACTTTCCCTGCAGCTTTCGGTGGTACTGTTCACGGAACATGCTCAGGCCTCTGCAAGCTCCAGTTACACGCACAGTCAGCCCCTCTCTCTGTCTTTGACTTGAAGAAGAGAAACGGTGGGTTGTTTGTGTTGGGGGGTGTGTGGGGATTGGAGTTTTCTTTTAACCAATCAGCCAGTAAATCCGGTGCCTGGCTTGCAGGCAGGTCCTGTCCTGCCTAGCTGAGGTCACTTCTACTCTTTCCCTCTGAAAAATGCCTAGATTTAAAAGGCCCTCATCAACCTGTGATAGCAATATAGAAACTACTGTTAGTTTGAAACTGATCTCATTTGCTCCTTGAAGCTCATACCTGTTTTCTTCCTTCCCTGGAGCTCATGTAGGGGAGCCAGGCAAATCAACTGCCTGCCTGTCCCTTCCCCCCCACCCCCTTTAGGCCCATGCTGTTGCCCCAAGTCAGCAGCGCTGTAAGTTCCCGCTATTCCCTGCTAAACCTCTGTCTTTATTGATATTCAAGGAACATGAAAGGCAGAGAGTGGCTTCCAGCAAGACCCAGCTGTGGCAGGCTTTCATCCGTCAGGTTTTGCCTTCTTTCAACTCTTGCAATATTTCTGTTCTCCAGGAGGAGGCTGGATCTTCCCAGCAAAAGAGGATGAATCGTGTCCTTCCATTTCCATCGCTCACTTTTAAACTCCTGCTCTCCTCAGTGTCTTCCACTGCCCAACTTTGCATGACTTTTCAACACTACTGTTATAGCAATTTAGTGTTTCAGACGTCGTCATAGAGGTCTCCAGAACCCAATATATCCCCAGCGCTCTGGTTACACTTGACACGGCGGCCTTGCAAGGCAAAGCACTTCCGTGACGCAAATGCGAAGGCTTTGCACAGAGTTGCGCAGGGTGGAGCGATGGTAGAGCCCCAGGAGAGGGGAATAGCTGGCATGCCTGAGCAGCTGCCCGAGAGATGCAGAGGGCTGGAGAAAAGGCACCATCCTTCAGTCTGTGGCAGCACTTGGCCCTGACATGGCAGACAGAAAAATTTCTCCCTTCGTTCCACAGCTCCATCCTGCCTTGGATTGTTGCGTGTGGTGTTTGCCCAGAGGCTTCAATGCCAGCGGCAGACTTTTCCCCAAAATATGTGGTTGGTTTTGCTTTCTGCTTTTCACCGCCGGCACTGCTGATGCTCGTGCTTCCTCTGGAGCACTTAGGCTGCTTGTTAAAATTGCTTGGAAACAGATGCCAACTTCAGGTCTGGTCTCCATAAGCCTCACTCACCTTGTAATGCCTTTGTCTTTCAGTTTGGTGACCTCACACCTCTGTCTCCAACACCGCTGGACAAAGGTACCTCCTCTCCCTCAAGGGGAATCCTGCTGGGTCAGGGTTGAATCACTGTGGGAGGGGGAACCTCGTGCTGGCCCCTCCACCCTGCTCTGTTAGGAGAAAGGACCTCTTCCCCTCCGGTCGCCGTTCTCATGCCGAGACCTGTCCCTTACAGATGACATGAGTGACCTGGGCAGCGAGGTGGACACAGAATCCCGGAGCATGGGGGAGCCGCTGGTGAAACGGGAACGCAGCGACCCTGGCTACTCGCTGCAGGAGATCTGAAACAGGGACTCGGCTTTTCTCCAGCTGGACGAAGTCGTCTGGAGCCAGGCTTGATGGTCGCAAGCCTGAGTCTCCCCATATCTGCGTTATTAGTGCCTCTTAGTTTCTCCTTCTGTTTACTTGTGTTTGGGGATGGGCTCTGGTGGTGTCGCGGGCGGGCGGTGGGACGGGGCTGGTTTGTCCGCCTGCTTTCCTGTGGCATGACTGCTGGCTGGACGGCAAAGGTCCAGAGTCTGCTACCGAGCGATGGACGTCTCCGTGGTCAGCAGCGGATCGGACGTGCCTGGCTGTGAGCGGCTGTCCTCTCCAGCCTGAGCGAGGCGGGCAATCAACGCTTTCTCTCTCAGGGAAGGTGGTTTGGGTTTCTTCCCCACTGCTCAGACTTCACTGTGATACAAACTTGAACCAATCAGTGCCCAAGAAGAAGGAAAAATACCTGACCCTTCTCCTCCAGCCCTTCAAGACAAGCTGTCCTGGCTCTGACTTTGCCAGAGCACTCATGCCAGGGAGCGCGGGACAGTTGGTCTCTCTTGTACCCGCCTGGGAGAGGGCTCCGGGCTGCACATCCCTCTGGTCCCAGCGCAGCGGTGCACGCGCACGCTTCGGGACTGACACGTACGTGCTCTGGGACTGACACGTGCTCGCTCTGGGACTACGGGACCAGTGTTCCCACCTGCTCCTGTGTCTCCCCCGCTGGGTTTTTTCGTTGCCGAACCACAAATGCTCCTGGGACACCGTCAGGCCAACGCAAGGTACCAAAGCACTCCGAGGAAGCGGCGGCTGGTCGCAAAGCGTGTTCGTTGCACCCCTGCGCTCTGATGCCCTTGGGCAATTGCCCGGGCAACCCCCACCCTCACCAGGATAGCCAGGCAGAGGGGAACTGGTCCTGCGTCCTGGGTTTTGTCAAATTCTTGCTTGATGTCCTGCTAAAGGTAGGGTGCAGCGGCCTGCGGGGCTGCGCCCGGAGGTGGGTGAGGGTGTGCGACTGCAGTGCCTTAGGGTGGGCCGGCGTGCCCGCTTCCCCCCCGCTCGGGGCCAGCCGGCACAGCCGTGCCTGTTGCGCAGACTCGGATGAAATAAACCAGCCCATCCCATGTAGCAGCGAGGGGCTCTCGCGGGCCCCGGGTATGCTCAACACTACGGTGGCGTTTCCCCTTGCTGTATTGCATCGCCTTCTCCTGCAGGGTCATTGAGGTGGCGGCTCCGACGGGGCTGAGCTGGTGGAGCTTCTGCCCCAGCAGGGCTTTATTCTCCCTTTCTGTGCCCTGGGGGTGTGGGCTGATGCGGACTACAGGGCAGAGGGGTGGGGGGGTATCTGTCACCGAGCCAAACTGCAAAAACAAAGCCCTGCGACAAATCTTTCTGTGAATAAAGGCCGTGTCATAAATAGCTTTTATTATTATGATTATTATTATTATGATTATTGTTTCTAATGATGAAGTATTTGATGTGAGCTTTTCCAGGGGCCTCGTGTACATTTGCATAGCAGAGCATATTCTATCCAAAGATATTATTTACTCGTTCCAAATGGTACTAAGGTAGCTGTGACACTTGGAAAAATATTGCTAGTGGAAAGTGAAAAGAAGGTGTGTGTAGTGGCACATCTTTCCCTCTTACTGTCCCGTGCTGTTGTCTGTCGGGGTGATGTTTGTCTGTAAATGTCTCATATCGAAGCAGCAGGAGACAAGTGAGAAAGCTGGTTTTATCTGTAAATAACGACTAGGAATACACCCTGGGTCAGAGTCTGCACTTCAGATCCTGCCGTTGAGATTAGATGGTCTAAAAAAACAACGGAGCAATCAAGCCTTAAACTCCCCTGCTCCCACTGAGCGTGATCTTAACTTCAGCTGGCGCATTGGCTCTTCTTTGCAGCCGCTACCGACCGAACCCGGTGACCTTCTGCTTACCACGGACGGGCAAACGAGATGCTCTGGAGCTCTGCAGCACCGTGCAAGGAGCTTGGATAACCACCTAAACCCGACATGCACAGAATTCCCAGCTTTAGCTGGGAAGAGCAATAAACACGTATCAAATGCTCAGGCCTGTACAATAATTGTTGTGGTCCCATTTCTTCTTTAGTCATTGAAAGGAGGTGTCAGGCAGATGCTGCAGCCTCACAGTGTCCGGGGGAGGTGCAGGATCTGCCCATTGCAGTCCAGTTAAAGCACTTTTGGCCAGGGATCCGGTGTCTGCAGGGAGGCAGGTTCACCACAGCACAGCGGCCGGTTTGCAGGGGTGTCGTGGTTTAGCCGGCAGCTCAACCCCACACAGTCGCTCGCTCACTCCCCCACCGGTAGATGGGGGAGAGAATCAGAAGGGTAACGCTTGTGGGTTGGGATAAGAACAGTTTAATAATGAAAATTCAAAGAAACAAGAACAGAAATGCAATGTAAAGGAGAACAACGAGGGGCGCAACACCCCGGGGGAGCGGGGAAGGGAGGGGAGAGGGGGAACGAACCGCTCAAACGAACCGCACGTGCCGCAGCCGCTCACTGCCCACCGACCCAACGCCGCGCCGCTCCTGAGCTGCCAACTGCTCCCCCTTCATATACTGCTCCTGGTGTCACATGGTATGGCATGAACATGCCGTTGGCCAGTTGGGGTCAGCCACCCCCACCATGGCCCTGCCCCTCCCAGCCCCCCGCCCTGCGGCAGAGCGTGGGAAGCTGGAAAGGCAGCCGCCCCCCCACAGTGAGGAGAATTAACCCCTTCTCAGCCAAAACCAGCACATTCTCCACCCCTTATTCCATACCATTTACACCATGCCCAGGTCCCATACGATGCAATACAACCGTACCAGCCACCACCCTTCCCCTACCCATCCTTTAACATAATACACCGACATCATTCCCTTACTTCATGGACCTTCCCTGTAAGATGTCCATTTAAACGTCCATGGAGTTCACCCAGTCCATGACTCTGGGCTCCATCCGCCGTATTAGTCTTTGGGGGTGGGAGAGGTGGTGTGTGTGGCGTTGGGTTGCTGCATACCGAGTCGGTCATCCTTCCATCACTGCTGCACGGCTTGTTTCACAGTTGATCTTCCATGGGTTGGGAGGCTCGTACTCTGATGTCATTGATACAACACGGAGGTGACACACAATATTATATAGCAGTTCACATTGTGGCATTCAGTTCGTTGCCTGTTTTTGCCCAAAATCAAATCCCCTTGAGGCACCCATCGGATTTCTCCATCCTCCCGCATCACCCACCAAGTGCACCCAGGTCCTCGAGCAAAAGCAATCCCACGCGTGGGTTTGCCTTTGCCTGAGGCAGGAAGGACCCAGACTCTTTTGCCCAGCATACTTTTTGCATGCACTGCAGGGACTCTGTCCCCTTCCACAGTATGTAGGATTTCTGACTGGGCAGGGCCAGCTCGGTTGGCAGATCCCCTCGTGTTGACTAACCACGTGGCTTTTGCTGAATGTGTATCCCAGTGCTTGAATGTCCCACCCCCGCATTGCTCTCAGTGTCGTTTTTAAGAGTCCATTGTACCGTTCAATTTTCCCAGAGGCTGGTGTGTGACAGGGGATGTGACACACCCACTCAATGCCGTGCTCTTTGGCCCAGGTGTCTATGAGGCTATTCTGGAAATGAGTCCCCTTGTCTGACTCAGTTCTCTCTGGGGTGCCATGTCGCCACAGGACTTGTTGTCTGAGAGCCAGGAGAGTGTTCCGGGCAGTGGTGTGGGGGACAGGAGATGTTTCCAGCCAGCCCGTGGTTGCTTCTACCATGGTGAGCGCATGGCGCTTGCCTTGGTGGGTTTGTGGGAGTGTGATATAGTCAATCTGCCAGGCCTCCCCGTATTTATACTTCAGCCATCGTCTCCCATACCACAGAGGCTTTACCCGCTTCGCTTGCTTGATTGCAGCGCACGTGTCACATTCGTGGATAACCTGCGCAATAGCGTCCATGGCCAAGTCCACCCCTCGATCACAAGCCCACCTGTATGTTGCATCTCTCCCTTGATGTCCTGACGTGTCATGGGCCCACCGAGCTAGAAATAGTTCACCCTTATGTTGCCAGTCCAGATCCACCTCAGCCACTTCAATCTTGGCAGCCTGATCTACCTGCTGGTTGTTCCGATGTTCTTCAGTGGCCCGACTCTTGGGGACGTGAGCATCCACATGCCGTACCTTTACAACCAGGTTCTCTACCCGGGCAGCAATATCTTGCCACAATGTGGCAGCCCAGATGGCTTTGCCTCTGCGCTGCCAGTTGCTTTGCTTCCATTGCTGCAGCCAGCCCCACAGGGCATTTGCCACCATCCAGGAGTCAGTATAGAGATAGAGCACTGGCCACTTTTCCCGTTCAGCGATGTCCAAGGCCAGCTGGACGGCCTTTACCTCTGCAAAGTGGCTCGATTCACCTTCTCCTTCAGCAGTTTCTGCTACTTGTCGTGTAGGACTCCATACAGCAGCCTTCCATCTCCGGTGCTTTCCCACAAGGCGACAGGACCCATCGGTGAACAGGGCATACTGCCTCTCCTCATCTGGCAGTTTGTTAGAGAGTGGGGCTTCTTCAGCACGTGTCACCTCCTCCTCTGGTGATATTCCAAAGTCTTTGCCTTCTGGCCAGTCCATAATCACTTCCAAGATTCCTGGGCGACCGGGGTTTCCTACTCGAGCCCGCTGGGTGATCAGTGCAACCCATTTACTCCGCGTAGCATCAGTTGCATGGTGTGTAGAGGGGAGGTTCCCTCTGAACATCCAGCCCAGCACTGGCAGTCGGGGTGCCAGGAGCAGCTGTGCCTCAGTACCAACCACTTCTGAAGCAGCTCGGACCCCTTCATATGCTGCCAATATCTCTTTTTCAGTTGGAGTATAGCGGGCTTCGGACCCTCTGTATCCCCGACTCCAAAACCCTAGGGGTCAACCCCAGGTCTCCCCTGGTGCTTTCTGCCAGAGGCTCCAGGTAGGGCCATTCTCCCCGGCTGCAGTGTAGAGCACATTTTTTACATCTTGTCCTGCCCACACTGGCCCAAGAGCTACTGCATGAACTATTTCTCGTTTAATCTGTTCAAAGGCTTGTCGTTGCTCAGGGCGCCATTTGAAATCATTCTTCTTCCGGGTCACTTGATAGAGAGGGCTTACGATCAGACTGTAATTTGGAATATGCATTCTCCAAAAACCCACAATGCCCAAGAAAGCTTCCGTCTCCTTTTTGCTAGTTGGTGGAGACATGGCTGCTATTTTCTTGATCACATCCATTGGAATCTGACGACGACCATCTTGCCATTTGATTCCTAAGAACTGGATTTCTCGTGCGGGTCCCTTTCACCTTACTTTGTTTTATGGCAAAACCAGCTTTCAGAAGGATTTGGACTATTTTCTCTCCTTTCTCAAAAAGTTCTTCCGCTGTGTTGCCCCACACAATGATGTCATCAATGTATTGAAGGTGTTCTGGAGCTTCTCCCTGTTTCAGTACAGTCTGAATCAGTCCATGGCAAATGGTAGGACTGTGTTTCCACCCCTGGGGCAGTCGATTCCAGGTGTACTGGACGCCCGCCCATGTGAAAGCAAACTGTGGCCTGCACTCTGCTGCCAGAGGGATTGAGAAGAATGCGTTAGCAACATCGGTTGTGGCATACCACTTGGCCGCCTTGGACTCCAGTTTGTATTGAAGTTCTAGCATGTCTGGCACAGCAGCACTCAACGCTGGAGTGACTTCATTCAGGCCACGATAGTCTACTGTTAACCTCCACTCTCCATTAGACTTCCGCACTGGCCACATGGGACTGTTAAAGGGTGAGTGGGTCTTACTGATGACTCCTTGGCTCCTCAGTTGGTGAATGAGTTCATGGATGGGGATGAGACAGTCTCTGTTGGTGCGATATTGCCACCGGTGCACTGCTGTGGTGGCGATTGGCACCTGTTGTTCTTTAACCTTCAGCAACCCCACAACAGAAGGGTCCTTTGAGAGGCCAGGCAAGGTAGACAGCTGTTTAGTTTCCTTCATCTCCAAGGCAGCTACACCAAAAGCCCACCTGTACCCTTTTGGGTCCTTGACATACCCTCTCCTGAGATGGTCTATGCCAAGGATGCACGGAGCCTCGGGGCCAGTCACAATGGGGTGCTTCTGCCACTCATTGCCAGTTAGGCTCACTTTGGCCTCCAATACAGTTAGCTCTTGGGATCCCCCTGTCACTCCAGCAATGCTGATGGGTTCTGCCCCTTTCTAGTTTGATGGCATTAAGGTGCACTGTGTGCCGGTGTCCACTAAAGCTTTATGCTCCTGTGGGTCGGACGTGCCAGGCCATCGCATCCACACAGTCCAGTAAGCCCGGTTATCCCTTTCCTCCACCCGGCTGGAGGCAGGGCCCCTCTGGTCCTGATCGTGGCAGTCACAACTCACCTCTTGCAAATGTGAATCAGGAGTCCCTCTATTACGCTTAGAAGTAAAACCAGCACTTCTACTCCTCTGTCTGGGGACTTGCTCAATGGAAACTGGAGCAGCAGCTTTCCTGGAAGAGCCTCCCTGAGTGCCTGTTCTTCCTTGCAGTTCACGCACTCGTGCCTGTAGGGCCGAGGTAAGCTTGCCATCCCACCTCATCATGTCCTCTCCGTGGTCACGCAGGTAGAACCATAGGGTGGCCCGTGGTGTGTATCCCCTCCTTTGAGCCAAAGGACGCTTATTCCTAACAGCTGAGACACTACCCTGTCGAGGTGGGGAGTAGGACAGATCTTCTTTGAGTTGCTGGACCTCTTGGGATAGTTTCTCCACAGCAGAGACGAGCGAGGAAGAGAGATTTGTTTCATAATCCCGGAGTCTATCAATCACCTCCGCCACCGTTGGTGTCTCGTCACCTTTCCAGGACATCACTGCCAATGACTTTGCATGCGAAGATGGTGCGCTCCGTACAAACTTGCGCCACGTGGGTCGTGTGCACTCGGCTTCATCTGGATCTTTGGAGGACCGTTGATCGTCCAGGTCACCATAAATCACCTCAAACACAGCTAATTCCCTTAGATACTGGATGCCTTTCTCCACAGTTGTCCATTTTCCTGGGCGATATGTAACATCTTCTTTAAAGGGATACCTTTCCTTCACTCCAGGCAGGAGTCGCCTCCAGAGGCTGAGGGCTTGTGGTTTTTTCCCAGTTGCTTTGTCAACGCCCCCTTCCCCAGAAAGGGATCCCAGTTGTCTGGCTTCTTTTGCCTCTAGTTCCAGGCTACTGGCCCCATTATGCCAGCATCGGAGCAGCCAGGTGACAATGTGCTCACCTCAACGATGGCTATAATCTTTTTGCATATCTCGCAACTGGCTGAAGGACAGGGATCGGGTGGTCTCTATTTCATTTATGACTTCTTCCTCCTCTCCCCGTGACGGCCCTGGTTCTTCATCATCCCGTTTTAAACGAGTTGATGTCCGCCTCCAATATTTCATCTTGTGTATGGGGGCAACTGATACTGGTACGGGTTGATTCTCTGAGCCAGCTCCGGTACTTGTCGTGGGGGTTTGAGTGGCTGCAGTGCCTGTCCTCAGGGCTGGAGTGACTACAGTGCCAGTCACTTTGCATTTCAACCCAGAGACATTCTCTTCCCCCTGGGGGCACTGACTACTGTTGGGCAGGGCTCGGTATGCATGGGCCAGGCCCCAGCACCTTGCAGTTAGCTGTGTCTCTCTGGAGTTCCCAGCGTAACAACGTACTTTCTCCAAATATTCTACTAGTTGTTTAGGATTCTGCACTAGATGGGGGAGAGAATCAGAAGGGTAACGCTCGTGGGTTGGGATAAGAACAGTTTAATAATGAAAATTCAAAGAAACAACAACAGAAATGCAATGTAAAGGAGAACAACGAGAGGTGCAAAGCCCCGGGAGAGGGGGGAAGGGAGGGGAGAGGGGGAACGAACCGCTCAAACGAACCGCACGTGCCGCAGCCGCTCACCGCCCACCGACCCAACGCCGCACCACTCCTGAGCCGCCAACTGCTCCCCCTTCATATACTGCTCCTGGTGTCACATGGTATGGCATGAACGTGCCGTTGGCCAGTCGGGGTCACCCGCCCCCACCATGGCCCTGCCCCTCCCAGCCCCCCGCCACGAGGCAGAGCTCAGAAAGCTGGAAGGGTAGCCGACCCCCCACAGTGAGAGAATTAACCCCTTCTCAGCCAAAACCAGCACAAGGGGTAATATGCCCGTTACACCAAAGTTCACGGAGGGGAGAAGCGTCTGAAAGGTCAGGCTGCTGCTCTGCACGGGGCCACAAGAAGCATTTTCTAATTATGCTTCCAGACTAGGTGTGGAGGATGGGAGCAGCGAGACAGGGATGTGCCGGCTGACAGGTCATTCCTGCTCTCACCCCGTGGGAATGGGAAGCTTTACCGTCAACCTCTCCCTCTGTGTCCTTGCTCGCTTCACTCCCCCTCTGGATTATCCCGTCTTGCGGGGACGGCTGGACCAGCCTGAACCTTCCTTCGGATACCAGCTCTCAGGGCGGGAACGAGGGCCTTATTTCCCCCTGGGGAGCAGAGCAGCCCCTCCTGACCCCGAGCGTACCCGGCTGCAGGTGGAAAGCGAAGCGCAGCTCAGAATGCTGCCGTTAGAAGGCGCCCCCGGCCCCGTTCGGCTCGCTGCTGGCTCCATCGCCCCTCCCCGGGGGGCAAATCCCTGCAGAGACTCCGGCGTGAGCGTTGCTGCGGGGCTGGGCTGGCAGGCCGGGGAGCTGCCGGGCTCGGCAATGGGACCCCAGCGAAGGGCGGGGGAAGCGGGGCTGCCTGCGCGGCCCCTTGCTGCCTGCCAGGGACAGGCCGTGCCCGCGCGTGGGCAAAGGCTGGTTGGCAGCAGCAGGTACTTCCAGTCTAGAGGCAACGTGGTTGGGGGGGGGGTGGAGTTCGGCCCTGTAGTGTCCTGCCACCCTTTGCAAGTTCAGGTGAGGTGTGCCCTCGTTGTCCCCTGCCACCAAGTGCCACCACCCTTCAGGGACCGTGGCTGTTGGCAGCTCCCCTGCCAGGCAGGCCACCTCTCACCCCAGGACATTCTCTTCTACCCACCATCTCACCGACACACGCTTCCCAACCAGCAGAGAGTGGCAGGAGGTGGTACGGGGGTGACAGCAAGTGCACCGCCCCCAGGGAAAACGGGGGGCTTGTGACACCCCAGAAGAGGTTCGGCATTGCCGGTCCCCGGGACTCATCCCAGAAGGACGAGCTTTGAGCTGGAGAGTGCGGCACAGCCCGGGGATTCATCGGCAGCAGGCCTGCATGGCTGGGTCAGGGTGTTTGGGCAGGGGAGACTGCAGTGCTGCAGCCGAGGACCAGGCTGCCCGCATGGGAGGTGCTGCCAGTCTGGTGACAGGTTGTTCTGAGAGCTCAGGGTGGACGCGTGGCGAGCCCTTGGCTGGTCCTTGTGGCCACAGGGCACAGAGCAACATCGGCTAAACCCCATGCCTGCACAGATGGGCAGCTCCGGTTCTCGGCCGCCTGGGCAGCCCACCATGCCCTGGCACGGCCACCCTGCCTGCCCAAGCCCCCGCTGCTCTGACAGCCATGTCCCCATCTCCACGCTGCCCATGGTGGTGGGTCAAGCATCAAGGATGAGTTTCATCGCGGGCCTCCTTCCCCATCTCATACTGAAGCTATGGGCCATCCTGCCCCACAGTGTCACCCCCTCCCAGGGGGCCTGTGCCCTTCCCTGGGCTTCAGCCCATTCTTGGGGCTCTTCTGCTCCCTCTCCTTGGGATGAGGAACATTGCTGCAGGAAGAAAGACCTTTGCCTGTCACTCTGGCAGCACCAGGAGCCCAAAGAGTGCCCTGGAATCAACCCTCCTTCCACCTCCAGGTCACTCTTACTGCCTCTGCACAAGACACAGAAACTGAGGCACAGATCAAGATGCCTCATGGCAGCAGTTCACCACCCTGCTGGGCACCACCGGGCACCACTGGGTACCGGTACCAGTGCCAGTGGCTCTGCCCCTCCCCTGCCCACCTGGCCTGGCTTAGCAATCATGGCTGCTCCCGGGGCTGAGCTGGGGCTGTTTAACCAGCAGACAGGTTTCACCTGGAGCCTGCTGGGTCTCAGAGGGGGCAGGCCCATAACTGCCTGCTGCAGCTCATTCTGAGTGGCTGCCTTTATAAGCCAGCAGCTTGGGTGCTCTAAGGGCTTTACCTCTCTTCATTTCACTTTGTCTTTTAGGAGCCTTAGTTTGGAGGAGGGGAGGTTTGGGGCCTGCTGCTTGCAGGTCTCTAGGAGGTAAAGCCAGCTCTTTCTGCCTTTCTCAGCACTGCTAAGCAGGTAAGGGCACAGCAACGAGCTGCGTCTGCTCCCCCATCCCTGGGCTGGGGGCTGCAGCCCAGAGCAGGGCTCTGCCCTGGGGCTGGCTGCAGTTGGGAAGCCTCCTAGCACTGTGCTTCTCCTTTGTAATATCCCAGGTGAAGGGCAATGTCATCAGGTAGTTCTGGGGTGGCCTCAGGGCTCGCTTCCCAGCCCAGCTGCAGCACCCCTCAGCTGGAACAAAGGAGTTCCTTCCCGGCGCGGCATCTCCTTCCACCGCAGAGCCGCTCGCTCACCCTGCTCAGCCAGGAGGACTTCTTAAGAAGCTTCAACGGGTACGTGGCCGCTGGGATGAGTGGGGGGGCTGAGCCCTGCTCTTGCCTCGTGTTTGTCCCCAGGGGAATGTGTCCCTTGTCTGGGATGGATTGGGGTTCACGGTCTGGCACTGGTGCTCCCAGCATCGGGAGGCACGCGGGGTGCAGGCTGGCGTTGCTCCCCTGTAGCTGATGGCCCTGGGTCTCTGCGGTGTCTCTGCCATCTGCACTGTTGTAGCTGAGACCAGGCAGTGCTGTGCGTCCCAAAGGCCACCAGCTCACACCCCTGTCTCTGCTGCTCTGCCAGGAGCTTCTCTGATGTAAGTGATGTTTGGGGGGCTGACCTGTTGGACTGCAGCTCCTCCACCCCCGACCCGCAGCTGGTCCGCAGGATTGTGTCCCAGGTGGAGTTCTACCTTTCTGATGAGAACCTGGCCAAGGATGCTTTCCTTCTGAAACATGTCCAAAAGAAGAAGATGGGCTTTGTCAGCATCAAACTGCTGACATCCTTCAAGAAGGTAGGCAGTCCATGGCACCTGCCAGCCGGGGTGGGAAAGGGCCTTTGGGTGGAGGGTGTCTGGGTGTGCTCTGTCTGTCTCTGGAGGGGTGTGTGGGGAGGTCCAGGCTCCCCTCAGGCTGTCTGTGTCCCAGGGAAGTGCTGGTGGTGCAGAGCTGGGCTCTGCTCTCTGCCCTCGATGTGCTGCAGCAGTTCTGCAACCAGGGAGGGTGGCTGGGGAAGCAGTGAACAGTCCTCAGTGCTGGATTTGCCTCTTCTGCCCGTTGTCCCCCCGCGCTGCTTTGGGAGAGACCATCCCTTAACCAAAGAAGCGCAGTGAAGTGCTGGTGGTGTGAGGTACTGGGAAGCGGCAGCTTGTTGCTGCAATCCAGGGGCACTGGAGACCACCTGCTGCAGACCCACATCTGCTCATGTGAAAGGGGGATGGTGCCTTGCCGTGACTTCAGCGTGCCTGGATGATGGATTGAGGGTGGTCCCTGCCTGGGGACACTCATGGGGACGCAGTGGCTCCCTTTCTCCCACAGATGAAATACCTGACGCGTGACTGGCGGCTCACACTCTACGCCCTGCAGTTCTCGGAGCTGCTGGAAGTGAACAAGGAGGGCACCAAAGTGAGGCGGCGGGTCCCCCTGCCCGAGTCCCTGCGGAGCTTCTCCCCCAGCAAACTGCTGCTGGCCTGGGAGCTGCTGCCGCCGATCCAGAATAACTTCATCGAGACCATCGTGAGTATGTTCAGCCCCTATGGTGCCATTGTATCCATCCGCATCCTGCGGCCGGGCCGCAAGCTGCCCTCGGATGTGCGGAAATACACGTCGCTCTTCCCCGAGCTGCTGAGAAAGCGCTGTGCCCTGGTGGAGTACGATAGGCTGGGGAGCGCCCGCAGGGCCTTTGAGCACCTCGGCCGCCGAAGCCACCGGTGCGGTGAGAGCATCAGGGTGGTCTGGCTCTGCTGGAAGGTCTCCAAGAAGGAACCTCAGAACAAGAGGGAGGTGGCGAAGAAGCTGGTTCACCAGTGCGATTGGAAGGTGCAGGCGGCGGCCACGATCTTCCCCTATGGCATTGGGGGCTCCCTGCTCTACCGCTCTCCGGAGTCAGGCAATGCTCCAGTGTCACCGTCCCTGCTCCTGAACACGGAACCCTCGGCACCCACCTGCCCATGCAGCACCTTCCAGCCCAGGGACTTCAGCAACACCTTTACAAGATCGCTCCTTACCAGGAAAGTCTTCCCCCCACTCGGGATGGGCTTGGGCACCGGTGGCTGCCACGGCTTCCGCTCCAGGAGGGAGTGGCCCCATGGCTGCGGCTGGGGGAGCGGGGTGGATACGTGGGCACCCAGGGGCAGCAGGCCTGCTCTGCATGCCACACCTCCTCCCAGAAATTCCCTGGCAGGAAATCGGGTGCCTGAGCCCCTTGGCCTGCGGGGTGGGGTGCTTCGCCTCCCAATGGCCCTGATGGCACCAAGGGCTTCAGCAGCAGCACGGGGAGAGGAAAGCTCACCCTCCGGCACTGAGGCTCATTTACCTTTGCGTTTGGGGATTTTTCTTTCTTTTCGTTTCCACTTCACTCGATCAGAATAACTCTGTGTGGGCCCTGAGAGCTGCGGGCAGTGGTGGTGCAGCTGGTGCAGGGGACGGCAGTTATCGGTTGATGACGATGCTCGGAGCAGGTCAGCATGTGAGACGAGATGCTGAGCAGCAGTGACCCAGGGAGCTGCACCATACCATGCTGGTGTCACTGAGAGCGCGCCTGTGCAGGCTCCAGAGGGGCTCCCAGCACCCCAGTGGCATCACGGCAATGCCCGAAGGAAGGGGCTTATCCCCTACGACCACTGGTGCTGGGGCTGCTCTGACGGGACCTCACCCCGCACCTTCTGCAAGCCCTACCCGCAAAGCTGAGGTGGCTCCCCGAAGTCGTCGTTGGCTGCACTGGCCCACGTTGTGGCTCTCGGATGGGAAATAGGCAATAAAGAGGGACGAATCTTCCAGGCACTTTCTAGCTGCTGCAGTGAGTTTTTTTATTATTCCCAAACCCTCTCACCCCCAAACCTCCCCCAATCCTATTTGGTGTTGCAGCTGCCCACGGTAGAGGCAGAGAAGGGGAGGGGGTTCCCTGGCTGGCCTGCAGCTCCCTCCCTCCCCATTCTGGGGGTGATTTGGGTTATTTTGGTGGGTGAGGGAGGCAAAGCCAGTCTCTGGAGCTGAGTGAGGTGGGAGTGAGGAAGGGTGTGATTGCCTTGATTGGCTTTGAGGGCCTTTGCAGCGAGCCCTGTCCCTGCTGGAGGGGACGCTGGTCGTGCTCAAGACGGAGGCCTTGCAGGCCTTGTTGGGGCGTGTCTGTGCCCTCCCCAGCCCCCGAGCTGTGTCCCTGTCCCAGGGTCCCCGTGCTGCTTTCTGCGTGGGGCTGTGTCCGTGAGTCCTGCAAGGAGCTGTCTGTCGTGGCTCCCCCACCAAAGGGCTGCTTTGCCCGGGGAAGCCTGTGTCCGTGCTGTCCCCCCTGCCATTGCCTGCCCTGTGGGCAGTGAGTCGGTCCTGGCTGTGTCTTGGTGCCCTTTGGGGCTGGCTGGCTGTGATTTGGGGCTCAGCAGGGCTTCTGTACCCCTTGGGTGCCCTTTCCCGGTGGCCCCTGTGCTCCCTCCCCCTCCCACGCAGGCACACAGCCATTTGCAGGAACAGCTTTTCATGGAAACAGAAACCAACACAACAGATACCAGCAAACCTACGACATCCCCTTCTGCCCCAACCAACCCCGAAAGCACACCACCCCTACTCAACCACCACCCACTCCCCCCATCTCCTCCACATCCCTGCCATACCCCCACTGCCACCCACCAACACCGCCCTGCCACTCCCCCAATACCTCGTCTCCCCTCCCTCCCACCTGATCGGGTGGAAGGTGTCCCTGCTCATGGCAGGGGGGGTTGGACTAGGTGGCCTCTAAAAGTCCTTTCCAAGCCAAACTATTCTATGATTCTATGAAACAGCGTTTATCTGCCTGTTCTGTTTGCCAGCGGCTTGATCCAGCCCGCTGCTAGAGAGAATGCCACCGTATGTGCCGCTTTTCACTGCCTCCCTCTGACCAAACTGTCCTAGGACCTCAGCTATGGACTTGTTCTGCCAAATCAGTGTAAAAAACTTGGGGGCTTGTGTTGTGCTTGGGTGGCTTTGGGCTTTTGTCTGGGGTTTTTGGTGGTTTTTTTTTTTTTTTGGTGCCACAGTGCAAGTTAAGTAGTGCTGTGGTTTGTCTTACGTCTGAGTAATTCTGAATATAAAAACACAACGTGCAAAGGAATTTGGAATTGTCTCCTGGAAGCACAGACACTTCTGGTTCTTGCTGGAGTGAAGAAGGAGCAGAAGAACTTATTTCTTCAGCTCCCAACCAGAGAGTAAATGCAAAAGTCAGCTCCCGAGACGGAGAGCCTGCGCTCCGGCACCCACTCCAGCTCTGCTTCTCAGTTTCTTCTTTTTTTGGTGTCACGTTGGGCAAACTTCCGAACCCCTTTCATTCTGTCTTGAGGAGTGCTTTGGAAAACGCTGAGAGCAATATGGATAAGAAAAGGATAAGAAAGAAGAAGACTAAGAAAATGAGAGTCAGAGTAAGAATAAAAATGAGCAGAAGAGTAAGGGTAAGAAAAGTTTGAGTAACAACATTAGAGAATAAGAAGAAAAGTTTGAGTGCATCTCAGGACGCAGCTGGTTTCCCTGACGCTAAGTTGAGCTCACAGCTACCCAGATCAGCGGCTGTGCTTTCCACAGCAGCTCTCAGCTAGAAAGTGGTGTCCCAAGACGACATGGAGCAGCTTTTCTAACTCTGCAGACTTCTTTGCAGGCACGCTTACACAAGCAGTTGGTAATTTTGCCAAGAGTTTGGAAGGGTGGCTGATGAACGCAATGAGTGAACTTCCCCCCGAGATTGTCCGGGCCAAGGTAAGCAGAGGGAGCACGGGGCAGGTCCGGGGTAGGAACTGAGTGTGTGCGCGTTGCAGTTTTCCGCAGGGACTGGAAATCACTGCTGGGGTTTGGCCACATGTACTCCAGACTAGCACCATATAATGAATAATTATCCACGCAAATCGGCAAGGAGTGGGAGGACAGGCAGGGCAATCCCTTTGTACCAGAGGCTGATGGTGCTCTGTCCGCTGAGCCGTTCCCAAGTCCCGGGATTGCAGATAAGCTTTCTGGAAGAAAATCTCTGCATGGCATGAAGCTGTCCTACTAAAAATTGCAGGACACCCCCTGGACTGAATGGCGTTGCAGAGATTGGACCTAAGGCTCCTACTGCCCCTCTCCTGAAGCCATGGATTCTTGCAGCCGCTTCTCACCTTGCCGGTCACTGCTAGAGGCAGAGTGGGGAAACCTCTTAGTTTAAAGAAAAGAAATGCAGAGGCTGCTTTGCGAGACACGATAGGTGGTGCAAAAGTGGTGCTCTGGAGCACTCGGGTATGCTTTGGGCAGCAGCGTGGGTGGGACTGTGCAGGTGATCCCAGCTGATGCGCACGGTGTGCTTGAGCTCAGCATTGAGAAGAGTTTGCCTTCCAGCCCCGTGGCCTCCTGCTCGCGGAGCCCTGCGTTGCTGTGTTGCAGGTGGGGGTAGTGAGTGCCTTTGCGCAGACGTTACAGAGCTACGCATCGCTGAACCGCCTGGCTCAGGCCGCCCGTGCGGTGCTGCAGAACACTTCCCAGATAAACCAGATGCTCGGCGATCTCAATCGGGTCGACTTCACCAACGCGCAGGTAACTTACGGTATCTGCTCCTCGGTCGTGTTGGCTAGAACTGGGAGTCTCTAATGAGGTTGTCTGCTGGTAACCAGCATCTTATTGCCAGAACTAAAAGGCAATTAAATGGACAATTGCACAGTTTGGGTGTTACTTGCCCGGGTAAGTCTGCCATCTCACTGTGAGTAGTGGAGAAGGTACTAAGGAGCTTCTGTAAGAAGCAGTGCTACCAACAAAAATATAGTTCTCATAATAATACTGTGGTCAGGGCAGCTCGGAGGAGACATGATTCAGAGCTGGTCTGGGGTCCTTGTCTACTAGAAATGCAGCTGAATTCCTAGGTTGGGATGGACCAACCGTGCAGGCTTGGCGTGAGTAACTGTCAGCCCTTCTTCCCGAGCAGGAGCAAGCCTCGTGGGTGTGCCAGTGCGAGGAAGGCATGGTACAGAAACTGGAGCAGGCTTGCAAGCTCACTCTGCAGCAGCAGGGTTCTCTGCACCAGTGGGCTAGCTGGCTGGATAATGTTGTTACTCAAGTCCTGAAGCATCACGAGGGCACTCCCAGCTTCCCCAAAGCAGCCAGACAGGTCTTGCTGAAATGGTCTTTCTATAGGTACATTTTCTTTCTCACTTTGGAGATATTTCTGCATCGGGCTCAGGGCACGTCAATAGCTCCTTGGAAAGCCAAGGCCAAGTTCTTTACTCCTGTGCAACTCTGGTTAATTATTGCTCTGCTCTGGTATCCGAACAGAGCGTTGTGTCTCCTTCATCCTTTCAGGATGGGGATAGGACTAATTTCTGAAAGTGCTTTGATACTCTTGGGTTCGAGGTAGGAACAGAGCACTGTGTCCCACAGTGCCTTCAGGGTCCAGAATTCACATCAGCCGTGATGCACGTATAAAACACAACCCAAATATTTTGTTTCCCGGCCGTGTTCCAGCTCCATGGTTATCCGGGACCTCACCTTGCGCAGTGCTGCCAGCTTTGGTTCCTTCCACCTGATTCGCCTGCTCTATGATGAATATATGTTTTATCTGGTAGAGCATCGTGTTGCGCAGGCAACAGGGGAGAGGCCGACTGCTGTAATGGGAGAGGTGAGAATTGTTAATTCCCTAGAAACAAACCCACACTACGCAGCTCTTTAAGAGGTTGGAACACGTGTGTTTCACAAACAGCGCTGTGCCCTGAACGTGTTTTTGTAGCCATCATTGCCGAAGCAGGTACTGAGCTTTTTGAGTGCCTGGCACAAGAATCCAGCTCCTTGAGCCCCTTCCATCCTGGCTTGCTAATAGCTGAGCTGGTGGGTTTGGGGGCAGTTGAGCATCAGCTGGCCTTTGGCGGCCTGGAGGAGGGAGGAAAAGGATCTCCCTACTTCTCTCCATTACCTGTGGGCACCAACCCTGATGGCGGGATTCCTGCCAGGGCAAAGAACCATCAAAAAAACTAAACCAAGCAAAGAAAGGTCCAAAAGGTACTTTCCCTGCAGCTTTCGGTGGTACTGTTCACGGAACATGCTCAGGCCTCTGCAAGCTCCAGTTACACGCACAGTCAGCCCCTCTCTCTGTCTTTGACTTGAAGAAGAGAAACGGTGGGTTGTTTGTGTTGGGGGGTGTGTGGGGATTGGAGTTTTCTTTTAACCAATCAGCCAGTAAATCCGGTGCCTGGCTTGCAGGCAGGTCCTGTCCTGCCTAGCTGAGGTCACTTCTACTCTTTCCCTCTGAAAAATGCCTAGATTTAAAAGGCCCTCATCAACCTGTGATAGCAATATAGAAACTACTGTTAGTTTGAAACTGATCTCATTTGCTCCTTGAAGCTCATACCTGTTTTCTTCCTTCCCTGGAGCTCATGTAGGGGAGCCAGGCAAATCAACTGCCTGCCTGTCCCTTCCCCCCCACCCCCTTTAGGCCCATGCTGTTGCCCCAAGTCAGCAGCGCTGTAAGTTCCCGCTATTCCCTGCTAAACCTCTGTCTTTATTGATATTCAAGGAACATGAAAGGCAGAGAGTGGCTTCCAGCAAGACCCAGCTGTGGCAGGCTTTCATCCGTCAGGTTTTGCCTTCTTTCAACTCTTGCAATATTTCTGTTCTCCAGGAGGAGGCTGGATCTTCCCAGCAAAAGAGGATGAATCGTGTCCTTCCATTTCCATCGCTCACTTTTAAACTCCTGCTCTCCTCAGTGCCTTCCGCTGCCCAACTTTGCATGACTTTTCAACACTACTGTTATAGCAATTTAGTGTTTCAGACCTCGTCATAGAGGGAGACAACACGTCTCCAGAACCCAATATATCCCCAGCTCTCTGGTTACACTTGACACGGCGGCCTTGCAAGGCAAAGCACTTCCGTGACGCAAATGCGAAGGCTTTGCACAGAGTTGCGCAGGGTGGAGCGATGGTAGAGCCCCAGGAGAGGGGAATAGCTGCCATGCCTGAGCAGCTGCCCGAGAGATGCAGAGGGCTGGAGAAAAGGCACCATCCTTCAGTCTGTGGCAGCACTTGGCCCTGACATGGCAGACAGAAAAATTTCTCCCTTCGTTCCACAGCTCCCTCCTGCCTTGGATTGTTGCGTGTGGTGTTTGCCCAGAGGCTTCAATGCCAGCGGCAGACTTTTCCCCAAAATATGTGGTTGGTTTTGCTTTCTGCTTTTCACCGCCGGCACTGCTGATGCTCGTGCTTCCTCTGGAGCACTTAGGCTGCTTGTTAAAATTGCTTGGAAACAGATGCCAACTTCAGGTCTGGTCTCCATAAGCCTCACTCACCTTGTAATGCCTTTGTCTTTCAGTTTGGTGACCTCACACCTCTGTCTCCAACACCGCTGGACAAAGGTACCTCCTCTCCCTCAAGGGGAATCCTGCTGGGTCAGGGTTGAATCACTGTGGGAGGGGGAACCTCGTGCTGGCCCCTCCACCCTGCTCTGTTAGGAGAAAGGACCTCTTCCCCTCCGGTCGCCGTTCTCATGCCGAGACCTGTCCTTTACAGATGACATGAGTGACCTGGGCAGCGAGGTGGACACAGAATCCTGGAGCATGGGGGAGCCGCTGGTGAAACGGGAACGCAGCGACCCTGGCTACTCGCTGCAGGAGATCTGAAACGGGGACTTGGCTTTTCTCCAGCTGGATGAAGTCGTCTGGAGCCAGGCTGGATGGTCGCAAGCCTGAGTCTCCCCATATCTGCGTTATTAGTGCCTCTTAGTTTCTCCTTCTGTTTACTTGTGTTTGGGGATGGGCTCTGGTGGTGTCGCGGGCGGGCGGTGGGACGGGGCTGGTTTGTCCGCCTGCTTTCCTGTGGCATGACTGCTGGCTGGACGGCAAAGGTCCAGAGTCTGCTACCGAGCGATGGACACCTCCGTGGTCAGCAGCGGATCGGACGTGCCTGGCTGTGAGCGGCTGTCCTCTCCAGCCTGAGCGAGGCGGGCAATCAACGCTTTCTCTCTCAGGGAAGGTGGTTTGGGTTTCTTCCCCACTGCTCAGACTTCACTGTGATACAAACTTGAACCAATCAGTGCCCAAGAAGAAGGAAAAATACCTGACCCTTCTCCTCCAGCCTTTCAAGACAAGCTGTCCTGGCTCTGACTTTGCCAGAGCACTCATGCCAGGGAGCACGGGACAGTTGGTCTCTCTTGTACCCGCCTGGGAGAGGGCTCCGGGCTGCACATCCCTCTGGTCCCAGCGCAGCGGTGCACGCGCACGCTTCGGGACTGACACGTACGTGCTCTGGGACTGACACGTGCTCGCTCTGGGACTACGGGACCAGTGTTCCCACCTGCTCCCGTGTCTCCCCCGCTGGGTTTTTTCGTTGCCGAACCACAAATGCTCCTGGGACACCGTCAGGCCAACGCAAGGTACCAAAGCGCTCCGAGGAAGCGGCGGCTGGTCGCAAAGCGTGTTCGTTGCACCCCTGCGCTCTGATGCCCTTGGGCAATTGCCCGGGCAACCCCCACCCTCACCAGGATAGCCAGGCAGAGGGGAACTGGTCCTGTGTCCTGGGTTTTGTCAAATTCTTGCTTGATGTCCTGCTAAAGGTAGGGTGCAGCGGCCTGCGGGGCTGCGCCCGGAGGTGGGTGAGGGTGTGCGACTGCAGTGCCTTAGGGTGGGCCGGCGTGCCCGCTTCCCCCCCGCTCGGGGCCAGCCGGCACAGCCGTGCCTGTTGCGCAGACTCGGATGAAATAAACCAGCCCATCCCATGTAGCAGCGAGGGGCTCTCGCGGGCCCCGGGTATGCTCAACACTACGGTGGCGTTTCCCCTTGCTGTATTGCATCGCCTTCTCCTGCAGGGTCGTTGAGGTGGCGGCTCCAACGGGGCTGAGCTGGTGGAGCTTCTGCCCCAGCAGGGCTTTATTCTCCCTTTCTGTGCCCTGGGGGTGTGGGCTGATGCGGACTACAGGGCAGAGGGGTGGGGGGGTATCTGTCACCGAGCCAAACTGCAAAAACAAAGCCCTGCGACAAATCTTTCTGTGAATAAAGGCCGTGTCATAAATAGCTTTTATTATTATGATTATTATTATTATGATTATTGTTTCTAATGATGAAGTATTTGATGTGAGCTTTCCCAGGGGCCTCGTGTACATTTGCATAGCAGAGCATATTCTATCCAAAGATATTATTTACTCGTTCCAAATGGTACTAAGGTAGCTGTGACACTTGGAAGAATATTGCTAGTGGAAAGTGAAAAGAAGGTGTGTGTAGTGGCACATCTTTCCCTCTTACTGTCCCGTGCTGTTGTCTGTCGGGGTGATGTTTGTCTGTAAATGTCTCATATCGAAGTAGCAGGAGACAAGTGAGAAAGCTGGTTTTATCTGTAAATAACGACTAGGAATACACCCTGGGTCAGAGTCTGCACTTCAGATCCTGCCGTTGAGATTAGATGGTCTAAAAAAACAACGGAGCAATCAAGCCTTAAACTCCCCTGCTCCCACTGAGCGTGATCTTAACTTCAGCTGGCGCATTGGCTCTTCTTTGCAGCCGCTACCGACCGAACCCGGTGACCTTCTGCTTACCACGGACAGGCAAACGAGATGCTATGGAGCTCTGCAGCACCGTGCAAGGAGCTTGGATAACCACCTAAACCCGACATGCACAGAATTCCCAGCTTTAGCTGGGAAGAGCAATAAACACGTATCAAATGCTCAGGCCTGTACAATAATTGTTGTGGTCCCATTTCTTCTTTAGTCATTGAAAGGAGGTGTCAGGCAGATGCTGCAGCCTCACAGTGTCCGGGGGAGGTGCAGGATCTGCCCACTGCAGTCCAGTTAAAGCACTTTTGGCCAGGGATCCGGTGTCTGCAGGGAGGCAGGTTCACCACAGCACAGCGGCCGGTTTGCAGGGGTGTCGTGGTTTAGCCGGCAGCTCAACCCCACACAGTCGCTCGCTCACTCCCCCACCGGTAGATGGGGGAGAGAATCAGAAGGGTAACGCTCGTGGGTTGGGATAAGAGCAGTTTAATAATGAAAATTCAAAGAAACAAGAACAGAAATGCAATGTAAAGGAGAACAACGAGAGGCGCAAAGCCCCGGGGGAGCGGGGAGGGGAGGGGAGAGGGGGAACGAACCGCTCAAACGAACCGCACGTGCCGCAGCCGCTCACTGCCCACCGACCCAACGCCACGCCGCTCCTGAGCCGCCAACTGCTCCCCCTTCATATACTGCTCCTGGTGTCACATGGTATGGCATGAACATGCCGTTGGCCAGCTGGGGTCAGCCACCCCCACCATGGCCCTGCCCCTCCCAGCCCCCCGCCCTGCGGCAGAGCATGGGAAGCTGGAAAGGCAGCCGCCCCCCCACAGTGAGGAGAATTAACCCCTTCTCAGCCAAAACCAGCACATTCTCCACCCCTTATTCCATACCATTTACACCATGCCCAGGTCCCATACGATGCAATACAACCGTACCAACCACCACCCCTCCCCTACCCATCCTTTAACATAATACACCGACATCATTCCCTTACTTCATGGACCTTCCCTGTAAGATGTCCATTTAAACGTCCATGGAGTTCACCCAGTCCATGACTCTGGGCTCCATCCGCCGTATCAGTCTTTGGGGGTGGGAGAGGTGGTGTGTGTGGCGTTGGGTTGCTGCATACCGAGTCGGTCATCCTTCCATCACTGCTGCACGGCTTGTTTCACAGTTGATCTTCCATGGGTTGGGAGGCTCGTACTCTGATGTCATTGATACAACACGGAGGTGACACACAATATTATATAGCAGTTCACATTGTGGCATTCAGTTCATTGCCTGTTTTTGCCCAAAATCAAATCCCCTTGAGGCACCCATCGGATTTCTCCATCCTCCCGCATCACCCACCAAGTGCACCCAGGTCCTCGAGCAAAAGCAATCCCACGCGTGGGTTTGCCTTTGCCTGAGGCAGGAAAGACCCAGACTCTTTTGCCCAGCATACTTTTTGCGTGCACTGCAGGGACTCTGTCCCCTTCCACAGTATGTAGGATTTCTGACTGGGCAGGGCCAGCTCGGTTGGCAGATCCCCTCGTGTTGACTAACCACGTGGCTTTTGCTGAATGTGTATCCCAGTGCTTGAATGTCCCACCCCCGCATTGCTCTCAGTGTAGTTTTTAAGAGTCCATTGTACCGTTCAATTTTCCCAGAGGCTGGTGTGTGACAGGGGATGTGACACACCCACTCAATGCCGTGCTCTTTGGCCCAGGTGTCTATGAGGCTATTCTGGAAATGAGTCCCCTTGTCTGACTCAGTTCTCTCTGGGGTGCCATGTCGCCACAGGACTTGTTGTCTGAGAGCCAGGAGAGTGTTCCGGGCAGTGGTGTGGGGGACAGGAGATGTTTCCAGCCAGCCCGTGGTTGCTTCTACCGTGGTGAGCGCATGGCGCTTGCCTTGGCGGGTTTGTGGGAGTGTGATATAGTCAATCTGCCAGGCCTCCCCGTATTTATACTTCAGCCATCGTCTCCCATACCACAGAGGCTTTACCCGCTTCGCTTGCTTGATTGCAGCGCACGTGTCACATTCGTGGATAACCTGCGCAATAGCGTCCATGGCCAAGTCCACCCCTCGATCACAAGCCCACCTGTATGTTGCATCTCTCCCTTGATGTCCTGACGTGTCATGGGCCCACCGAGCTAGAAATAGTTCACCCTTATGTTGCCAGTCCAGATCCACCTCAGCCACTTCAATCTCGGCAGCCTGATCTACCTGCTGGTTGTTCCGATGTTCTTCAGTGGCCCGACTCTTGGGGACGTGAGCATCCACATGCCGTACCTTTACAACCAGGTTCTCTACCCGGGCAGCAATATCTTGCCACATTGTGACGGCCCAGATGGCTTTGCCTCTGCGCTGCCAGTTGCTTTGATTCCACTGCTGCAGCCAGCCCCACAGGGCATTTGCCACCATCCAGGAGACAGTATAAAGATAGAGCACTGGCCACTTTTCCCATTCAGCAATGTCCAAGGCCAGCTGGATGGCCTTTACCTCTGCAAAGTGGCTCGATTCACCTCCTCCTTCAGCAGTTTCTGCTACTTGTCGTGTAGGACTCCATACAGCAGCCTTCCATCTCCGGTACTTTCCCACAAGGCGACAGGACCCATCGGTGAACAGGGCATACTGCTTCTCCTCATCTGGCAGTTTGTTAGAGAGTGGGGCTTCTTCAGCACGTGTCACCTCCTCCTCTGGTGATATTCCAAAGTCTTTGCCTTCTGGCCAGTCCATAATCACTTCCAAGATTCCTGGGCGACCGGGGTTTCCTACTCGAGCCCGCTGGGTGATCAGCGCGACCCATTTACTCCGCGTAGCATCAGTTGCATGGTGTGTAGAGGGGAGGTTCCCTCTGAACATCCAGCCCAGCACTGGCAGTCGGGGTGCCAGGAGCAGCTGTGCCTCAGTACCAACCACTTCTGAAGCAGCTCGGACCCCTTCATATGCTGCCAATATCTCTTTTTCAGTTGGAGTATAGCGGGCTTCGGACCCTCTGTATCCCCGACTCCAAAACCCTAGGGGTCAACCCCAGGTCTCCCCTGGTGCTTTCTGCCAGAGGCTCCAGGTAGGGCCATTCTCCCCGGCTGCAGTGTAGAGCACATTTTTTACATCTTGTCCTGCCCAGACTGGCCCAGGGGCTACTGCATGAACTATTTCTCGTTTAATCTGTTCAAAGGCTTGTCGTTGCTCAGGGCCCCATTTGAAATCATTCTTCTTCCGGGTCACTTGATAGAGAGGGCTTACGATCAGACTGTAGTGTGGAATATGCATTCTCCAAAAACCCACAATGCCCAAGAAAGCTTCCGTCTCCTTTTTGCTAGTTGGTGGAGACATGGCTGCTATTTTCTTGATCACATCCATTGGAATCTGACGACGACCATCTTGCCATTTGATTCCTAAGAACTGGATTTCTCGTGCGGGTCCCTTTCACCTTACTTTGTTTTATGGCAAAACCAGCTTTCAGAAGGATTTGGACTATTTTCTCTCCTTTCTCAAAAAGATCTTCCGCTGTGTTGCCCCACACAATGATGTCATCAATGTATTGAAGGTGTTCTGGAGCTTCTCCCTGTTCCAGTACAGTCTGAATCAGTCCATGGCAAATGGTAGGACTGTGTTTCCACCCCTGGGGCAGTCGATTCCAGGTGTACTGGACGCCCGCCCATGTGAAAGCAAACTGTGGCCTGCACTCTGCTGCCAGAGGGATTGAGAAGAATGCGTTAGCAATATCGGTTGTGGCATACCACTTGGCCGCCTTGGACTCCAGTTCGTATTGAAGTTCTAGCATGTCTGGCACAGCAGCACTCAATGCTGGAGTGACTTTATTCAGGCCACGATAGTCTACTGTTAACCTCCACTCTCCATTAGACTTCCGCACTGGCCACATGGGACTGTTAAAGGGTGAGTGGGTCTTACTGATGACTCCTTGGCTCCTCAGTTGGTGAATGAGTTCATTGATGGGGATGAGAGAGTCTTTGTTGGTGCGATATTGCCACCGGTGCACTGCTGTGGTGGCGATTGGCACCTGTTGTTCTTTAACCTTCAGCAACCCCACAACAGAAGGGTCCTTTGAGAGGCCAGGCAAGGTAGACAGCTGTTTAGTTTCCTTCATCTCCAAGGCAGCTACACCAAAAGCCCACCTGTACCCTTTTGGGTCCTTGACATACCCTCTCCTGAGATGGTCTATGCCAAGGATGCACGGAGCCTCGGGGCCAGTCACAATGGGGTGCTTCTGCCACTCATTACCAGTTAGGCTCACTTTGGCCTCCAATACAGTTAGCTCTTGGGATCCCCCTGTCACTCCAGCAATGCTGATGGGTTCTGCCCCTTTCTAGTTTGATGGCTTTAAGGTGCACTGTGCGCCGGTGTCCACTAAAGCTTTATGCTCCTGTGGGTCGGACGTGCCAGGCCATCGCATCCACACAGTCCAGTAAGCCCGGTTATCCCTTTCCTCCACCCGGCTGGAGGCAGGGCCCCTCTGGTCCTGATCGTGGCAGTCACAACTCACCTCTTGCAAATGTGAATCAGGAGTCCCTCTATTACGCTTAGAAATAAAACCAGCGCTTCTACTCCTCTGTCTGGGGACTTGCTCAATGGAAACTGGAGCAGCAGCTTTCCTGGAAGAGCCTCCCTGAGTGCCTGTTCTTCCTTGCAGTTCACGCACTCGTGCCTGTAGGGCCGAGGTAAGCTTGCCATCCCACCTCATCATGTCCTCTCCGTGGTCACGCAGGTAGAACCATAGGGTGGCCCGTGGTGTGTATCCCCTCCTTTGAGCCAAAGGACGCTTATTTCTAACAGCTGAGACACTACCCTGTCGAGGTGGGGAGTAGGACAGATCTTCTTTGAGTTGCTGGACCTCTTGGGATAGTTTCTCCACAGCAGAGACGAGCGAGGAAGAGAGATTTGTTTCATAATCCCGGAGTCTATCAATCACCTCCGCCACCGTTGGTGTCTTGTCACCTTTCCAGGACATCACTGCCAATGACTTTGCATGCGAAGATGGTGCGCTCCGTACAAACTTGCGCCACGTGGGTCGTGTGCACTCGGCTTCATCTGGATCTTTGGAGGACCGTTGATCGTCCAGGTCACCATAAATCACCTCAAACACAGCTAATTCCCTTAGATACTGGATGCCTTTCTCCACAGTTGTCCATTTTCCTGGGCGATATGTAACATCTTCTTTAAAGGGATACCTTTCCTTCACTCCGGGCAGGAGTCGCCTCCAGAGGCTGAGGGCTTGTGGTTTTTTCCCAGTTGCTTTGTCAGCGCCCCCTTCCCCAGAAAGGGATCCCAGTTGTCTGGCTTCTTTTGCCTCTAGTTCCAGGCTACTGGCCCCATTATGCCAGCATCGGAGCAGCCAGGTGACAATGTGCTCACCTCAACGATGGCTATAATCTTTTTGCATATCTCGCAACTGGCTGAAGGACAGGGATCGGGTGGTCTCTATTTCATTTATGACTTCTTCCTCCTCTCCCCGTGACGGCCCTGGTTCTTCATCATCCCGTTTTAAACGAGTTGATGTCCGCCTCCAATATTTCATCTTGTGTATGGGGGCAACTGATACTGGTACGGGTTGATTCTCTGAGCCAGCTCCGGTACTTGTCGTGGGGGTTTGAGTGGCTGCAGTGCCTGTCCTCAGGGCTGGAGTGACTACAGTGCCAGTCACTTTGCATTTCAACCCAGAGACATTCTCTTCCCCCTGGGGGCACTGACTACTGTTGGGCAGGGCTCGGTATGCATGGGCCAGGCCCCAGCACCTTGCAGTTAGCTGTGTCTCTCTGGAGTTCCCAGCGTAACAACATACTTTCTCCAAATATTCTACTAGTTGTTTAGGATTCTGCACTTGCTCGGGGGTGAAACTCCAAAACACTGGGGGTGCCCACTGCCCTAGGTATTTGCCCATGCCCATGCTATCCCACATGCCCTGCCACTCGTAACTATCAAGCCTTGGGGCAGATTTCTGGGTGATATTCTTCAGTTGCTTAGTCCAAACCAAAACAACGTGCCCAAAAACTAACAATAAGTGCACCTTAACCACCCAAGGATGGTCAAGATACAAAAAGGTTGTTGTAACAAAGGCACAGACATCATAGCACAAAGTTGCAAAGGTGCGGCTCTGTATTTCCTCCATATAAAGTCTCTCCGAGGAGGAGGTATAGTTGCTAAGTGCCTCAACAAGGTGGTATCCCAAGTACAGTAACCGTTTCAGCAAAAAACACCCAAATACCCGATAAAGCTGAAAATGAATGTTTGTGTAAGAAATCTCATAGGAAAAATGTTACTAATCACAGCAGAACACAGCAGACTAAACAAACCCACACCGATCTTTAACACCAACTGCAAAAAGAACAACATGGTGCTGTGACCAGCAGCTGTTATTATCTCCAACCCTTGAGCCCCACGTTGGGCGCCAAAAAGACTGTCGTGGTTTAGCCGGCAGCTCAGCCCCACCCAGTCGCTCGCTCACTCCCCCACCGGTAGATGGGGGAGAGAATCAGAAGGGTAACGCTTGTGGGTTGGGATAAGAACAGTTTAATAATGAAAATTCAAAGAAACAAGAACAGAAATGCAATGTAAAGGAGAACAACGAGGGGCGCAACACCCCGGGGTAGGGGGGAAGGGAGGGGAGAGGGGGAACGAACCGCTCAAACGAACCGCACGTGCCGCAGCTGCTCACCGCCCACCGACCCAACGCCGCGCCGCTCCTGAGCCGCCAACTGCTCCCCCTTCATATACTGCTCCTGATGTCACATGGTATGGCATGAACATGCCATTGGCCAGTTGGGGTCAGCCACCCCCACCATGGCACTGCCCCTCCCAGCCCCCCCGCCCTGCGGCAGAGCGTGGGAAGCTGGAAAGGCAGCCGCCCCCCCACAGTGAGGAGAATTAACCCCTTCTCAGCCAAAACCAGCACATTCTCCACCCCTTATTCCATACCATTTACACCATGCCCAGGTCCCATACGATGCAATACAACCGTACCAACCACCACCCCTCCCCTACCCATCCTTTAACATAATACACCGACATCATTCCCTTACTTCATGGACCTTCCCTGTAAGATGTCCATTTAAACGTCCATGGAGTTCACCCAGTCCATGACTCTGGGCTCCATCCGCCGTATCAGTCTTTGGGGGTGGGAGAGGTGGTGTGTGTGGCGTTGGGTTGCTGCATACCGAGTCGGTCATCCTTCCATCACTGCTGCACGGCTTGTTTCACAGTTGATCTTCCATGGGTTGGGAGGCTCGTACTCTGATGTCATTGATACAACACGGAGGTGACACACAATATTATATAGCAGTTCACATTGTGGCATTCAGTTCATTGCCTGTTTTTGCCCAAAATCAAATCCCCTTGAGGCACCCATCGGATTTCTCCATCCTCCCGCATCACCCACCAAGTGCACCCAGGTCCTCGAGCAAAAGCAATCCCACGCGTGGGTTTGCCTTTGCCTGAGGCAGGAAAGACCCAGACTCTTTTGCCCAGCATACTTTTTGCGTGCACTGCAGGGACTCTGTCCCCTTCCACAGTATGTAGGATTTCTGACTGGGCAGGGCCAGCTCGGTTGGCAGATCCCCTCGTGTTGACTAACCACGTGGCTTTTGCTGAATGTGTATCCCAGTGCTTGAATGTCCCACCCCCGCATTGCTCTCAGTGTAGTTTTTAAGAGTCCATTGTACCGTTCAATTTTCCCAGAGGCTGGTGTGTGACAGGGGATGTGACACACCCACTCAATGCCGTGCTCTTTGGCCCAGGTGTCTATGAGGCTATTCTGGAAATGAGTCCCCTTGTCTGACTCAGTTCTCTCTGGGGTGCCATGTCGCCACAGGACTTGTTGTCTGAGAGCCAGGAGAGTGTTCCGGGCAGTGGTGTGGGGGACAGGAGATGTTTCCAGCCAGCCCGTGGTTGCTTCTACCATGGTGAGCGCATGGCGCTTGCCTTGGCGGGTTTGTGGGAGTGTGATATAGTCAATCTGCCAGGCCTCCCCGTATTTATACTTCAGCCATCGTCTCCCATACCACAGAGGCTTTACCCGCTTCGCTTGCTTGATTGCAGCGCACGTGTCACATTCGTGGATAACCTGCGCAATAGCGTCCATGGCCAAGTCCACCCCTCGATCACAAGCCCACCTGTATGTTGCATCTCTCCCTTGATGTCCTGACGTGTCATGGGCCCACCGAGCTAGAAATAGTTCACCCTTATGTTGCCAGTCCAGATCCACCTCAGCCACTTCAATCTCGGCAGCCTGATCTACCTGCTGGTTGTTCCGATGTTCTTCAGTGGCCCGACTCTTGGGGACGTGAGCATCCACATGCCGTACCTTTACAACCAGGTTCTCTACCCGGGCAGCAATATCTTGCCACATTGTGACGGCCCAGATGGCTTTGCCTCTGCGCTGCCAGTTGCTTTGATTCCACTGCTGCAGCCAGCCCCACAGGGCATTTGCCACCATCCAGGAGACAGTATAAAGATAGAGCACTGGCCACTTTTCCCATTCAGCAATGTCCAAGGCCAGCTGGATGGCCTTTACCTCTGCAAAGTGGCTCGATTCACCTTCTCCTTCAGCAGTTTCTGCTACTTGTCGTGTAGGACTCCATACAGCAGCCTTCCATCTCCGGTGCTTTCCCACATGGTGACAGGACCCATCGGTGAACAGGGCATACTGCCTCTCCTCATCTGGCAGTTTGTTAGAGAGTGGGGCTTCTTCAGCACGTGTCACCTCCTCCTCTGGTGATATTCCAAAGTCTTTGCCTTCTGGCCAGTCCATAATCACTTCCAAGATTCCTGGGCGACCGGGGTTTCCTACTCGAGCCCGCTGGGTGATCAGCGCGACCCATTTACTCCGCGTAGCATCAGTTGCATGGTGTGTAGAGGGGAGGTTCCCTCTGAACATCCAGCCCAGCACTGGCAGTCGGGGTGCCAGGAGCAGCTGTGCCTCAGTACCAACCACTTCTGAAGCAGCTCGGACCCCTTCATATGCTGCCAATATCTCTTTTTCAGTTGGAGTATAGCGGGCTTCGGACCCTCTGTATCCCCGACTCCAAAACCCTAGGGGTCAACCCCAGGTCTCCCCTGGTGCTTTCTGCCAGAGGCTCCAGGTAGGGCCATTCTCCCCGGCTGCAGTGTAGAGCACATTTTTTACATCTTGTCCTGCCCAGACTGGCCCAGGGGCTACTGCATGAACTATTTCTCGTTTAATCTGTTCAAAGGCTTGTCGTTGCTCAGGGCCCCATTTGAAATCATTCTTCTTCCGGGTCACTTGATAGAGAGGGCTTACGATCAGACTGTAGTGTGGAATATGCATTCTCCAAAAACCCACAATGCCCAAGAAAGCTTCCGTCTCCTTTTTGCTAGTTGGTGGAGACATGGCTGCTATTTTCTTGATCACATCCATTGGAATCTGACGACGACCATCTTGCCATTTGATTCCTAAGAACTGGATTTCTCGTGCGGGTCCCTTTCACCTTACTTTGTTTTATGGCAAAACCAGCTTTCAGAAGGATTTGGACTATTTTCTCTCCTTTCTCAAAAACTTCTTCCGCTGTGTTGCCCCACACAATGATGTCATCAATGTATTGAAGGTGTTCTGGAGCTTCTCCCTGTTCCAGTACAGTCTGAATCAGTCCATGGCAAATGGTAGGACTGTGTTTCCACCCCTGGGGCAGTCGATTCCAGGTGTACTGGACGCCCGCCCATGTGAAAGCAAACTGTGGCCTGCACTCTGCTGCCAGAGGGATTGAGAAGAATGCGTTAGCAATATCGGTTGTGGCATACCACTTGGCCGCCTTGGACTCCAGTTCGTATTGAAGTTCTAGCATGTCTGGCACAGCAGCACTCAATGCTGGAGTGACTTTATTCAGGCCACGATAGTCTACTGTTAACCTCCACTCTCCATTAGACTTCCGCACTGGCCACATGGGACTGTTAAAGGGTGAGTGGGTCTTACTGATGACTCCTTGGCTCCTCAGTTGGTGAATGAGTTCATGGATGGGGATGAGAGAGTCTTTGTTGGTGCGATATTGCCACCGGTGCACTGCTGTGGTGGCGATTGGCACCTGTTGTTCTTTAACCTTCAGCAACCCCACAACAGAAGGGTCCTTTGAGAGGCCAGGCAAGGTAGACAGCTGTTTAGTTTCCTTCATCTCCAAGGCAGCTACACCAAAAGCCCACCTGTACCCTTTTGGGTCCTTGACATACCCTCTCCTGAGATGGTCTATGCCAAGGATGCACGGAGCCTCGGGGCCAGTCACAATGGGGTGCTTCTGCCACTCATTACCAGTTAGGCTCACTTTGGCCTCCAATACAGTTAGCTCTTGGGATCCCCCTGTCACTCCAGCAATGCTGATGGGTTCTGCCCCTTTCTAGTTTGATGGCTTTAAGGTGCACTGTGCGCCGGTGTCCACTAAAGCTTTATGCTCCTGTGGGTCGGGCGTGCCAGGCCATCGCATCCACACAGTCCAGTAAGCCCGGTTATCCCTTTCCTCCACCCGGCTGGAGGCAGGGCCCCTCTGGTCCTGATCGTGGCAGTCACAACTCACCTCTTGCAAATGTGAATCAGGAGTCCCTCTATTATGCTTAGAAATAAAACCAGCGCTTCTACTCCTCTGTCTGGGGACTTGCTCAATAGAAACTGGAGCAGCAGCTTTCCTGGAAGAGCCTCCCTGAGTGCCTGTTCTTCCTTGCAGTTCACGCACTCGTGCCTGTAGGGCCGAGGTAAGCTTGCCATCCCACCTCATCATGTCCTCTCCGTGGTCACGCAGGTAGAACCATAGGGTGGCCCGTGGTGTGTATCCCCTCCTTTGAGCCAAAGGACGCTTATTTCTAACAGCTGAGACACTACCCTGTCGAGGTGGGGAGTAGGACAGATCTTCTTTGAGTTGCTGGACCTCTTGGGATAGTTTCTCCACAGCAGAGACGAGCGAGGAAGAGAGATTTGTTTCATAATCCCGGAGTCTATCAATCACCTCCGCCACCGTTGGTGTCTTGTCACCTTTCCAGGACATCACTGCCAATGACTTTGCATGCGAAGATGGTGCGCTCCGTACAAACTTGCGCCACGTGGGTCGTGTGCACTCGGCTTCATCTGGATCTTTGGAGGACCGTTGATCGTCCAGGTCACCATAAATCACCTCAAACACAGCTAATTCCCTTAGATACTGGATGCCTTTCTCCACAGTTGTCCATTTTCCTGGGCGATATGTAACATCTTCTTTAAAGGGATACCTTTCCTTCACTCCGGGCAGGAGTCGCCTCCAGAGGCTGAGGGCTTGTGGTTTTTTCCCAGTTGCTTTGTCAACGCCCCCTTCCCCAGAAAGGGATCCCAGTTGTCTGGCTTCTTTTGCCTCTAGTTCCAGGCTACTGGCCCCATTATGCCAGCATCGGAGCAGCCAGGTGACAATGTGCTCACCTCAACGATGGCTATAATCTTTTTGCATATCTCGCAACTGGCTGAAGGACAGGGATCGGGTGGTCTCTATTTCATTTATGACTTCTTCCTCCTCTCCCCGTGACGGCCCTGGTTCTTCATCATCCCGTTTTAAACGAGTTGATGTCCGCCTCCAATATTTCATCTTGTGTATGGGGGCAACTGATACTGGTACGGGTTGATTCTCTGAGCCAGCTCCGGTACTTGTCGTGGGGGTTTGAGTGGCTGCAGTGCCTGTCCTCAGGGCTGGAGTGACTACAGTGCCAGTCACTTTGCATTTCAACCCAGAGACATTCTCTTCCCCCTGGGGGCACTGACTACTGTTGGGCAGGGCTCGGTATGCATGGGCCAGGCCCCAGCACCTTGCAGTTATCTGTGTCTCTCTGGAGTTCCCAGCGTAACAACATACTTTCTCCAAATATTCTACTAGTTGTTTAGGATTCTGCACTTGCTCGGGGGTGAAACTCCAAAACACTGGGGGTGCCCACTGCCCTAGGTATTTGCCCATGCCCATGCTATCCCACATGCCCTGCCACTCGTAACTATCAAGCCTTGGGGCAGATTTCTGGGTGATATTCTTCAGTTGCTTAGTCCAAACCAAAACAACGTGCCCAAAAACTAACAATAAGTGCACCTTAACCACCCAAGGATGGTCAAGATACAAAAAGGTTGTTGTAACAAAGGCACAGACATCATAGCACAAAGTTGCAAAGGTGCGGCTCTGTATTTCCTCCATATAAAGTCTCTCCGAGGAGGAGGTATAGTTGCTAAGTGCCTCAACAAGGTGGTATCCCAAGTACAGTAACCGTTTCAGCAAAAAACACCCAAATACCCGATAAAGCTGAAAATGAATGTTTGTGTAAGAAATCTCATAGGAAAAATGTTACTAATCACAGCAGAACACAGCAGACTAAACAAACCCACACCGATCTTTAACACCAACTGCAAAAAGAACAACATGGTGCTGTGACCAGCAGCTGTTATTATCTCCAACCCTTGAGCCCCACGTTGGGCGCCAAAAAGACTGTCGTGGTTTAGCCGGCAGCTCAACCCCACACAGTCGCTCGCTCACTCCCCCACCGGTAGATGGGGGAGAGAATCAGAAGGGTAACGCTTGTGGGTTGGGATAAGAACAGTTTAATAATGAAAATTCAAAGAAACAAGAACAGAAATGCAATGTAAAGGAGAACAACGAGGGGCGCAACACCCCGGGGGAGCGGGGAAGGGAGGGGAGAGGGGGAACGAACCGCTCAAACGAACCGCACGTGCCGCAGCTGCTCACCGCCCACCGACCCAACGCCGCGCCGCTCCTGAGCCGCCAACTGCTCCCCCTTCATATACTGCTCCTGGTGTCACATGGTATGGCATGAACGTGCCGTTGGCCAGTTGGGGTCAGCCACCCCCACCATGGCACTGCCCCTCCCAGCCCCCCCGCCCTGCGGCAGAGCGTGGGAAGCTGGAAAGGCAGCCGCCCCCCCACAGTGAGGAGAATTAACCCCTTCTCAGCCAAAACCAGCACATTCTCCACCCCTTATTCCATACCATTTACACCATGCCCAGGTCCCATACGATGCAATACAACCGTACCAACCACCACCCTTCTCCTACCCATCCTTTAACATAATACACCGACATCATTCCCTTACTTCATGGACCTTCCCTGTAAGATGTCCATTTAAACGTCCATGGAGTTCACCCAGTCCATGACTCTGGGCTCCATCCGCCGTATCAGTCTTTGGGGGTGGGAGAGGTGGTGTGTGTGGCGTTGGGTTGCTGCATACCGAGTCGGTCATCCTTCCATCACTGCTGCACGGCTTGTTTCACAGTTGATCTTCCATGGGTTGGGAGGCTCGTACTCTGATGTCATTGATACAACACGGAGGTGACACACAATATTATATAGCAGTTCACATTGTGGCATTCAGTTCATTGCCTGTTTTTGCCCAAAATCAAATCCCCTTGAGGCACCCATCGGATTTCTCCATCCTCCCGCATCACCCACCAAGTGCACCCAGGTCCTCGAGCAAAAGCAATCCCACGCGTGGGTTTGCCTTTGCCTGAGGCAGGAAAGACCCAGACTCTTTTGCCCAGCATACTTTTTGCGTGCACTGCAGGGACTCTGTCCCCTTCCACAGTATGTAGGATTTCTGACTGGGCAGGGCCAGCTCGGTTGGCAGATCCCCTCGTGTTGACTAACCACGTGGCTTTTGCTGAATGTGTATCCCAGTGCTTGAATGTCCCACCCCCGCATTGCTCTCAGTGTCGTTTTTAAGAGTCCATTGTACCGTTCAATTTTCCCAGAGGCTGGTGTGTGACAGGGGATGTGACACACCCACTCAATGCCGTGCTCTTTGGCCCAGGTGTCTATGAGGCTATTCTGGAAATGAGTCCCCTTGTCTGACTCAGTTCTCTCTGGGGTGCCATGTCGCCACAGGACTTGTTGTCTGAGAGCCAGGAGAGTGTTCCGGGCAGTGGTGTGGGGGACAGGAGATGTTTCCAGCCAGCCCGTGGTTGCTTCTACCATGGTGAGCGCATGGCGCTTGCCTTGGCGGGTTTGTGGGAGTGTGATATAGTCAATCTGCCAGGCCTCCCCGTATTTATACTTCAGCCATCGTCTCCCATACCACAGAGGCTTTACCCGCTTCGCTTGCTTGATTGCAGCACACGTGTCACATTCGTGGATAACCTGCGCAATAGCATCCATGGCCAAGTCCACCCCTCGATCACAAGCCCACCTGTATGTTGCATCTCTCCCTTGATGTCCTGACGTGTCATGGGCCCACCGAGCTAGAAATAGTTCACCCTTATGTTGCCAGTCCAGATCCACCTCAGCCACTTCAATCTCGGCAGCCTGATCTACCTGCTGGTTGTTCCGATGTTCTTCAGTGGCCCGACTCTTGGGGACGTGAGCATCCACATGCCGTACCTTTACAACCAGGTTCTCTACCCGGGCAGCAATATCTTGCCACATTGTGACGGCCCAGATGGCTTTGCCTCTGCGCTGCCAGTTGCTTTGATTCCACTGCTGCAGCCAGCCCCACAGGGCATTTGCCACCATCCAGGAGACAGTATAAAGATAGAGCACTGGCCACTTTTCCCATTCAGCAATGTCCAAGGCCAGCTGGATGGCCTTTACCTCTGCAAAGTGGCTCGATTCACCTTCTCCTTCAGCAGTTTCTGCTACTTGTCGTGTAGGACTCCATACAGCAGCCTTCCATCTCCGGTGCTTTCCCACAAGGCGACAGGACCCATCGGTGAACAGGGCATACTGCTTCTCCTCATCTGGCAGTTTGTTAGAGAGTGGGGCTTCTTCAGCACGTGTCACCTCCTCCTCTGGTGATATTCCAAAGTCTTTGCCTTCTGGCCAGTCCATAATCACTTCCAAGATTCCTGGGCGACCGGGGTTTCCTACTCGAGCCCGCTGGGTGATCAGCGCGACCCATTTACTCCGCGTAGCATCAGTTGCATGGTGTGTAGAGGGGAGGTTCCCTCTGAACATCCAGCCCAGCACTGGCAGTCGGGGTGCCAGGAGCAGCTGGGCCTCAGTACCAACCACTTCTGAAGCAGCTCGGACCCCTTCATATGCTGCCAATATCTCTTTTTCAGTTGGAGTATAGCGGGCTTCGGACCCTCTGTATCCCCGACTCCAAAACCCTAGGGGTCAACCCCAGGTCTCCCCTGGTGCTTTCTGCCAGAGGCTCCAGGTAGGGCCATTCTCCCCGGCTGCAGTGTAGAGCACATTTTTTACATCTTGTCCTGCCCAGACTGGCCCAGGGGCTACTGCATGAACTATTTCTCGTTTAATCTGTTCAAAGGCTTGTCGTTGCTCAGGGCCCCATTTGAAATCATTCTTCTTCCGGGTCACTTGATAGAGAGGGCTTACGATCAGACTGTAGTGTGGAATATGCATTCTCCAAAAACCCACAATGCCCAAGAAAGCTTCCGTCTCCTTTTTGCTAGTTGGTGGAGACATGGCTGCTATTTTCTTGATCACATCCATTGGAATCTGACGACGACCATCTTGCCATTTGATTCCTAAGAACTGGATTTCTCGTGCGGGTCCCTTTCACCTTACTTTGTTTTATGGCAAAACCAGCTTTCAGAAGGATTTGGACTATTTTCTCTCCTTTCTCAAAAAGATCTTCCGCTGTGTTGCCCCACACAATGATGTCATCAATGTATTGAAGGTGTTCTGGAGCTTCTCCCTGTTCCAGTACAGTCTGAATCAGTCCATGGCAAATGGTAGGACTGTGTTTCCACCCCTGGGGCAGTCGATTCCAGGTGTACTGGACGCCCGCCCATGTGAAAGCAAACTGTGGCCTGCACTCTGCTGCCAGAGGGATTGAGAAGAATGCGTTAGCAATATCGGTTGTGGCATACCACTTGGCCGCCTTGGACTCCAGTTCGTATTGAAGTTCTAGCATGTCTGGCACAGCAGCACTCAATGCTGGAGTGACTTTATTCAGGCCACGATAGTCTACTGTTAACCTCCACTCTCCATTAGACTTCCGCACTGGCCACATGGGACTGTTAAAGGGTGAGTGGGTCTTACTGATGACTCCTTGGCTCCTCAGTTGGTGAATGAGTTCATGGATGGGGATGAGAGAGTCTTTGTTGGTGCGATATTGCCACCGGTGCACTGCTGTGGTGGCGATTGGCACCTGTTGTTCTTTAACCTTCAGCAACCCCACAACAGAAGGGTCCTTTGAGAGGCCAGGCAAGGTAGACAGCTGTTTAGTTTCCTTCATCTCCAAGGCAGCTACACCAAAAGCCCACCTGTACCCTTTTGGGTCCTTGACATACCCTCTCCTGAGATGGTCTATGCCAAGGATGCACGGAGCCTCGGGGCCAGTCACAATGGGGTGCTTCTGCCACTCATTACCAGTTAGGCTCTCTTTGGCCTCCAATACAGTTAGCTCTTGGGATCCCCCTGTCACTCCAGCAATGCTGATGGGTTCTGCCCCTTTCTAGTTTGATGGCATTAAGGTGCACTGTGCGCCGGTGTCCACTAAAGCTTTATGCTCCTGTGGGTCGGACGTGCCAGGCCATCGCATCCACACAGTCCAGTAAGCCCGGTTATCCCTTTCCTCCACCCGGCTGGAGGCAGGGCCCCTCTGGTCCTGATCGTGGCAGTCACAACTCACCTCTTGCAAATGTGAATCAGGAGTCCCTCTATTACGCTTAGAAATAAAACCAGCGCTTCTACTCCTCTGTCTGGGGACTTGCTCAATGGAAACTGGAGCAGCAGCTTTCCTGGAAGAGCCTCCCTGAGTGCCTGTTCTTCCTTGCAGTTCACGCACTCGTGCCTGTAGGGCCGAGGTAAGCTTGCCATCCCACCTCATCATGTCCTCTCCGTGGTCACGCAGGTAGAACCATAGGGTGGCCCGTGGTGTGTATCCCCTCCTTTGAGCCAAAGGACGCTTATTTCTAACAGCTGAGACACTACCCTGTCGAGGTGGGGAGTAGGACAGATCTTCTTTGAGTTGCTGGACCTCTTGGGATAGTTTCTCCACAGCAGAGACGAGCGAGGAAGAGAGATTTGTTTCATAATTCCGGAGTCTATCAATCACCTCCGCCACCGTTGGTGTCTCGTCACCTTTCCAGGACATCACTGCCAATGACTTTGCATGCGAAGATGGTGCGCTCCGTACAAACTTGCGCCACGTGGGTCGTGTGCACTCGGCTTCATCTGGATCTTTGGAGGACCGTTGATCGTCCAGGTCACCATAAATCACCTCAAACACAGCTAATTCCCTTAGATACTGGATGCCTTTCTCCACAGTTGTCCATTTTCCTGGGCGATATGTAACATCTTCTTTAAAGGGATACCTTTCCTTCACTCCGGGCAGGAGTCGCCTCCAGAGGCTGAGGGCTTGTGGTTTTTTCCCAGTTGCTTTGTCAACGCCCCCTTCCCCAGAAAGGGATCCCAGTTGTCTGGCTTCTTTTGCCTCTAGTTCCAGGCTACTGGCCCCATTATGCCAGCATCGGAGCAGCCAGGTGACAATGTGCTCACCTCAACGATGGCTATAATCTTTTTGCATATCTCGCAACTGGCTGAAGGACAGGGATCGGGTGGTCTCTATTTCATTTATGACTTCTTCCTCCTCTCCCCGTGACGGCCCTGGTTCTTCATCATCCCGTTTTAAACGAGTTGATGTCCGCCTCCAATATTTCATCTTGTGTATGGGGGCAACTGATACTGGTACGGGTTGATTCTCTGAGCCAGCTCCGGTACTTGTCGTGGGGGTTTGAGTGGCTGCAGTGCCTGTCCTCAGGGCTGGAGTGACTACAGTGCCAGTCACTTTGCATTTCAACCCAGAGACATTCTCTTCCCCCTGGGGGCACTGACTACTGTTGGGCAGGGCTCGGTATGCATGGGCCAGGCCCCAGCACCTTGCAGTTATCTGTGTCTCTCTGGAGTTCCCAGCGTAACAACATACTTTCTCCAAATATTCTACTAGTTGTTTAGGATTCTGCACTTGCTCGGGGGTGAAACTCCAAAACACTGGGGGTGCCCACTGCCCTCGGTATTTGCCCATGCCCATGCTATCCCACATGCCCTGCCACTCGTAACTATCAAGCCTTAGGGCAGATTTCTGGGTGATATTCTTCAGTTGCTTAGTCCAAACCAAAACAACGTGCCCAAAAACTAACAATAAGTGCACCTTAACCACCCAAGGATGGTCAAGATACAAAAAGGTTGTTGTAACAAAGGCACAGACATCATAGCACAAAGTTGCAAAGGTGCGGCTCTGTATTTCCTCCATATAAAGTCTCTCCGAGGAGGAGGTATAGTTGCTAAGTGCCTCAACAAGGTGGTATCCCAAGTACAGTAACCGTTTCAGCAAAAAAAACCCAAATACCCGATAAAGCTGAAAATGAATGTTTGTGTAAGAAATCTCATAGGAAAAATGTTACTAATCACAGCAGAACACAGCAGACTAAACAAACCCACACCGATCTTTAACACCAACTGCAAAAAGAACAACATGGTGCTGTGACCAGCAGCTGTTATTATCTCCAACCCTTGAGCCCCACGTTGGGCGCCAAAAAGACTGTCGTGGTTTAGCCGGCAGCTCAGCCCCACCCAGTCGCTCGCTCACTCCCCCACCGGTAGATGGGGGAGAGAATCAGAAGGGTAACGCTCGTGGGTTGGGATAAGAGCAGTTTAATAATGAAAATTCAAAGAAACAACAACAGAAATGCAATGTAAAGGAGAACAACGAGAGGTGCAACACCCCAGGGTAGGGGGAGGGGAGGGGAGAGGGGGAACGAACCGCTGAAACGAACCGCACGTGCCGCAGCCGCTCACCGCCCACCGACCCAACGCCACGCCGCTCCTGAGCCGCCAACTGCTCCCCCTTCATATACTGCTCCTGGTGTCACATGGTATGGCATGAACGTGCCGTTGGCCAGTTGGGGTCAGCCACCCCCACCATGGCCCTGCCCCTCCCAGTCCCCCGCCACGAGGCAGAGCTCAGAAAGCTGGAAGAGTAGCCGACCCTCCACAGTGAGAGAATTAACCCCTTCTCAGCCAAAACCAGCACAGATTGGTACCTCTGCTGGAGAGGACGGAGACACATAGATCCACAACCAGCAAAGCCAGAGAGCCTGTCTCCTAAGGAGAAGATCCCTATGGATCATCTGCATCGGATACATATTGCAGCCTTTGCAATGAAGAGACTCGCTCTTCTCCCTCCGGCTGCCTGCCTTAGCAAGGCTCTTCAGGACCTCCACGCCTTCCATCCAACTGGGACAAAACCTGATGGATTTTAATTTTAACATACTTAGAGGGAACCAACAGGCCTGAGGGCACAAGGGAAAAGTCTTCCTGTGGGTGTGGGAGTCAGTAAATAAACTTAGCAAGTGTGATGTTACAAGAGCTTATTTCAATATATCCTATATAGTATCTATATCATATACAATACTGTAGACTTATTAGCCAAGCAAACAAATGCAGAACAGCTGGAGCTTGCTGGGCAAGACCTTCCTTCCTCTTAAAGTTATAAGCCTAGACGTGAGGTATCTAACACATGAAAGCAGCCTCCTCACCTATGAATTGCTGATGATGTTGACTTTGAGCAGCAACCGATTGCTCCGGCGTAGTGCGCGGGTTACTATTGGACCCACTGTCTGCCGTGCCACCCGTCTTCTGCACTGGTCTATACCTAAATTTAGAGCGTGGCTTGGGATTTACAGAGGCACAAGCAAACACGTAGACATTATTTGCAACACAGTCATGCAGACTTTTGTGTTTCTCATGTCATACAGGAGGTTAACATTCAAGGGCAGCATTTTGAGGGTTGACTCTTTATAGCATCTAGTCAAGTGGAGGGGCAAAATGAGAAACTCCTTTTGGAAAGCACTCCTCAAGACAGAATGAAAGGGGTTCGGAAGTTTGCCCAACGTGACACCAATTAAAGAAGAAACTGAGAAGCAGAGCTGGAGTGGGTGCCGGAGCGCAGGCTCTCCATCTCGGGAGCCGACTTTTGCATTTACTCTCTGGTTGGGAGCTGAAGAAATAAGTTCTTCTGCTCCTTCTTCACTCCAGCAAGAACCAGAAGTGTCTGTGCTTCCAGGAGACAATTCCAAATTCCTTTGCACGTTGTGTTTTTATATTCAGAATTACTCAGACGTAAGACAAACCACAGCACTACTTAACTTGCACTGTGGCACCAAGAAAAAAAAACAAAACACCAAAAACCCCAGACAAAACCCCAAAGCCACCCAAGCACAACACAAGCCCCCAAGCTTTTTACACTGATTTGGCAGAACAAGTCCATAGCTGAGGTCCTAGGACAGTTTGGTCAGAGGGAGGCAGTGAAAAGCGGCACATACGGTGGCATTCTCTCTAGCAGCGGGCTGGATCGAGCCGCTGGCAAACAGAACAGGCAGATAAACGCTGTTTCATAGAATCATAGAATAGTTTGGCTTGGAAAGGACTTTTAGAGGCCACCTAGTCCAACCCCCCCTGCCATGAGCAGGGACACCTTCCACCCGATCAGGTGGGAGGGAGGGGAGACGAGGTATTGGGGGAGTGGCAGGGCGGTGTTGGTGGGTGGCAGTGGGGGTATGGCAGGGATGTGGAGGAGATGGGGGGAGTGGGTGGTGGTTGAGTAGGGGTGGTGTGCTTTCGGGGTTGGTTGGGGCAGAAGGGGATGTCGTAGGTTTGCTGGTATCTGTTGTGTTGGTTTCTGTTTCCATGAAAAGCTGTTCCTGCAAATGGCTGTGTGCCTGCGTGGGAGGGGGAGGGAGCACAGGGGCCACCGGGAAAGGGCACCCAAGGGGTACAGAAGCCCTGCTGAGCCCCAAATCACAGCCAGCGAGCCCCAAAGGGCACCAAGACACAGCCAGGACCGACTCACTGCCCACAGGGCAGGCAATGGCAGGGGGGACAGCACGGACACAGGCTTCCCCGGGCAAAGCAGCCCTTTGGTGGGGGAGCCACGACAGACAGCTCCTTGCAGGACTCACGGACACAGCCCCACGCAGAAAGCAGCACGGGGACCCTGGGACAGGGACACAGCTCGGGGGCTGGGGAGGGCACAGACACGCCCCCACAAGGCCTGCAAGGCCTCCGTCTTGAGCACGACCAGCGTCCCCTCCAGCAGGGACAGGGCTCGCTGCAAAGGCCCTCAAAGCCAATCAAGGCAATCACACCCTTCCTCACTCCCACCTCACTCAGCTCCAGAGACTGGCTTTGCCTCCCTCACCCACCAAAATAACCCAAATCACCCCCAGAATGGGGAGGGAGGGAGCTGCAGGCCAGCCAGGGAACCCCCTCCCCTTCTCTGCCTCCACCGTGGGCAGCTGCAACACCAAATAGGATTGGGGGAGGTTTGGGGGTGAGAGGGTTTGGGAATAATAAAAAAACTCACTGCAGCAGCCAGAAAGTGCCTGGAAGATTCGTCCCTCTTTATTGCCTATTTCCCATCCGAGAGCCACAACGTGGGCCAGTGCAGCCAACGACGACTTCGGGGAGCCACCTCAGCTTTGCGGGTAGGGCTTGCAGAAGGTGCGGGGTGAGGTCCCGTCAGAGCAGCCCCAGCACCGGTGGTCGTAGGGGATAAGCCCCTTCCTTCGGGCATTGCCGTGATGCCACTGGGGTGCTGGGAGCCCCTCTGGAGCCTGCACAGGCGCGCTCTCGGTGACACCAGCATGGTATGGTGCAGCTCCCGGGGTCGCTGCTGCTCAGCATCTCGTCTCACATGCTGACCTGCTCCGAGCATTGTCATCAACCGATAACTACCGTCCCCTGCACCAGCTGCACCACCACTGCCCGCAGCTCTCAGGGCCCACACAGAGTTATTGTGCTCGAGTGAAGCGGAAACAAAAAGAAAGAAAAATCCCCAAACACAAAGGTCAAAGAGCCTCAGTGCTGGAGGGTGAGCTTTCCTCTCCCCATGCTGCTGCTGAAGCCCTTGGTGCCATCAGGGCCATTGGGAGGCGAAGCACCCCACCCCGCAGGCCAAGGGGCTCAGGCACCCGATTTCCTGCCAGGGAATTTCTGGGAGGAGGTGTGGCATGCAGAGCAGGCCTGCTGCCCCTGGGTGCCCACGTATCCACCCCGCTCCCCCAGCCGCAGCCATGGGGCCACTCCCTCCTGGAGCGGAAGCCGTGGCAGCCACCGGTGCCCAAGCCCATCCCGAGTGGGGGGAAGACTTTCCTGGTAAGGAGCGATCTTGTAAAGGTGTTGCTGAAGTCCCTGGGCTGGAAGGTGCTGCATGGGCAGGTGGGTGCCGAGGGTTCCGTGTTCAGGAGCAGGGACGGTGACACTGGAGCATTGCCTGACTCCGGAGAGCGGTAGAGCAGGGAGCCCCCAATGCCATAGGGGAAGATCGTGGCCGCCGCCTGCACCTTCCAATCGCACTGGTGAACCAGCTTCTTCGCCACCTCCCTCTTGTTCTGAGGTTCCTTCTTGGAGACCTTCCAGCAGAGCCAGACCACCCTGATGCTCTCACCGCACCGGTGGCTTCGGCGGCCGAGGTGCTCAAAGGCCCTGCGGGCGCTCCCCAGCCTATCGTACTCCACCAGGGCACAGCGCTTTCTCAGCAGCTCGGGGAAGAGCGACGTGTATTTCCGCACATCCGAGGGCAGCTTGCGGCCCGGCCGCAGGATGCGGATGGATACAATGGCACCAAAGGGGCTGAACATACTCACGATGGTCCCCATGAAGTTATTCTGGATCGGCGGCAGCAGCTCCCAGGCCAGCAGCAGTTTGCTGGGGGAGAAGCTCCGCAGGGACTCGGGCAGGGGGACCCGCCGCCTCACTTTGGTGCCCTCCTTGTTCACTTCCAGCAGCTCCGAGAACTGCAGGGCGTAGAGTGTGAGCCGCCAGTCACGCGTCAGGTATTTCATCTGTGGGAGAAAGGGAGCCACTGCGTCCCCATGAGTGTCCCCAGGCAGGGACCACCCTCAATCCATCATCCAGGCACGCTGAAGTCACGGCAAGGCACCATCCCCCTTTCACATGAGCAGATGTGGGTCTGCAGCAGGTGGTCTCCAGTGCCCCTGGATTGCAGCAACAAGCTGCCGCTTCCCAGTACCTCACACCACCAGCACTTCACTGCGCTTCTTTGGTTAAGGGATGGTCTCTCCCAAAGCAGCGCGGGGGGACAACGGGCAGAAGAGGCAAATCCAGCACTGAGGACTGTTCACTGCTTCCCCAGCCACCCTCCCTGGTTGCAGAACTGCTGCAGCACATCGAGGGCAGGGAGCAGAGCCCAGCTCTGCACCACCAGCACTTCCCTGGGACACAGACAGCCTGAGGGGAGCCTGGACCTCCCCACACACCCCTCCAGAGACAGACAGAGCACACCCAGACACCCTCCACACAAAGGCCCTTTCCCACCCCGGCTGGCAGGTGCAATGGACTGCCTACCTTCTTGAAGGATGTCAGCAGTTTGATGCTGACAAAGCCCATCTTCTTCTTTTGGACATGTTTCAGAAGGAAAGCATCCTTGGCCAGGTTCTCATCAGAAAGGTAGAACTCCACCTGGGACACAATCCTGCGGACCAGCTGCGGGTCGGGGGTGGAGGAGCTGCAGTCCAACAGATCAGCCCCCCAAACATCACTTACATCAGAGAAGCTCCTGGCAGAGCAGCAGAGACAGGGGTGTGAGCTGGTGGCCTTTGGGACGCACAGCACTGCCTGGTCTCAGCTACAACAGTGCAGATGGCAGAGACACCGCAGAGACCCAGGGCCATCAGCTACAGGGGAGCAACGCCAGCCTGCACCCCGCGTGCCTCCCGATGCTGGGAGCACCAGTGCCAGACCGTGAACCCCAATCCATCCCAGACAAGGGACACATTCCCCTGGGGACAAACACGAGGCAAGAGCAGGGCTCAGCCCCCCCACTCATCCCAGCGGCCACATACCCGTTGAAGCTTCTTAAGAAGTCCTCCTGGCTGAGCAGGGTGAGCGAGCGGCTCTGCGGTGGAAGGAGATGCCGCGCCGGGAAGGAACTCCTTTGTTCCAGCTGAGGGGTGCTGCAGCTGGGCTGGGAAGCGAGCCCTGAGGCCACCCCAGAACTACCTGATGACATTGCCCTTCACCTGGGATATTACAAAGGAGAAGCACAGTGCTAGGAGGCTTCCCAACTGCAGCCAGCCCCAGGGCAGAGCCCTGCTCTGGGCTGCAGCCCCCAGCCCAGGGATGGGGGAGCAGACGCAGCTCGTTGCTGTGCCCTTACCTGCTTAGCAGTGCTGAGAAAGGCAGAAAGAGCCGGCTTTACCTCCTAGAGACCTGCAAGCAGCAGGCCCCAAACCTCCCCTCCTCCAAACTAAGGCTCCTAAAAGACAAAGTGAAATGAAGAGAGGTAAAACCCTTAGAGCACCCAAGCTGCTGGCTTATAAAGGCAGCCACTCAGAATGAGCTGCAGCAGGCAGTTATGGGCCTGCCCCCTCTGAGACCCAGCAGGCTCCAGGTGAAACCTGTCTGCTGGTTAAACAGCCCCAGCTCAGCCCCGGGAGCAGCCATGATTGCTAAGCCAGGCCAGGTGGGCAGGGGAGGGGCAGAGCCACTGGCACTGGTACCGGTACCCAGTGGTGCCCAGTGGTGCCCAGCAGGGTGGTGAACTGCTGCCATGAGGCATCTTGATCTGTGCCTCAGTTTCTGTGTCTTGTGCAGAGGCAGTAAGAGTGACCTGGAGGTGGAAGGAGGGTTGAGTCCAGGGCACTCTTTGGGCTCCTGGTGCTGCCAGAGTGACAGGCAAAGGTCTTTCTTCCTGCAGCAATGTTCCTCATCCCAAGGAGAGGGAGCAGAAGAGCCCCAAGAATGGGCTGAAGCCCAGGGAAGGGCACAGGCCCCCTGGGAGGGGGTGACACTGTGGGGCAGGATGGCCCATAGCTTCAGTATGAGATGGGGAAGGAGGCCCGCGATGAAACTCATCCTTGATGCTTGACCCACCACCATGGGCAGCATGGAGATGGGGACATGGCTGTCAGAGCAGCGGGGGCTTGGGCAGGCAGGGCGGCCGTGCCAGGGCATGGTGGGCTGCCCAGGCGGCCGAGAACCGGAGCTGCCCATCTGTGCAGGCATGGGCTTTAGCCGATGTTGCTCTGTGCCCTGTGGCCACAAGGACCAGCCAAGGGCTCGCCACGCGTCCACCCTGAGCTCTCAGAACAACCTGTCACCAGACTGGCAGCACCTCCCATGCGGGCAGCCTGGTCCTCGGCTGCAGCACTGCAGTCTCCCCTGCCCAAACACCCTGCCCCAGCCATGCAGGCCTGCTGCCGATGAATCCCCGGGCTGTGCCGCACTCTCCAGCTCAAAGCTCGTCCTTCTGGGATGAGTCCCGGGGACCGGCAATGCCGAACATCTTCTGGGGTGTCACAAGCCCCCCGTTTTCCCTGGGGGCGGTGCACTTGCTGTCACTCCCGTACCACCTCCTGCCGCTCTCTGCTGGTTGGGAAGCGTGTGTCGGTGAGACGGTGAGACGGTGAGACGCAGGCAGCCCCGCTTCCCCCGCCCTTCGCTGGGGTCCCATTGCCGAGCCCGGCAGCTCCCCGGCCTGCCAGCCCAGCCCCGCAGCAACGCTCGCGCCGGAGTCTCTGCAGGGATTTGCCCCCCGGGGAGGGGCGATGGAGCCAGCAGCGAGCCGAACGGGGCCGGGGGCGCCTTCTAACGGCAGCATTCTGAGCTGCGCTTCGCTTTCCACCTGCAACCGGGTACGCTCGGGGTCAGGAGGGGCTGCTCTGCTCCCCAGGGGGAAATAAGGCCCTCGTTCCCGCCCTGAGAGCTGGTATCCGAAGGAAGGTTCAGGCTGGTCCAGCCGTCCCCGCAAGATGGGATAATCCAGAGGGGGAGTGAAGCGAGCAAGGACACAGAGGGAGAGGCTGACGGTAAAGCTTCCCCTTCCCACGGGGTGAGAGCAGGAATGACCTGTCAGCCGGCACATCCCTGTCTCGCTGCTCCCATCCTCCACACCTAGTCTGGAAGCATAATTAGAAAATGCTTCTTGTGGCCCCGTGCAGAGCAGCAGCCTGACCTTTCAGACGCTTCTCCCCTCCGTGAACTTTGGTGTAACGGGCATATTACCCCTTGTGCTGGTTTAGGCTGAGAAGGGGTTAATTCTCTCACTGTGGGGGGTCGGCTACCCTTCCAGCTTTCTGAGCTCTGCCTCGTGGCGGGGGGCTGGGAGGGGCAGGGCCATGGTGGGGGTGGCTGACCCCAGCTGGCCAACGGCATGTTCATGCCATACCATGTGACACCAGGAGCAGTATATGAAGGGGGAGCAGTTGGCGGCTCAGGAGTGGTGCGGCGTTGGGTCGGTGGGCGGTGAGCGGCTGCGGCACGTGCGGTTCGTTTGAGCGGTTCGTTCCCCCTCTCCCCTCCCTTCCCCCCTCTCCCGGGGCTTTGCACCTCTCGTTGTTCTCCTTTACATTGCATTTCTGTTGTTGTTTCTTTGAATTTTCATTATTAAACTGCTCTTATCCCAACCCACGAGCGTTACCCTTCTGATTCTGTCCCCCATCTAGTGCAGAATCCTAAACAACTAGTAGAATATTTGGAGAAAGTATGTTGTTACGCTGGGAACTCCAGAGAGACACAGATAACTGCAAGGTGCTGGGGCCTGGCCCATGCATACCGAGCCCTGCCCAACAGTAGTCAGTGCCCCCAGGGGGAAGAGAATGTCTCTGGGTTGAAATGCAAAGTGACTGGCACTGTAGTCACTCCAGCCCTGAGGACAGGCACTGCAGCCACTCAAACCCCCACGACAAGTACCGGAGCTGGCTCAGAGAATCAACCCGTACCAGTATCAGTTGCCCCCATACACAAGATGAAATATTGGAGGCGGACATCAACTCGTTTAAAACGGGATGATGAAGAACCAGGGCCGTCACGGGGAGAGGAGGAAGAAGTCATAAATGAAATAGAGACCACCCGATCCCTGTCCTTCAGCCAGTTGCGAGATATGCAAAAAGATTATAGCCATCGTTGAGGTGAGCACATTGTCACCTGGCTGCTCCGATGCTGGCATAATGGGGCCAGTAGCCTGGAACTAGAGGCAAAAGAAGCCAGACAACTGGGATCCCTTTCTGGGGAAGGGGGCGTTGACAAAGCAACTGGGAAAAAACCACAAGCCCTCAGCCTCTGGAGGCGACTCCTGCCCGGAGTGAAGGAAAGGTATCCCTTTAAAGAAGATGTTACATATCGCCCAGGAAAATGGACAACTGTGGAGAAAGGCATCCAGTATCTAAGGGAATTAGCTGTGTTTGAGGTGATTTATGGTGACCTGGACGATCAACGGTCCTCCAAAGATCCAGATGAAGCCGAGTGCACACGACCCACGTGGCGCAAGTTTGTACGGAGCGCACCATCTTCGCATGCAAAGTCATTGGCAGTGATGTCCTGGAAAGGTGACGAGACACCAACGGTGGCGGAGGTGATTGATAGACTCCGGAATTATGAAACAAATCTCTCTTCCTCGCTCGTCTCTGCTGTGGAGAAACTATCCCAAGAGGTCCAGCAACTCAAAGAAGATCTGTCCCACTCCCCACCTCGACAGGGTAGTGTCTCAGCTGTTAGGAATAAGCGTCCTTTGGCTCAAAGGAGGGGATACACACCACGGGCCACCCTATGGTTCTACCTGCGTGACCACGGAGAGGACATGATGAGGTGGGATGGCAAGCCTACCTCGACCCTACAGGCACGAGTGCGTGAACTGCAAGGAAGAACAGGCACTCAGGGAGGCTCTTCCAGGAAAGCTGCTGCTCCAGTTTCCATTGAGCAAGTCCCCAGACAGAGGAGTAGAAGCGCTGGTTTTACTTCTAAGCGTAATAGAGGGACTCCTGATTCACATTTGCAAGAGGTGAGTTGTGACTGCCACGATCAGGACCAGAGGGGCCCTGCCTCCAGCCGGGTGGAGGAAAGGGATAACCGGGCTTACTGGACTGTGTGGATGCGATGGCCTGGCACGTCCGACCCACAGGAGCATAAAGCTTTAGTGGACACCAGCGCACAGTGCACCTTAATGCCATCAAACTAGAAAGGGGCAGAACCCATCAGCATTGCTGGAGTGACAGGGGGATCCCAAGAGCTAACTGTATTGGAGGCCAAAGAGAGCCTAACTGGTAATGAGTGGCAGAAGCACCCCATTGTGACTGGCCCCGAGGCTCCGTGCATCCTTGGCATAGACCATCTCAGGAGAGGGTATGTCAAGGACCCAAAAGGGTACAGGTGGGCTTTTGGTGTAGCTGCCTTGGAGACGAAGGAAACTAAACAGCTGTCTACCTTGCCTGGCCTCTCAAAGGACCCTTCTGTTGTGGGGTTGCTGAAGGTTAAAGAACAACAGGTGCCAATCGCCACCACAGCAGTGCACCGGTGGCAATATCGCACCAACAAAGACTGTCTCATCCCCATCCATGAACTCATTCACCAACTGAGGAGCCAAGGAGTCATCAGTAAGACCCACTCACCCTTTAACAGTCCCATGTGGCCAGTGCGGAAGTCTAATGGAGAGTGGAGGTTAACAGTAGACTATCGTGGCCTGAATGAAGTCACTCCAGCGTTGAGTGCTGCTGTGCCAGACATGCTAGAACTTCAATACAAACTGGAGTCCAAGGCGGCCAAGTGGTATGCCACAACCAATGTCGCTAACGCATTCTTCTCAATCCCTCTGGCAGCAGAGTGCAGGCCACAGTTTGCTTTCACATGGGCGGGCGTCCAGTACACCTGGAATCGACTGCCCCAGAGGTGGAAACACAGTCCTACCATTTGCCATGGACTGATTCAGACTGTACTGGAACAGGGAGAAGCTCCAGAACACCTTCAATACATTGATGACATCATTGTGTGGGGCAACACAGCGGAAGAACTTTTTGAGAAAGGAGAGAAAATAGTCCAAATCCTTCTGAAAGCTGGTTTTGCCATAAAACAAAGTAAGGTGAAAGGGACCCGCACGAGAAATCCAGTTCTTAGGAATCAAATGGCAAGATGGTCGTCGTCAGATTCCAATGGATGTGATCAAGAAAATAGCAGCCATGTCTCCACCAACTAGCAAAAAGGAGACGGAAGCTTTCTTGGGCGTTGTGGGTTTTTGGAGAATGCATATTCCACACTACAGTCTGATCGTAAGCCCTCTCTATCAAGTGACCCGGAAGAAGAATGATTTCAAATGGGGCCCTGAGCAACGACAAGCCTTTGAACAGATTAAACGAGAAATAGTTCATGCAGTAGCCCTTGGGCCAGTCTGGGCAGGACAAGTTGTAAAAAATGTGCTCTACACTGCAGCCGGGGAGAATGGCCCTACCTGGAGCCTCTGGCAGAAAGCACATGGGGAGACCTGGGGTCGACCCCTAGGGTTTTGGAGTCGGGGATACAGAGGGTCCGAAGCCCGCTATACTCCAACTGAAAAAGAGATATTGGCAGCATATGAAGGGGTCCGAGCTGCTTCAGAAGTGGTTGGTACTGAGGCACAGCTGCTCCTGGCACCCCGACTGCCAGTGCTGGGCTGGATGTTCAGAGGGAACCTCCCCTCTACACACCATGCAACTGATGCTACGCGGAGTAAATGGGTCGTGCTGATCACCCAGCGGGCTCGAGTAGGAAACCCCGGTCGCCCAGGAGTCTTGGAAGTGATTATGGACTGGCCAGAAGGCAAAGACTTTGGAATATCACCAGAGGAGGAGGTGACACGTGCTGAAGAAGCCCCACTCTCTAACAAACTGCCAGATGAGGAGAGGCAGTATGCCCTGTTCACCCATGGGTCCTGTCGCCTTGTGGGAAAGCACCGGAGATGGAAGGCTGCTGTATGGAGTCCTACACGACAAGTAGCAGAAACTGCTGAAGGAGGAGGTGAATCGAGCCACTTTGCAGAGGTAAAGGCCATCCAGCTGGCCTTGGACATTGCTGAATGGGAAAAGTGGCCAGTGCTCTATCTTTATACTGTCTCCTGGATGGTGGCAAATGCCCTGTGGGGCTGGCTGCAGCAATGGTAGCAGAACTGGCAGCGCAGAGGCAAAGCCATCTGGGCTGCCACATTGTGGCAAGATATTGCTGCCCGGGTAGAGAACCTGGTTGTAAAGGTACGGCATGTGGATGCTCACGTCCCCAAGAGTCGGGCCACTGAAGAACATCGGAACAACCAGCAGGTAGATCAGGCTGCCAAGATTGAAGTGGCTGAGGTGGATCTGGACTGGCAACATAAGGGTGAACTATTTCTAGCTTGGTGGGCCCATGACACGTCAGGACATCAAGGGAGAGATGCAACATACAGGTGGGCTTGTGATCGAGGGGTGGACTTGGCCATGGACGCTATTGCGCAGTTTATCCACGAATGTGACACGTGCGCTGCAATCAAGCAAGCGAAGCGGGTAAAGCCTCTGTGGTATGGGAGACGATGGCTGAAGTATAAATACGGGGAGGCCTGGCAGATTGACTATATCACACTCCCACAAACCCGCCAAGGCAAGCGCCATGCGCTCACCATGGTAGAAGCAACCACGGGCTGGCTGGAAACATCTCCTGTCCCCCACACCACTGCCCGGAACACTCTCCTGGCTCTCAAACAACAAGTCCTGTGGCGACATGGCACCCCAGAGAGAACTGAGTCAGTCAAGGGGACTCATTTCCAGAATAGCCTCATAGACACCTGGGCCAAAGAGCACGGCATTGAGTGGGTGTGTCACATCCCCTGTCACACACCAGCCTCTGGGAAAATTGAACGGTACAATGGACTCTTAAAAACTACACAGAGAGCAATGCGGGGGTGGGACATTCAAGCACTGGGATACACATTCAGCAAAAGCCACGTGGTTAGTCAACACGAGGGGATCTGCCAACCGAGCTGGCCCTGCCCAGTCAGAAATCCTACATACTGTGGAAGGGGACAGAGTCCCTGCAGTGCACGCAAAAAGTATGCTGGGCAAAAGAGTCTGGGTCCTTCCTGCCTCAGGCAAAGGCAAACCCACGCGTGGGATTGCTTTTGCTCGAGGACCTGGGTGCACTTGGTGGGTGATGCGGGAGGATGGAGAAATCCGATGGGTGCCTCAAGGGGATTTGATTTTGGGCGAAAACAGGCTATGAACTGAATGCCACAATGTGAACTGCTATATAATATTGTGTGTCACCTCCGTGTTGTATCAATGACATCAGAGTACGAGCCTCCCAACCCATGGAAGATCAACTATGAAACAAGCCGTGCAGCAGTGATGGAAGGATGACCGACTCGGTATGCAGCAACCCAACGCCACACACACCACCTCTCCCACCCCCAAAGACTGATACGGCGGATGGAGCCCAGAGTCATGGACTGGGTGAACTCAATGGACATTTTAAGGGATATCTTACAGGGAAGGTCCATGAAGTAAGGGAATGATGTCGGTGTATTATGTTAAAGGATGGGTAGGGGAAGGGTGGTGGTTGGTACGGTTGTATTGCATCGTATGGGACCTGGGCATGGTGTAAATGGTATGGAATAAGGGGTGGAGAATGTGCTGGTTTTGGCTGAGAAGGGGTTAATTCTCCTCACTGTGGGGGGTCGGCTGCCTTTCCAGCTTCCCATGCTCTGCCGCGGGGCGGGGGCTGGGAGGGGCAGGGCCATGGTGGGGGTGGCTGACCCCAGCTGGCCAACGGCATGTTCATGCCATACCATGTGACACCAGGAGCAGTATATGAAGGGGGAGCAGTTGGCGGCTCAGGAGCGGCGCGGCGTTGGGTCGGTGGGCGGTGAGCAGCTGCGGCACGTGCGGTTCGTTTGAGCGGTTCGTTCCCCCTCTCCCCTCCCTTCCCCCCTACCCCGGGGTTTTGCACCTCTCGTTGCACCTCTCCTTTACATTGCATTTCTGTTGTTGTTTCTTTGAATTTTCATTATTAAACTGCTCTTATCCCAACCCACGAGCGTTACCCTTCTGATTCTCTCCCCCATCTACCGGTGGGGGAGTGAGCGAGCGACTGGGTGGGGTTGAGCTGCCGGCTAAGCCACGACACAAACCCTGGCCATCTCCGAGCCTCCTCTGAAGTACAACTGCTGCTGGTACGTCTTTGTCCAATTATATTTTCCATTGTACCCTCAAATTACCACAGAGACATTTCTCAAGCTCCAGAGAAAATGTAATGGGAGGCGCAGTAGATGAGGACAACGTATTCTTGTTCCTTTTATTACAAAGGGAAAGAAAACATTTTCCTTTCCACACTGAATAAAGCAGGCTGCGATTGTTTGCTTTTTGCCCGGTATAGCAGCGTGAATGGGAAAAGCACCAGATTATCGGCTTCTTTTCTCCTGTTTCATCCCCAGCTGAAACATGAAAGACAGCAGCACCTTGCCCTCTTCAGTAGTCCAGCGTCACTGAGTCCTGCCTAACTCTCACCGTCTTTCCCCACCCTTTTTATCCCCTGGATGTAACCCATGTCTTCCTGAGTTCCCGGCCCCTAATCTAGGTAACATCCTCTTACAAGAAGGGGTCACCCCGAATGATGTGAAAATCCTGCTTTGATGCTCTGGCAGTGCTTAAGCCTTAAATTTTCTCTGCTTGCAGTTTAACCAAATAGCTTATGCCTTAATCATGCAGAATAAGTTTCCGTACCCCTATAAAGTGAAAATAACACCAGCTTGTTTGACCTCATTCGGTTAAGAGACAATATGCGTTGTTCTCATCAAAACACAAAACCTTTTTCCTTCTGAAAACATTCAGCATTTGAAGGTGTTAAACACCTCAAAGCTATTTGTAGGATCTGTCAACACCGGCTAATCTGCTCAAAAACCATTCGCCGCACACATTTTGTCCCCGCTGCTACAGGTGAGGAGGTTGAGGGCAGAGGAGAGAGTGTGAAGGTTTTGGAAAGAGCTGGGTCCGTGAGGAAGAACCAGCTAAGCCTTTGCTTGCTGAAACGACTCTAGTGAAGTACAATGCCCAGGTGCACATGAACGTGAGTGTGTGAAAGGCAACTCAAGCTAAAGCTGGAAGGAGCGAAGGCCAAGCACTGGTTGCTAGGGATTTGAGGGAAAGCTGTGGTTAGGGCTCTGACCCCGTGGACAGAGAGGCGCTGCAGAGTCGGCAGAGACTTGTACAAGCGATCAAACGTTTCCTTTTGAAAGAAACATGACGAGCTGATATTCTTCTGCTGAAAACCAGGGTTAGAAATCAAGAGGAAGGGTGAATGCCCTGAAGGCAAACCTGCTGCTAACGCTGCCTCCCTCCTCATCCTCCCACAGCGACGAAGAACACAAAGGGACCCTCCCAAGAGATCAGCTGATCACTCTGTGCAAATACGAACCCATCCTCAAACGGATGAGAGACTGTGATCACATCCTGTACCAGGCCCTGGTGGAGATTCTCATCCCAGACGTGCTCAGGCCGGTGCCCAGTGAGTACCCTGCGGCGTGGCTGGGAGGACACGGGTGGTCCCAACCTCTGCTCGGCTCCTGCTCCTCGCTGGGCTGAGTCACGGGATGTTACGTGTGAGAAGCAGCGATCCGTGACTCACTCGGTCTGGCTACCGCTTGCCACGAGGGTTTCCATTGTAAAAGCTGAAGTAGAGGGTTTTGATTTGAATGCAGGCTAAAATATGATGGCAACAGCAGAAGTTCTCCTGCCGCGTTGCTCTATGTTGACGGTACTTTGTGACCCCTAGAAATTCCATGATCTTTAAAGTTTGGTTGATTGCGTATCACTTCTGACGTTGGCTCGGAGTCAAGGTAAAGGCATAAGCTTAACGCACAGTGAAGCGCGGCTAATCCTTGCGAGGTGTTTCCTTGGAGATCGTACCTTTGTTTGTGTAGAACCATCCTGTCCCCTACTGCACCTCCTGGAAATCTGGGGTCAACTTTTGTTTGGGAGATTAGCGATGGGATACTGAGGGTTTTCTGTCTGATTGGGCTCCTCCTCAGCAAAGCGCGTGCGTCAGCCTCCCCGAGGCCTCCACGACAGCTCTGGAAAGCCACGTCCCTCTGGGCTGCTGCTGTCAGTCTCCATGCTGGGGCACATGGGTGTCTTTACAGAGCATATTTCACCCTTTGGAAAACACTCAGAAGGACGATGGATAAGAAAAGGATAAGAAAGAAGAAGACTAAGAAAATGAGAGTCAGAGTAAGAATAAAAATGAGCAGAAGAGTAAGGGTAAGAAAAGTTTGAGTTACAACATTAGAGAATAAGAAGAAAAGTTTGAGTGCATCTCAGGACGCAGCTGGTTTCCCTGACGCTAAGTTGAGCTCACAGCTACCCAGATCAGCGGCTGTGCTTTCCACAGCAGCTCTCAGCTAGCAAGTGGTGTCCCAAGATGACATGGAGCAGCTTTTCTAACTCTGCAGACTTCTTTGCAGGCACGCTTACACAAGCAGTTGGTAATTTTGCCAAGAGTTTGGAAGGGTGGCTGATGAATGCAATGAGTGAACTTCCCCCCGAGATTGTCCGGGCCAAGGTAAGCAGAGGGAGCACGGGGCAGGTCCGGGGTAGGAACTGAGTGTGTGCGCGTTGCAGTTTTCCACAGGGACTGGAAATCACTGCTGGGGTTTGGCCACATGTACTCCAGACTAGCACCATATAATGAATAATTATCCACGCAAATCGGCAAGGAGTGGGAGGACAGGCAGGGCAATCCCTTTGTACCAGAGGCTGATGGTGCTCTGTCCGTTGAGCCGTTCCCATGTCCCGGGATTGCAGATAAGCTTTCTGGAAGAAAATCTCTGCATGGCATGAAGCTGTCCTACTAAAAATTGCAGGACACCCCCTGGACTGAATGGCATTGCAGAGATTGGACCTCAGGCTCCTACTGCCCCTCTCCTGAAGCCATGGATTCTTGCAGCCGGTTCTCACCTTGCCGGTCTGTGCTGGGGGCAGAGTGGGGAAACCTCTTAGTTTAAAGAAAAGAAATGCAGAGGCTGCTTTGCGAGACACGATAGGTGGTGCAAAAGTGGTGCTCTGGAGCACTCGGGTATGCTTTGGGCAGCAGCGTGGGTGGGACTGTGCAGGTGATCCCAGCTGATGCGCACCGTGTGCTTGAGCTCAGCATTGAGAAGAGTTTGCCTTCCAGCCCCGTGGCCTCCTGCTCGCGGAGCCCTGCGTTGCTGTGTTGCAGGTGGGGGTAGTGAGTGCCTTTGCGCAGACGTTACGGAGCTACGCATCGCTGAACCGCCTGGCTCAGGCCGCCCGTGCGGTGCTGCAGAACACTTCCCAGATAAACCAGATGCTCAGCGATCTCAATCGGGTCGACTTCACCAACGTGCAGGTAACTTACGGTATCTGCTCCTCGGTCGTGTTGTCTAGAACTGGGAGTCTCTAATGAGGTTGTCTGCTGGTAACCAGCATCTTATTGCCAGAACTAAAAGGCAATTAAATGGGCAATTGAACAGTTTGGGTGTTACTTTCCCGGGTAAATCTGCCATCTCACTGTGAGTAGTGGAGAAGGTACTAAGGAGCTTCTGTAAGAAGCAGTGCTACCAACAAAAATATAGTTCTCATAATAATATTGTGGTCAGGGCAGCTCGGAGGAGACATGATTCAGAGCTGGTCTGGGGTCCTTGTCTACTAGAAATGCAGCTGAATTCCTAGGTTGGGATGGACCAACCATGCAGGCTTGGCGTGAGTAACTGTCAGCCCTTCTTCCCGAGCAGGAGCAAGCCTCGTGGGTGTGCCAGTGCGAGGAAGGCATGGTACAGAAGCTGGAGCGGGATTTCAAGCTCACTCTGCAGCAGCAGAGTTCTCTGGACCAGTGGGCTAGCTGGCTGGATAATGTTGTTACTCAAGTCCTGAAGCATCACGAGGGCACTCCCAGCTTCCCCAAGGCAGCCAGACAGGTCTTGCTGAGATGGTCTTTCTATAGGTACATTTTCTTTCTCACTTTGGAGATATTTCTGCACTGGGCTCAGGGCACGTCAATAGCTCCTTGGAAAGCCAAGGCCAAGTTCTTTATTCCCGTGCAACTCTGGTTAATTATTGCTCTGCTCTGGTGTCTGAACAGAGCGTTGTGTCTCCTGCATCCTTTCAGGATGGGGATAGGACTAATTTCTGAAAGTGCTTTGATACTCTTGGGTTCGAGGTAGGAACAGAGCACTGTGTCCCACAGTGCCTTCAGGGTCCAGAATTCACATCAGCCGTGATGCACGTATAAAACACAACCCAAATATTTTGTTTCCCGGCCGTGTTCCAGCTCCATGGTTATCCGTGACCTCACCTTGCGCAGTGCTGCCAGCTTTGGTTCCTTCCACCTGATTCGCCTGCTCTATGATGAATATATGTTTTATCTGGTAGAGCATCGTGTTGCCCAGGCAACAGGGGAGAGGCCGACTGCTGTAATGGGAGAGGTGAGAATTGTTAATTCCCTAGAAACAAACCCACACTACGCAGCTCTTTAAGAGGTTGGAACACGTGTGTTTCACAAACAGCGCTGTGCCCTGAACGTGTTTTTGTAGCCATCATTGCCGAAGCAGGTACTGAGCTTTTTGAGTGCCTGCACAAGAATCCAGCTCCTTGAGCCCCTTCCATCCTGGCTTGCTAATAGCTGAGCTGGTGGGTTCGGGGGCAGTTGAGCATCAGCTGGCCTTTGGCGGCCTGGAGGAGGGAGGAAAAGGATCTCCCTACTTCTCTCCGTTACCTGTGGGCACCAACCCTGATGGCGGGATTCCTGCCAGGGCAAAGACCCATCAAAAAAACTAAACCAAGCAAAGAAAGGTCCAAAAGTTCCTTTCCCTGCAGCTTTCGGTGGTACTGTTCACGGAACTTGCTCAGGCCTCTGCAAGCTCCAGTTACACGCACAGTCAGCCCCTCTCTCTGTCTTTGACTTGAAGAAGAGAAACGGTGGGTTGTTTGTGTTGGGGGGTGTGTGGGGATTGGAGTTTTCTTTTAACCAATCAGCCAGTAAATCCGGTGCCTGGCTTGCAGGCAGGTCCTGTCCTGCCTAGCTGAGGTCACTTCTACTCTTTCCCTCTGAAAAATGCCTAGATTTAAAAGGCCCTCATCAACCTGTGATAGCAATATAGAAACTACTGTTAGTTTGAAACTGATCTCATTTGCTCCTTGAAGCTCATACCTGTTTTCTTCCTTCCCTGGAGCTCATGTAGGGGAGCCAGGCAAATCAACTGCCTGCCTGTCCCTTCCCCCCCACCCCCTTTAGGCCCATGCTGTTGCCCCAAGTCAGCAGCGCTGTAAGTTCCCGCTATTCCCTGCTAAACCTCTGTCTTTATTGATATTCAAGGAACATGAAAGGCAGAGAGTGGCTTCCAGCAAGACCCAGCTGTGGCAGGCTTTCATCCGTCAGGTTTTGCCTTCTTTCAACTCTTGCAATATTTCTGTTCTCCAGGAGGAGGCTGGATCTTCCCAGCAAAAGAGGATGAATCGTGTCCTTCCATTTCCATCGCTCACTTTTAAACTCCTGCTCTCCTCAGTGCCTTCCGCTGCCCAACTTTGCATGACTTTTCAACACTACTGTTATAGCAATTTAGTGTTTCAGACCTCGTCACAGAGGGAGACAACACGTCTCCAGAACCCAATATATCCCCAGCTCTCTGGTTACAATTGACACGGCGGCCTTGCAAGGCAAAGCACTTCCGTGACGCGAATGCGAAGGCTTTGCACAGAGTTGCGCAGGGTGGAGCGATGGTAGAGCCCCAGGAGAGGGGAATAGCTGGCATGCCTGAGCAGCTGCCCGAGAGATGCAGAGGGCTGGAGAAAAGGCACCATCCTTCAGTCTGTGGCAGCACTTGGCCCTGACATGGCAGACAGAAAAATTTCTCCCTTCGTTCCACAGCTCCCTCCTGCCTTGGATTGTTGCGTGTGGTGTTTGCCCAGAGGCTTCAATGCCAGCGGCAGACTTTTCCCCAAAATATGTGGTTGGTTTTGCTTTCTGCTTTTCACCGCCGGCACTGCTGATGCTCGTGCTTCCTCTGGAGCACTTAGGCTGCTTGTTAAAATTGCTTGGAAATAGATGCCAACTTCAGGTCTGGTCTCCATAAGCCTCACTCACCTTGTAATGCCTTTGTCTTTCAGTTTGGTGACCTCACACCTCTGTCTCCAACACCGCTGGACAAAGGTACCTCCTCTCCCTCAAGGGGAATCCTGCTGGGTCAGGGTTGAATCACTGTGGGAGGGGGAACCTCGTGCTGGCCCCTCCACCCTGCTCTGTTAGGAGAAAGGACCTCTTCCCCTCCGGTCGCCGTTCTCATGCCGAGAACTGTCCCTTACAGATGACATGAGTGACCTGGGCAGCGAGGTGGACACAGAATCCCGGAGCATGGGGGAGCCGCTGGTGAAACGGGAACGCAGCGACCCTGGCTACTCGCTGCAGGAGATCTGAAACAGGGACTCGGCTTTTCTCCAGCTGGACGAAGTCGTCTGGAGCCAGGCTTGATGGTCGCAAGCCTGAGTCTCCCCATATCTGCGTTATTAGTGCCTCTTAGTTTCTCCTTCTGTTTACTTGTGTTTGGGGATGGGCTCTGGTGGTGTCGCGGGCGGGCGGTGGGACGGGGCTGGTTTGTCCGCCTGCTTTCCTGTGGCATGACTGCTGGCTGGTCGGCAAAGGTCCAGAGTCTGCTACCGAGCGATGGACGTCTCCGTGGTCAGCAGCGGATCGGACGTGCCTGGCTGTGAGCGGCTGTCCTCTCCAGCCTGAGCGAGGCGGGCAATCAACGCTTTCTCTCTCAGGGAAGGTGGTTTGGGTTTCTTCCCCACTGCTCAGACTTCACTGTGATACAAACTTGAACCAATCAGTGCCCAAGAAGAAGGAAAAATACCTGACCCTTCTCCTCCAGCCTTTCAAGACAAGCTGTCCTGGCTCTGACTTTGCCAGAGCACTCATGCCAGGGAGCACGGGACAGTTGGTCTCTCTTGTACCCGCCTGGGAGAGGGCTCCGGGCTGCACATCCCTCTGGTCCCAGCGCAGCGGTGCACGCGCACGCTTCGGGACTGACACGTACGTGCTCTGGGACTGACACGTGCTCGCTCTGGGACTACGGGACCTGTGTTCCCACCTGCTCCTGTGTCTCCCCCGCTGGGTTTTTCGTTGCCGAACCACAAATGCTCCTGGGACACCGTCAGGCCAACGCAAGGTACCAAAGCGCTCCGAGGAAGCGGCGGCTGGTCGCAAAGCGTGTTCGTTGCACCCCTGCGCTCTGATGCCCTTGGGCAATTGCCCGGGCAACCCCCACCCTCACCAGGATAGCCAGGCAGAGGGGAACTGGTCCTGCGTCCTGGGTTTTGTCAAATTCTTGCTTGATGTCCTGCTAAAGGTAGGGTGCAGCGGCCTGCGGGGCTGCGCCCGGAGGTGGGTGAGGGTGTGCGGCTGCAGTGCCTTAGGGTGGGCCGGCGTGCCCGCTTCCCCCCCGCTCGGGGCCAGCCGGCACAGCCGTGCCTGTTGCGCAGACTCGGATGAAATAAACCAGCCCATCCCATGTAGCAGCGAGGGGCTCTCGCGGGCCCCGGGTATGCTCAACACTACGGTGGCGTTTCCCCTTGCTGTATTGCATTGCCTTCTCCTGCAGGGTCATTGAGGTGGCGGCTCCGACGGGGCTGAGCTGGTGGAGCTTCTGCCCCAGCAGGGCTTTATTCTCCCTTTCTGTGCCCTGGGGGTGTGGGCTGATGCGGACTACAGGGCAGAGGGGTGGGGGGGATATCTGTCACCGAGCCAAACTGCAAAAACAAAGCCCTGCGACAAATCTTTCTGTGAATAAAGGCCGTGTCATAAATAGCTTTTATTATTATGATTATTATTATTATGATTATTGTTTCTAATGATGAAGTATTTGATGTGAGCTTTTCCAGGGGCCTCGTGTACATTTGCATAGCAGAGCATATTCTATCCAAAGATATTATTTACTCGTTCCAAATGGTACTAAGGTAGCTGTGACACTTGGAAAAATATTGCTAGTGGAAAGTGAAAAGAAGGTGTGTGTAGTGGCACATCTTTCCCCCTTACTGTCCCGTGCTGTTGTCCGTCGGGGTGATGTTTGTCTGTAAATGTCTCATATCGAAGCAGCAGGAGACAAGTGAGAAAGCTGGTTTTATCTGTAAATAACGACTAGGAATACACCCTGGGTCAGAGTCTGCACTTCAGATCCTGCCGTTGAGATTAGATGGTCTAAAAAAACAGCGGAGCAATCAAGCCTTAAACTCCCCTGCTCCCACTGAGCGTGATCTTAACTTCAGCTGGCGCATTGCCTCTTCTTTGCAGCCGCTACCGACCGAACCCGGTGACCTTCTGCTTACCACGGACGGGCAAACGAGATGCTCTGGAGCTCTGCAGCACCGTGCAAGGAGCTTGGATAACCACCTAAACCCGACATGCACAGAATTCCCAGCTTTAGCTGGGAAGAGCAATAAACACGTATCAAATGCTCAGGCCTGTACAATAATTGTTGTGGTCCCATTTCTTCTTTAGTCATTGAAAGGAGGTGTCAGGCAGATGCTGCAGCCTCACAGTGTCCGGGGGAGGTGCAGGATCTGCCCATTGCAGTCCAGTTAAAGCACTTTTGGCCAGAGATCCGGTGTCTGCAGGGAGGCAGATTCACCACAGCACAGCGGCCGGTTTGCAGGGGTGTCGTGGTTTAGCCGGCAGCTCAGCCCCACCCAGTCCTTTGGCTCAAAGGAGGGGATACACACCACGGGCCACCCTATGGTTCTACCTGCGTGACCACAGAGAGGACATGATGAGGTGGGATGGCAAGCTTGCCTCGACCCTACAGGCACGAGTGCGTGAACTGCAAGGAAGAACAGGCACTCAGGGAGGCTCTTCCAGGAAAGCTGCTGCTCCAGTTTCCATTGAGCAAGTCCCCAGACAGAGGAGTAGAAGCGCTGGTTTTACTTCTAAGCGTAATAGAGGGACTCCTGATTCACATTTGCAAGAGGTGAGTTGTGACTGCCACGATCAGGACCAGAGGGGCCCTGCCTCCAGCCGGGTGGAGGAAAGGGATAACCGGGCTTACTGGACTGTGTGGATGCGATGGCCTGGCACGTCCGACCCACAGGAGCATAAAGCTTTAGTGGACACCGGCACACAGTGCACCTTAATGCCATCAAACTAGAAAGGGGCAGAACCCATCAGCATTGCTGGAGTGACAGGGAGATCCCAAGAGCTAACTGTATTGGAGGCCAAAGTGAGCCTAACTGGTAATGAGTGGCAGAAGCACCCCATTGTGACTGGCCCCGAGGCTCCGTGCATCCTTGGCATAGACCATCTCAGGAGAGGGTATGTCAAGGACCCAAAAGGGTACAGGTGGGCTTTTGGTGTAGCTGCCTTGGAGACGAAGGAAACTAAACAGCTGTCTACCTTGCCTGGCCTCTCGAAGGACCCTTCTGTTGTGGGGTTGCTGAAGGTTAAAGAACAACAGGTGCCAATTGCCACCACAGCAGTGCACCGGTGGCAATATCGCACCAACAATGACTCTCTCATCCCCATCCATGAACTCATTCACCAACTGAGGAGCCAAGGAGTCATCAGTAAGACCCACTCACCCTTTAACAGTCCCATGTGGCCAGTGCGGAAGTCTAATGGAGAGTGGAGGTTAACAGTAGACTATCGTGGCCTGAATGAAGTCACTCCAGCGTTGAGTGCTGCTGTGCCAGACATGCTAGAACTTCAATACAAACTGGAGTCCAAGGCGGCCAAGTGGTATGCCACAACCGATGTTGCTAACGCATTCTTCTCAATCCCTCTGGCAGCAGAGTGCAGGCCACAGTTTGCTTTCACATGGGCGGGCGTCCAGTACACCTGGAATCGACTGCCCCAGGGGTGGAAACACAGTCCTACCATTTGCCATGGACTGATTCAGACTGTACTGGAACAGGGAGAAGCTCCAGAACACCTTCAATACATTGATGACATCATTGTGTGGGGCAACACAGCGGAAGAAGTTTTTGAGAAAGGAGAGAAAATAGTCCAAATCCTTCTGAAAGCTGGTTTTGCCATAAAACAAAGTAAGGTGAAAGGGACCCGCACGAGAAATCCAGTTCTTAGGAATCAAATGGCAAGATGGTCGTCGTCAGATTCCAATGGATGTGATCAAGAAAATAGCAGCCATGTCTCCACCAACTAGCAAAAAGGAGACGGAAGCTTTCTTGGGCGTTGTGGGTTTTTGGAGAATGCATATTCCACACTACAGTCTGATCGTAAGCCCTCTCTATCAAGTGACCCGGAAGAAGAATGATTTCAAATGGGGCCCTGAGCAACGACAAGCCTTTGAACAGATTAAACGAGAAATAGTTCATGCAGTAGCTCTTGGGCCAGTCTGGGCAGGACAAGATGTAAAAAATGTGCTCTACACTGCAGCCGGGGAGAATGGCCCTACCTGGAGCCTCTGGCAGAAAGCACATGGGGAGACCCGGGGTCGACCCCTAGGGTTTTGGAGTCGGGGATACAGAGGGTCCGAAGCCCGCTATACTCCAACTGAAAAAGAGATATTGGCAGCATATGAAGGGGTCCGAGCTGCTTCAGAAGTGGTTGGTACTGAGGCACAGCTGCTCCTGGCACCCCGACTGCCAGTGCTGGGCTGGATGTTCAGAGGGAACCTCCCCTCTACACACCATGCAACTGATGCTACGCGGAGTAAATGGGTCGCGCTGATCACCCAGCGGGCTCGAGTAGGAAACCCCGGTCGCCCAGGAATCTTGGCAGTGATTATGGACTGGCCAGAAGGCAAAGACTTTGGAATATCACCAGAGGAGGAGGTGACACGTGCTGAAGAAGCCCCACTCTCTAACAAACTGCCAGATGAGGAGAGGCAGTATGCCCTGTTCACCGATGGGTCCTGTCACCATGTGGGAAAGCACCGGAGATGGAAGGCTGCTGTATGGAGTCCTACACGACAAGTAGCAGAAACTGCTGAAGGAGGAGGTGAATCGAGCCACTTTGCAGAGGTAAAGGCCATCCAGCTGGCCTTGGACATTGCTGAATGGGAAAAGTGGCCAGTGCTCTATCTTTATACTGTCTCCTGGATGGTGGCAAATGCCCTGTGGGGCTGGCTGCAGCAGTGGAATCAAAGCAACTGGCAGCGCAGAGGCAAAGCCATCTGGGCCGTCACAATGTGGCAAGATATTGCTGCCCGGGTAGAGAACCTGGTTGTAAAGGTACGGCATGTGGATGCTCACGTCCCCAAGAGTCGGGCCACTGAAGAACATCGGAACAACCAGCAGGTAGATCAGGCTGCCAAGATTGAAGTGGCTGAGGTGGATCTGGACTGGCAACATAAGGGTGAACTATTTCTAGCTCGGTGGGCCCATGACACGTCAGGACATCAAGGGAGAGATGCAACATACAGGTGGGCTTGTGATCGAGGGGTGGACTTGGCCATGGACGCTATTGCGCAGGTTATCCACGAATGTGACACGTGCGCTGCAATCAAGCAAGCGAAGCGGGTAAAGCCTCTGTGGTGTGGGAGACGATGGCTGAAGTATAAATACGGGGAGGCCTGGCAGATTGACTATATCACACTCCCACAAACCCGCCAAGGCAAGCGCCATGCGCTCACCATGGTAGAAGCAACCACGGGCTGGCTGGAAACATCTCCTGTCCCCCACACCACTGCCCGGAACACTCTCCTGGCTCTCAAACAACAAGTCCTGTGGCGACATGGCACCCCAGACAGAACTGAGTCAGTCAAGGGGACTCATTTCCAGAATAGCCTCATAGACACCTGGGCCAAAGAGCACGGCATTGAGTGGGTGTGTCACATCCCCTGTCACACACCAGCCTCTGGGAAAATTGAACGGTACAATGGACTCTTAAAAACGACACTGAGAGCAATGCGGGGGTGGGCCATTCAAGCACTGGGATACACATTCAGCAAAAGCCACGTGGTTAGTCAACACGAGGGGATCTGCCAACCGAGCTGGCCCTGCCCAGTCAGAAATCCTACATACTGTGGAAGGGGACAGAGTCCCTGCAGTGCACGCAAAAAGTATGCTGGGCAAAAGAGTCTGGGTCCTTCCTGCCTCAGGCAAAGGCAAACCCACGCGTGGGATTGCTTTTGCTCGAGGACCTGGGTGCACTTGGTGGGTGATGCGGGAGGATGGAGAAATCCGATGGGTGCCTCAAGGGGATTTGATTTTGGGCAAAAACAGGCAATGAACTGAATGCCACAATGTGAACTGCTATATAATATTGTGTGTCACCTCCGTGTTGTATCAATGACATCAGAGTACGAGCCTCCCAACCCATGGAAGATCAACTATGAAACAAGCCGTGCAGCAGTGATGGAAGGATGACCGACTCGGTATGCAGCAACCCAACGCCACACACACCACCTCTCCCACCCCCAAAGACTGATACGGCGGATGGAGCCCAGAGTCATGGACTGGGTGAACTCAATGGACGTTTTAATGGACATCCTACAGGGAAGGTCCATGAAGTAAGGGAATGATGTCTGTGTATTATGTTAAAGGATGGGGAGGGGAGGGGTGGTGGTTGGTACGGTTGTATTGCATCGTATGGGACCTGGGCATGGTGTAAATGGTATGGAATAAGGGGTGAAGAATGTGCTGGTTTTGGCTGAGAAGGGGTTAATTCTCCTCACTGTGGGGGGGCGGCTGCCTTTCCAGCTTCCCACGCTCTGCCGCAGGGCGGGGGGCTGGGAGGGGCAGGGCCATGGTGGGGGTGGCTGACCCCAACTGGCCAACGGCATGTTCATGCCATACCATGTGACACCAGGAGCAGTATATGAAGGGGGAGCAGTTGGCGGCTCAGGAGCGGCGCGGCGTTGGGTCAGCGGCAGGTGAGCGGCTGCGTCACGTGCGGTTTGTTTCGGCTGTTCGTTCCCCCTCTCCCCTCCCTTCCCCCCTACCCCGGGGTGTTGTGCCTCTCGTTGTTCTCCTTTACATTGCATTTCTGTTGTTGTTTCTTTGAATTTTCATTATTAAACTGCTCTTATCCCAACCCACGAGCGTTACCCTTCTGATTCTCTCCCCCATCTACCGGTGGGGGAGTGAGCGAGCGACTGGGTGGGGCTGAGCTGCCGGCTAAACCACGACACCCCTGCAAACCGGCCGCTGTGCTGTGGTGAAACTGCCTCCCTGCAGACACCGGATCCCTGGCCAAAAGTGCTTTAACTGGACTGCAATGGGCAGATCCTGCACCTCCCCCGGACACTGTGAGGCTGCAGCATCTGCCTGACACCTCCTTTCAATGACTAAAGAAGAAATGGGACCACAACAATTATTGTACAGGCCTGAGCATTTGATACGTGTTTATTGCTCTTCCCAGCTAAAGCTGGGAATTCTGTGCATGTTGGGTTTAGGTGGTTATCCAAGCTCCTTGCACGGTGCTGCAGAGCTCCAGAGCATCTCGTTTGCCCGTCCGTGGTAAGCAGAAGGTCACCGGGTTCGGTCGGTAGCGGCTGCAAAGAAGAGCCAATGCGCCAGCTGAAGTTAAGATCACGCTCAGTGGGAGCAGGGGAGTTTAAGGCTTGATTGCTCCGTTGTTTTTTTAGACCATCTAATCTCAACGGCAGGATCTGAAGTGCAGACTCTGACCCAGGGTGTATTCCTAGTCGTTATTTACAGATAAAACCAGCTTTCTCACTTGTCTCCTGCTACTTCGATATGAGACATTTACAGACAAACATCACCCCGACAGACAACAGCACGGGACAGTAAGAGGGAAAGATGTGCCACTACACACACCTTCTTTTCACTTTCCACTAGCAATATTTTTCCAAGTGTCACAGCTACCTTAGTACCATTTGGAACGAGTAAATAATATCTTTGGATAGAATATGCTCTGCTATGCAAATGTACACGAGGCCCCTGGAAAAGCTCACATCAAATACTTCATCATTAGAAACAATAATCATAATAATAATAATCATAATAATAAAAGCTATTTATGACACGGCCTTTATTCACAGAAAGATTTGTCGCAGGGCTTTGTTTTTGCAGTTTGGCTCGGTGACAGATACCCCCCCACCCCTCTGCCCTGTAGTCCGCATCAGCCCACACCCCCAGGGCACAGAAAGGGAGAATAAAGCCCTGCTGGGGCAGAAGCTCCACCAGCTCAGCCCCGTCGGAGCCGCCACCTCAATGACCCTGCAGGAGAAGGCGATGCAATACAGCAAGGGGAAACGCCACCGTAGTGTTGAGCATACCCGGGGCCCGCGAGAGCCCCTCGCTGCTACATGGGATGGGCTGGTTTATTTCATCCGAGTCTGCGCAACAGGCACGGCTGTGCCGGCTGGCCCCGAGCGGGGGGGAAGCGGGCACGCCGGCCCACCCTAAGGCACTGCAGTCGCACACCCTCACCCACCTCCGGGCGCAGCCCCGCAGGCCGCTGCACCCTACCTTTAGCAGGACATCAAGCAAGAATTTGACAAAACCCAGGACGCAGGACCAGTTCCCCTCTGCCTGGCTATCCTGGTGAGGGTGGGGGTTGCCCGGGCAATTGCCCAAGGGCTTCAGAGCGCAGGGGTGCAACAAACACGCTTTGCGACCAGCCGCCGCTTCCTCGGAGCGCTTTGGTACCTTGCGTTGGCCTGACGGTGTCCCAGGAGCATTTGTGGTTCGGCAACGAAAAACCCAGCGGGGGAGACACGGGAGCAGGTGGGAACACTGGTCCCGTAGTCCCAGAGCGAGCACGTGTCAGTCCCAGAGCACGTACGTGTCAGTCCCGAAGCGTGCGCGTGCACCGCTGCGCTGGGACCAGAGGGATGTGCAGCCCGGAGCCCTCTCCCAGGCGGGTACAAGAGAGACCAACTGTCCCGTGCTCCCTGGCATGAGTGCTCTGGCAAAGTCAGAGCCAGGACAGCTTGTCTTGAAAGGCTGGAGGAGAAGGGTCAGGTATTTTTCCTTCTTCTTGGGCACTGATTGGTTCAAGTTTGTATCACAGTGAAGTCTGAGCAGTGGGGAAGAAACCCAAACCACCTTCCCTGAGAGAGAAAGCGTTGATTGCCCACCTCGCTCAGGCTGGAGAGGACAGCCGCTCACAGCCAGGCACGTCCGATCCGCTGCTGACCACGGAGACGTCCATCGCTCGGTAGCAGACTCTGGACCTTTGCCGTCCAGCCAGCAGTCATGCCACAGGAAAGCAGGCGGACAAACCAGCCCCGTCCCACCGCCCGCCCGCGACACCACCAGAGCCCATCCCCAAACACAAGTAAACAGAAGGAGAAACTAAGAGGCACTAATAATGCAGATATGGGGAGACTCAGGCTTGCGACCATCAAGCCTGGCTCCAGACGACTTCGTCCAGCTGGAGAAAAGCCGAGTCCCCGTTTCAGATCTCCTGCAGCGAGTAGCCAGGGTCGCTGCGTTCCCGTTTCACCAGCGGCTCCCCCATGCTCCGGGATTCTGTGTCCACCTCGCTGCCCAGGTCACTCATGTCCTCTGTAAGGGACAGTTCTCGGCATGAGAACGGCGACCGGAGGGGAAGAGGTCCTTTCTCCTAACAGAGCAGGGTGGAGGGGCCAGCACGAGGTTCCCCCTCCCACAGTGATTCAACCCTGACCCAGCAGGATTCCCCTTGAGGGAGAGGAGGTACCTTTGTCCAGCGGAGTTGGAGACAGAGGTGTGAGGTCACCAAACTGAAAGACAAAGGCATTACAAGGTGAGTGAGGCTTATGGAGACCAGACCTGAAGTTGGCATCTGTTTCCAAGCAATTTTAACAAGCAGCCTAAGTGCTCCAGAGGAAGCACGAGCATCAGCAGTACCGGCGGTGAAAAGCAGAAAGCAAAACCAAGCACATATTTTGGGGAAAAGTCTCAAACTAACAGTTTCAAACTAACAGTAGTTTCTATATTGCTATCACAAGTTGATGAGGGCCTTTTAAATCTAGGCATTTTTCAGAGGGAAAGAGCAGAAGTGACCTCAGCTAGGCAGGACAGGACCTGCCTGCAAGCCAGGCACCGGATTTACTGGCTGATTGGTTAAAAGAAAACTCCAATCCCCACACACCCCCCAACACAAACAACCCACCGTTTCTCTTCTTCAAGTCAAAGACAGAGAGAGGGGCTGACTGTGCGTGTAACTGGAGCTTGCAGAGGCCTGAGCAAGTTCCGTGAACAGTACCACCGAAAGCTGCAGGGAAAGTACCTTTTGGACCTTTCTTTGCTTGGTTTAGTTTTTTTGATGGGTCTTTGCCCTGGCAGGAATCCCGCCATCAGGGTTGGTGCCCACAGGTAATGGAGAGAAGTAGGGAGATCCTTTTCCTCCCTCCTCCAGGCCGCCAAAGGCCAGCTGATGCTCAACTGCCCCCAAACCCACCAGCTCAGCTATTAGCAAGCCAGGATGGAAGGGGCTCAAGGAGCTGGATTCTTGTGACAGGCACTCAAAAAGCTCATACCTGCTTTGGCAATGATGGCTACAAAAACACATTCAGGGCACAGCGCTGTTTGTGAAACACACGAGTTCCAACCTCTTAAAGAGCTGCGTAGTATGGGTTTGTTTCTAGGGAATTAACAATTCTCACCTCTCCCGTTACAGCAGTCGGCCTCTCCCCTGTTGCCTGGGCAACACGATGCTCTACCAGATAAAACATATATTCATCATAGAGCAGGCGAATCAGGTGGAAGGAACCAAAGCTGGCAGCACTGCGCAAGGTGAGGTCCCGGATAACCATGGAGCTGGAAAACGGCCGGGAAACAAAATATTTGGGTTGTGTTTTATACGTGCATCACGGCTGATGTGAATTCTGGACCCTGAAGGCACTGTGGGACACAGTGCTCTGTTCCTACCTCGAACCCAAGAGTATCAAAGCACTTTCAGAAATTAGTCCTATCCCCATCCTGAAAGGATGCAGGAGACACAACGCTCTGTTCAGATACCAGAGCAGAGCAATAATTAACCAGAGTTGCACGGGAATAAAGAACTTGGCCTTGGCTTTCCAAGGAGCTATTGACGTGCCCTGAGCCCGATGCAGAAATATCTCCAAAGTGAGAAAGAAAATGTACCTATAGAAAGACCATCTCAGCAAGACCTGTCTGGCTGCTTTGGGGAAGCTGGGAGTGCCCTCGTGATGCTTCAGGACTTGAGTAACAACATTATCCAGCCAGCTAGCCCACTGGTCCAGAGAACTCTGCTGCTGCAGAGTGAGCTTGAAATCCCGCTCCAGCTTCTGTACCATGCCTTCCTCGCACTGGCACACCCACGAGGCTTGCTCCTGCTCGGGAAGAAGGGCTGACAGTTACTCACGCCAAGCCTGCATGGTTGGTCCATCCCAACCTAGGAATTCAGCTGCATTTCTAGTAGACAAGGACCCCAGACCAGCTCTGAATCATGTCTCCTCCGAGCTGCCCTGACCACAATATTATTATGAGAACTATATTTTTGTTGGTAGCACTGCTTCTTACAGAAGCTCCTTAGTACCTTCTCCACTACTCACAGTGAGATGGCAGACTTACCCGGGAAAGTAACACCCAAACTGTTCAATTGCCCATTTAACTGCCTTTTAGGGCTGGCAATAAGATGCTGGTTACCAGCAGACAACCTCATTAGAGACTCCCAGTTCTAGACAACACGACCGAGGAGCAGATACCGTAAGTTACCTGCACGTTGGTGAAGTCGACCCGATTGAGATCGCCGAGCATCTGGTTTATCTGGGAAGTGTTCTGCAGCACCGCACGGGCGGCCTGAGCCAGGCGGTTCAGCGATGCGTAGCTCTGTAACGTCTGCGCAAAGGCACTCACTACCCCCACCTGCAACACAGCAACGCAGGGCTCCGCGAGCAGGAGGCCACGGGGCTGGAAGGCAAACTCTTCTCAATGCTGAGCTCAAGCACACGGTGCGCATCAGCTGGGATCACCTGCACAGTCCCACCCACGCTGCTGCCCAAAGCATACCCGAGTGCTCCAGAGCACCACTTTTGCACCACCTATCATGTCTCGCAAAGCAGCCTCTGCATTTCTTTTCTTTAAACTAAGAGGTTTCCCCACTCTGCCCCCAGCACAGACCGGCAAGGTGAGAACCGGCTGCAAGAACCCATGGCTTCAGGAGAGGGGCAGTAGGAGCCTGAGGTCCAATCTCTGCAATGCCATTCAGTCCATGGGGTGTCCTGCAATTTTTAGTAGGACAGCTTCATGCCATGCAGAGATTTTCTTCCAGAAAGCTTATCTGCAATCCCGGGACATGGGAACGGCTCAACGGACAGAGCACCATCAGCCTCTGGTACAAAGGGATTGCCCTGCCTGTCCTCCCACTCCTTGCCGATTTGCGTGGATAATTATTCATTATATGGTGCTAGTCTGGAGTACATGTGGCCAAACCCCAGCAGTGATTTCCAGTCCCTGCGGAAAACTGCAACGCGCACACACTCAGTTCCTACCCCGGACCTGCCCCGTGCTCCCTCTGCTTACCTTGGCCCGGACAATCTCGGGGGAAGTTCACTCATTGCGTTCATCAGCCACCCTTCCAAACTCTTGGCAAAATTACCAACTGCTTGTGTAAGCGTGCCTGCAAAGAAGTCTGCAGAGTTAGAAAAGCTGCTCCATGTCGTCTTGGGACACCACTTTCTAGCTGAGAGCTGCTGTGGAAAGCACAGCCGCTGATCTGGGTAGCTGTGAGCTCAACTTAGCGTCAGGGAAACCAGCTGCGTCCTGAGATGCACTCAAACTTTTCTTCTTATTCTCTAATGTTGTAACTCAAACTTTTCTTACCCTTACTCTTCTGCTCATTTTTATTCTTACTCTGACTCTCATTTTCTTAGTCTTCTTCTTTCTTATCCTTTTCTTATCCATAGTCCTTCTGAGTGTTTTCCAAGGGTGAAATATGCTCTGTAAAGATACCCATGTGCCCCAGCATGGAGACTGACAGCAGCAGCCCAGAGGGACGTGGCTTTCCAGAGCTGTCGTGGAGGCCTCGGGGAGGCTGACGCACGCGCTTTGCTGAGGAGGAGCCCAATCAGACAGAAAACCCTCAGTATCCCATCGCTAATCTCCCAAACAAAAGTTGACCCCAGATTTCCAGGAGGTGCAGTAGGGGACAGGATGGTTCTACACAAACAAAGGTACGATCTCCAAGGAAACACCTCGCAAGGATTAGCCGCGCTTCACTGTGCATTAAGCTTATGCCTTTACCTTGACTCCGAGCCAACGTCAGAAGTGATACGCAATCAACCAAACTTTAAAAAGCATGGAATTTCCAGGGGTCACAAAGTACCATCGACGTAGAGCAACGCGGCAGGAGAACTTCTGCTGTTGCCATCATATTTTAGCCTGCATTCAAATCAAAAACCTCTACTTCAGCTTTTACAATGGAAACCCTCGTGGCAAGCGGTAGCCAGACCGAGTGAGTCACGGATCGCTGCTTCTCACACGCAACATCCCGTGACTCAGCCCAGCGAGGAGCAGGAGCCGAGCAGAGGTTGGGACCACCCGTGTCCTCCCAGCCACGCCGCAGGGTACTCACTGGGCACCGGCCTGAGCACGTCTGGGATGAGAATCTCCACCAGGGCCTGGTACAGGATGTGATCACAGTCTCTCATCCGTTTGAGGATGGGTTCGTATTTGCACAGAGTGATCAGCTGATCTCTTGGGAGGGTCCCTTTGTGTTCTTCGTCGCTGTGGGAGGATGAGGAGGGAGGCAGCGTTAGCAGCAGGTTTGCCTTCAGGGCATTCACCCTTCCTCTTGATTTCTAACCCTGGTTTTCAGCAGAAGAAAATCAGCTCGTCATGTTTCTTTCAAAAGGAAACGTTTGATCGCTTGTACAAGTCTCTGCCGACTCTGCAGCGCCTCTCTGTCCACGGGGTCAGAGCCCTGACCACAGCTTTCCCTCAAATCCCTAGCAACCAGTGCTTGGCCTTTGCTCCTTCCAGCTTTAGCTTGAGTTGCCTTTCACACACTCACGTTCATGTGCACCTGGGCATTGTACTTCACTAGAGTCGTTTCAGCAAGCAAAGGCTTAGCTGGTTCTTCCTCACGGACCCAGCTCTTTCCAAAACCTTCACACTCTCTCCTCTGCCCTCAACCTCCTCACCTGTAGCAGCGGGGACAAAATGTGTGCGGCGAATGGTTTTTGAGCAGATTAGCCGGTGTTGACAGATCCTACAAATAGCTTTGAGGTGTTTAACACCTTCAAATGCTGAATGTTTTCAGAAGGAAAAAGGTTTTGTGTTTTGATGAGAACAACGCATATTGTCTCTTAACCGAATGAGGTCAAACAAGCTGGTGTTATTTTCACTTTATAGGGGTACGGAAACTTATTCTGCATGATTAAGGCATAAGCTATTTGATTAAACTGCAAGCAGAGAAAATTTAAGGCTTAAGCACTGCCAGAGCATCAAAGCAGGATTTTCACATCATTCGGGGTGACCCCTTCTTGTAAGAGGATGTTACCTAGATTAGGGGCCGGGAACTCAGGAAGACATGGGTTACATCCAGGGGATAAAAAGGGTGGGGAAAGACGGTGAGAGTTAGGCAGGACTCAGTGACGCTGGACTACTGAAGAGGGCAAGGTGCTGCTGTCTTTCATGTTTCAGCTGGGGATGAAACAGGAGAAAAGAAGCCGATAATCTGGTGCTTTCCCCATTCACGCTGCTATACTGGGCAAAAAGCAAACAATCGCAGCCTGCTTTATTCAGTGTGGAAAGGAAAATGTTTTCTTTCCTTTTGTAATAAAAGGAACAAGAATACGTTGTCCTCATCTACTGCGCCTCCCATTACATTTTCTCTGGAACTTGAGAAATGTCTCTGTGGTAATTTGAGGGTACAATGGAAAATATAATTGGACAAAGACGTACCAGCAGCAGTTGTACTTCAGAGGAGGCTCGGAGATGGCCAGGGTTTGTGTCGTGGCTTAGCCGGCAGCTCAGCCCCACACACTCGCTCGCTCACTCCCCCACCGGTAGATGGGGGAGAGAATCAGAAGGGTAACGCTCGTGGGTTGGGATAAGAACAGTTTAATAATGAAAATTCAAAGAAACAACAACAGAAATGCAGTGTAAAGGAGAACAATGAGAGGCGCAAAACCCCGGGGGAGGGGGGAAGGGAGGAGAGAGGGGGAACGAACCGTTCAAACGAACCGCACGTGCCGCAGCCGCTCACCGCCCACCGACCAAACGCCGCGCCGCTCCTGAGCCGCCAACTGCTCCCCCTTCATATACTGCTCCTGGTGTCACATGGTATGGCATGAACATGCCGTTGGCCAGTTGGGGTCACCCGCCCCCACCATGGCCCTGCCCCTCCCAGCCCCCCGCCCCGCGGCAGAGCGTGGGAAGCTGGAAAGGCAGCCGCCCCCCCACAGTGAGGAGAATTAACCCCTTCTCAGCCAAAACCAGCACATTCTCCACCCCTTATTCCATACCATTTACACCATGCCCAGGTCCCATACGATGCAATACAACCGTACCAACCACCACCCTTCCCCTACCCATCCTTTAACATAATACACCGACATCATTCCCTTACTTCATGGACCTTCCCTGTAAGATGTCCATTTAAACGTCCATTGAGTTCACCCAGTCCATGACTCTGGGCTCCATCCGCCGTATCAGTCTTTGGGGGTGGGAGAGGTGGTGTGTGTGGCGTTGGGTTGCTGCATACCGAGTCAGTCATCCTTCCATCACTGCTGCACGGCTTGTTTCACAGTTGATCTTCCATGGGTTGGGAGGCTCGTACTCTGATGTCATTGATACAACACGGAGGTGACACACAATATTATATAGCAGTTCACATTGTGGCATTCAGTTCATAGCCTGTTTTCGCCCAAAATCAAATCCCCTTGAGGCACCCATCGGATTTCTCCATCCTCCCGCATCACCCACCAAGTGCACCCAGGTCCTCGAGCAAAAGCAATCCCACGCGTGGGTTTGCCTTTGCCTGAGGCAGGAAGGACCCAGACTCTTTTGCCCAGCATACTTTTTGCGTGCACTGCAGGGACTCTGTCCCCTTCCACAGTATGTAGGATTTCCGACTGGGCAGGGCCAGCTCGGTTGGCAGATCCCCTCGTGTTGACTAACCACGTGGCTTTTGCTGAATGTGTATCCCAGTGCTTGAATGTCCCACCCCCGCATTGCTCTCTGTGTAGTTTTTAAGAGTCCATTGTACCGTTCAATTTTCCCAGAGGCTGGTGTGTGACAGGGGATGTGACACACCCACTCAATGCCGTGCTCTTTGGCCCAGGTGTCTATGAGGCTATTTCGGAAATGAGTCCCCTTGTCTGACTCAGTTCTCTCTGGGGTGCCATGTCGCCACAGGACTTGTTGTTTGAGAGCCAGGAGAGTGTTCCGGGCAGTGGTGTGGGGGACAGGAGATGTTTCCAGCCAGCCCGTGGTTGCTTCTACCATGGTGAGCGCATGGTGCTTGCCTTGGCGGGTTTGTGGGAGTGTGATATAGTCAATCTGCCAGGCCTCCCCGTATTTATACTTCAGCCATCGTCTCCCATACCACAGAGGCTTTACCCGCTTCGCTTGCTTGATTGCAGCGCACGTGTCACATTCGTGGATAACCTGCGCAATAACGTCCATGGCCAAGTCCACCCCTCGATCACAAGCCCACCTGTATGTTGCATCTCTCCCTTGATGTCCTGACGTGTCATGGGCCCACCAAGCTAGAAATAGTTCACCCTTATGTTGCCAGTCCAGATCCACCTCAGCCACTTCAATCTCGGCAGCCTGATCTACCTGCTGGTCGTTCCGATGGTCTTCAGTGGCCCGACTCTTGGGGACGTGAGCATCCACATGCCGTACCTTTACAACCAGGTTCTCTACCCGGGCAGCAATATCTTGCCACAATGTGGCAGCCCAGATGGCTTTGCCTCTGCGCTGCCAGTTCTGCTACCACTGCTGCAGCCAGCCCCACAGGGCATTTGCCACCATCCAGGAGACAGTATAAAGATAGAGCACTGGCCACTTTTCCCATTCAGCAATGTCCAAGGCCAGCTGGATGGCCTTTACCTCTGCAAAGTGGCTCGATTCACCTCCTCCTTCAGCAGTTTCTGCTACTTGTCGTGTAGGACTCCATACAGCAGCCTTCCATCTCCGGTGCTTTCCCACAAGGCGACAGGACCCATCGGTGAACAGGGCATACTGCCTCTCCTCATCTGGCAGTTTCTTAGAGAGTGGGGCTTCTTCAGCACGTGTCACCTCCTCCTCTGGTGATATTCCAAAGTCTTTGCCTTCTGGCCAGTCCATAATCACTTCCAAGATTCCTGGGCGACCGGGGTTTCCTACTCGAGCCCGCTGGGTGATCAGCGCGACCCATTTACTCCGCGTAGCATCAGTTGCATGGTGTGTAGAGGGGAGGTTCCCTCTGAACATCCAGCCCAGCACTGGCAGTCGGGGTGCCAGGAGCAGCTGTGCCTCAGTACCAACCACTTCTGAAGCAGCTCGGACCCCTTCATATGCTGCCAATATCTCTTTTTCAGTTGGAGTATAGCGGGCTTCAGACCCTCTGTATCCCCGACTCCAAAACCCTAGGGGTCGACCCCGGGTCTCCCCATGTGCTTTCTGCCAGAGGCTCCAGGTAGGGCCATTCTCCCCGGCTGCAGTGTAGAGCACATTTTTTACATCTTGTCCTGCCCAGACTGGCCCAAGCGCTACTGCATGAACTATTTCTCGTTTAATCTGTTCAAAGGCTTGTCGTTGCTCAGGGCCCCATTTGAAATCATTCTTCTTCCGGGTCACTTGATAGAGAGGGCTTACGATCAGACTGTAGTGTGGAATATGCATTCTCCAAAAACCCACAACGCCCAAGAAAGCTTCCGTCTCCTTTTTGCTAGTTGGTGGAGACATGGCTGCTATTTTCTTGATCACATCCATTGGAATCTGACGACGACCATCTTGCCATTTGATTCCTAAGAACTGGATTTCTCGTGCGGGTCCCTTTCACCTTACTTTGTTTTATGGCAAAACCAGCTTTCAGAAGGATTTGGACTATTTTCTCTCCTTTCTCAAAAACTTCTTCCGCTGTGTTGCCCCACACAATGATGTCATCAATGTATTGAAGGTGTCCTGGAGCTTCTCCCTGTTCCAGTACAGTCTGAATCAGTCCATGGCAAATGGTAGGACTGTGTTTCCACCCCTGGGGCAGTCGATTCCAGGTGTACTGGACGCCCGCCCATGTGAAAGCAAACTGTGGCCTGCACTCTGCTGCCAGAGGGATTGAGAAGAATGCGTCAGCAATATCGGTTGTGGCATACCACTTGGCCGCCTTGGACTCCAGTTCGTATTGAAGTTCTAGCATGTCTGGCACAGCAGCACTCAACGCTGGAGTGACTTCATTCAGGACACGATAGTCTACTGTTAACCTCCACTCTCCATTAGACTTCCGCACTGGCCACATGGGACTGTTAAAGGGTGAGTGGGTCTTACTGATGACTCCTTGGCTCCTCAGTTGGTGAATGAGTTCATGGATGGGGATGAGAGAGTCTTTGTTGGTGCGATATTGCCACCAGTGCACTGCTGTGGTGGTGATTGGCACCTGTTGTTCTTTAACCTTCAGCAACCCCACAACAGAAGGGTCCTTTGAGAGGCCAGGCAAGGTAGACAGCTGTTTAGTTTCCTTCGTCTCCAAGGCAGCTACACCAAAAGCCCACCTGTACCCTTTTGGGTCCTTGACATACCCTCTCCTGAGATGGTCTATGCCAAGGATGCACGGAGCCTCGGGGCCAGTCACAATGGGGTGCTTCTGCCACTCATTACCAGTTAGGCTCACTTTGGCCTCCAATACAGTTAGCTCTTGGGATCCCCCTGTCACTCCAGCAATGCTGATGGGTTCTGCCCCTTTCTAGTTTGATGGCATTAAGGTGCACTGTGCGCTGGTGTCCACTAAAGCTTTATGCTCCTGTGGGTCAGACGTGCCAGGCCATCGCATCCACACAGTCCAGTAAGCCCAGTTATCCCTTTCCTCCACCCGGCTGGAGGCAGGGCCCCTCTAGTCCTGATCGTGGCAGTCACAACTCACCTCTTGCAAATGTGAATCAGGAGTCCCTCTATTACGCTTAGAAATAAAACCAGCGCTTCTACTCCTCTGTCTGGACACTTGCTCAATGGAAACTGGAGCAGCAGCTTTCCTGGAAGAGCCTCCCTGAGTGCCTGTTCTTCCTTGCAGTTCACGCACTCGTGCCTGTAGGGTCGAGGTAAGCTTGCCATCCCACCTCATCATGTCCTCTCCGTGGTCACGCAGGTAGAACTATAGGGTAGCCCGTGGTGTGTATCCCCTCCTTTGAGCCAAAGGACGCTTATTCCTAACAGCTGAGACACTACCCTGTCGAGGTGGGGAGTAGGACAGATCTTCTTTGAGTTGCTGGACCTCTTGGGATAGTTTCTCCACAGCAGAGACGAGCGAGGAAGAGAGATTTGTTTCATAATCCCGGAGTCTATCAATCACCTCCGCCACCGTTGGTGTCTCGTCACCTTTCCAGGACATCACTGCCAATGACTTTGCATGCGAAGATGGTGCGCTCCGTACAAACTTGCGCCACGTGGGTCGTGTGCACTCGGCTTCATCTGGATCTTTGGAGGACCATTGATCGTCCAGGTCACCATAAATCACCTCAAACACAGCTAATTCCCTTAGATGCTGGATGCCTTTCTCCACAGTTGTCCATTTTCCTGGGCGATATGTAACATCTTCTTTAAAGGGATACCTTTCCTTCACTCCGGGCAGGAGTCGCCTCCAGAGGCTGAGGGCTTGTGGTTTTTTCCCAGTTGCTTTGTCAACGCCCCCTTCCCCAGAAAGGGATCCCAGTTGTCTGGCTTCTTTTGCCTCTAGTTCCAGGCTACTGGCCCCATTATGCCAGCATCGGAGCAGCCAGGTGACAATGTGCTCACCTCAACGATGGCTATAATCTTTTTGCATATCTCGCAACTGGCTGAAGGACAGGGATCGGGTGGTCTCTATTTCATTTATGACTTCTTCCTCCTCTCCCCGTGACGGCCCTGGTTCTTCATCATCCCGTTTTAAACGAGTTGATGTCCGCCTCCAATATTTCATCTTGTGTATGGGGGCAACTGATACTGGTACGGGTTGATTCTCTGAGCCAGCTCCGGTACTTGTCGTGGGGGTTTGAGTGGCTGCAGTGCCTGTCCTCAGGGCTGGAGTGACTACAGTGCCAGTCACTTTGCATTTCAACCCAGAGACATTCTCTTCCCCCTGGGGGCACTGACTACTGTTGGGCAGGGCTCGGTATGCATGGGCCAGGCCCCAGCACCTTGCAGTTAGCTGTGTCTCTCTGGAGTTCCCAGCGTAACAACATACTTTCTCCAAATATTCTACTAGTTGTTTAGGATTCTGCACTTGCTCGGGGGTGAAACTCCAAAACACTGGGGGTGCCCACTGCCCTAGGTATTTGCCCATGCCCATGCTATCCCACATGCCCTGCCACTCGTAACTATCAAGCCTTGGGGCAGATTTCTGGGTGATATTCTTCAGTTGCTTAGTCCAAACCAAAACAACATGCCCAAAAACTAACAATAAGTGCACCTTAACCACCCAAGGATGGTCAAGATACAAAAAGGTTGTTGTAACAAAGGCACAGACATCATAGCACAAAGTTGCAAAGGTGCGGCTCTGTATTTCCTCCATATAAAGTCTCTCCGAGGAGGAGGTATAGTTGCTAAGTGCCTCAACAAGGTGGTATCCCAAGTACAGTAACCGTTTCAGCAAAAAACACCCAAATACCCGATAAAGCTGAAAATGAATGTTTGTGTAAGAAATCTCATAGGAAAAATGTTACTAGTCACAGCAGAACACAGCAGACTAAACAAACCCACACCGATCTTTAAAACCAACTGCAAAAAGAACAACATGGTGCTGTGACCAGCAGCTGTTATTATCTCCAACCCTTGAGCCCCACGTTGGGCGCCAAAAAGACTGTTGTGGTTTAGCCGGCAGCTCAGACCCACCCAGTCGCTCGCTCACTCCCCTACCGGTAGATGGGGGAGAGAATCAGAAGGGTAACGCTCGTGGGTTGGGATAAGAGCAGTTTAATAATGAAAATTCAAAGAAACAACAACAGAAATGCAATGTAAAGGAGAACAACGAGAGGCACAACACTCCGGGGGAGGGGGGAAGGGAGGGGAGAGGGGGAACGAACCGCTCAAACGAACAGCACGTGCCGCAGCCGCTCACCGCCCACCAACCCAACGCCACGCCGCTCCTGAGCCGCCAACTGCTCCCCCTTCATATACTGCTCCTGGTGTCACATGGTATGGCATGAACATGCCATTGACCAGTTGGGGTCAGCCACCCCCGCCATGGCCCTGCCCCTCCCAGTCCCCCGCCACGAGGCAGAGCTCAGAAAGCTGGAAGAGTAGCCGACCCTCCACAGTGAGAGAATTAACCCCTTCTCAGCCAAAACCAGCACAGATTGGTACCTCTGCTGGAGAGGACAGAGACACATAGATCCACGACCAGCAAAGCCAGAGAGCCTGTCTCCTAAGGAGAAGATCCTTATGGGTCATCTGCATCGGATACATATTGCAGCCTTTGCAATGAAGAGACTCGCTCTTCTCCCTCCGGCTGCCTGCCTTAGCAAGGCTCTTCAGGACCTCCACGCCTTCCATCCAACTGGGACAAAACCTGATGGATTTTAATTTTAAACATACTTAGAGGGAACCAACAGGCCTGAGGGCACAAGGGAAAAGTCTTCCTGTGGGTGTGGGAGTCAGTAAATAAACTTAGCAAGTGTGATGTTACAAGAGCTTATTTCAATATATCCTATATAGTATCTATATCATATACAATACTGTAGACTTATTAGCCAAGCAAACAAATGCAGAACAGCTGGAGCTTGCTGGGCAAGACCTTCCTTCCTCTTAAAGTTATAAGCCTAGACGTGAGGTATCTAACACATGAGAGCAGCCTCCTCACCTATGAATTGCTGATGATGTTGACTTTGAGCAGCAACCGATTGCTCTGACGTAGTGCGCGGGTTACTATTGGACCCCCTCTCTGCCGTGCCACCCGTCTTCTGCACTGGTCTATACCTCAATTTAGAGCGTGGCTTGGGATTTACAGAGGCACAAGCAAACACGTAGACATTATTTGCAACACAGTCATGCAGACTTTTGCGTTTCTCATGTCATACAGGAGGTTAACATTCAAGGGCAGCATTTTGAGGGTTGACACTTTATAGCATCTAGTCAAGTGGAGGGGCAAAATGAGAAACTCCTTTTGAAAAGCACTCCTCAAGACAGAATGAAAGGGGTTCGGAAGTTTGCCCAACGTGACACCAAAAAAAGAAGAAACAGAGAAGCAGAGCTGGAGTGGGTGCCGGAGCGCAGGCTCTCCATCTCGGGAGCTGACTTTTGCATTTACTCTCTGGTTGGGAGCTGAAGAAATAAGTTCTTCTGCTCCTTCTTCACTCCAGCAAGAACCAGAAGTGTCTGTGCTTCCAGGAGACAATTCCAAATTCCTTTGCACGTTGTGTTTTTATATTCAGAATTACTCAGACGTAAGACAAACCACAGCACTACTTAACTTGCACTGTGGCACCAAAAAAAAAAAACAAAAACACCAAAAACCCCAGACAAAACCCCAAAGCCACCCAAGCACAACACAAGCCCCCAAGCTTTTTACACTGATTTGGCAGAACAAGTCCATAGCTGAGGTCCTAGGACAGTTTGGTCAGAGGGAGGCAGTGAAAAGCGGCACATACGGTGGCATTCTCTCTAGCAGCGGGCTGGATCAAGCCGCTGGCAAACAGAACAGGCAGATAAACGCTGTTTCATAGAATCATAGAATAGTTTGGCTTGGAAAGGACTTTTAGAGGCCACCTAGTCCAACCCCCCCTGCCATGAGCAGGGACACCTTCCACCCGATCAGGTGGGAGGGAGGGGAGACGAGGTATTGGGGGAGTGGCAGGGCGGTGTTGGTGGGTGGCAGTGGGGGTATGGCAGGGATGTGGAGGAGATGGTGGGAGTGGGTGGTGGTTGAGTAGGGGTGGTGTGCTTTCGGGGTTGGTTGGGGCAGAAGGGGATGTCGTAGGTTTGCTGGTATCTGTTGTGTTGGTTTCTGTTTCCATGAAAAGCTGTTCCTGCAAATGGCTGTGTGCCTGCGTGGGAGGGGGAGGGAGCACAGGGGTCACCGGGAAAGGGCACCCAAGGGGTACAGAAGCCCTGCTGAGCCCCAAATCACAGCCAGCGAGCCCCAAAGGGCACCAAGACACAGCCAGGGCCGACTTACTGCCCACAGGGCAGGCAATGGCAGGGGGGACAGCACGGACACAGGCTTCCCCGGGCAAAGCAGCCCTTTGGTGGGGGAGCCACGACAGACAGCTCCTTGCGGGACTCACGGACACAGCCCCACGCAGAAAGCAGCACGGGGCCCCTGGGACAGGGACACAGCTCGGGGGCTGGGGAGGGCACAGACACGCCCCAACAAGGCCTGCAAGGCCTCCGTCTTGAGCACGACCAGCGTCCCCTCCAGCAGGGACAGGGCTCGCTGCAAAGGCCCTCAAAGCCAATCAAGGCAATCACACCCTTCCTCACTCCCACCTCACTCAGCTCCAGAGACTGGCTTTGCCTCCCTCACCCACCAAAATAACCCAAATCACCCCCAGAATGGGGAGGGAGGGAGCTGCAGGCCAGCCAGGGAAACCCCTCCCCTTCTCTGCCTCCACCGTGGGCAGCTGCAACACCAAATAGGATTGGGGGAGGTTTGGGGGTGAGAGGGTTTGGGAATAATAAAAAAACTCACTGCAGCAGCCAGAAAGTGCCTGGAAGATTCATCCCTCTTTATTGCCTATTTCCCATCCGAGAGCCACAACGTGGGCCAGTGCAGCCAACGACGACTTCGGGGAGCCACCTCGGCTTTGCGGGTAGGGCTTGCAGAAGGTGCAGGGTGAGGTCCCGTCAGAGCAGCCCCAGCACCGGTGGTCGTAGGGGATAAGCCCCTTCCTTCGGGCATTGCCGTGATGCCACTGGGGTGCTGGGAGCCCCTCTGGAGCCTGCACAGGCGCGCTCTCGGTGACACCAGCATGGTATGGTGCAGCTCCTGGGGTTGCTGCTGCTCAGCATCTCATCTCACATACTGACCTGCTCTGAGCATCGTCATCAACCGATAACTACCGTCCCCTGCACCAGCTGCACCACCACTGCCCGCAGCTCTCAGGGCCCACACAGAGTTATTCTGATCGAGTGAAGTGGAAACGAAAAGAAAGAAAAATCCCCAAACGCAAAGGTAAATGAGCCTCAGTGCCAGAGGGTGAGCTTTCCTCTCCCCGTGCTGCTGCTGAAGCCCTTGGTGCCATCAGGGCCATTGGGAGGCGAAGCACCCCACCCCGCAGGCCAAGGGGCTCAGGCACCCGATTTCCTGCCAGGGAATTTCTGGGAGGAGGTGTGGCATGCAGAGCAGGCCTGCTGCCCCTGGGTGCCCACGTATCCACCCCGCTCCCCCAGCCGCAGCCATGGGGCCACTCCCTCCTGGAGCGGAAGCCATGGCAGCCACCGGTGCCCAAGCCCATCCCGAGTGGGGGGAAGACTTTCCTGGTAAGGAGCGATCTTGTAAAGGTGTTGCTGAAGTCCCTGGGCTGGAAGGTGCTGCATGGGCAGGTGGGTGCCGAGGGTTCCGTGTTCAGGAGCAGGGACGGTGACACTGGAGCATTGCCTGACTCCGGAGAGCAGTAGAGCAGGGAGCCCCCAATGCCATAGGGGAAGATCGTGGCCGCCGCCTGCACCTTCCAATCGCACTGGTGAACCAGCTTCTTCGCCACCTCCCTCTTGTTCTGAGGTTCCTTCTTGGAGACCTTCCAGCAGAGCCAGACCACCCTGATGCTCTCACCGCACCGGTGGCTTCGGCGGCCGAGGTGCTCAAAGGCCCTGCGGGCGCTCCCCAGCCTATCGTACTCCACCAGGGCACAGCGCTTTCTCAGCAGCTCGGGGAAGAGCGACGTGTATTTCCGCACATCCGAGGGCAGCTTGCGGCCCGGCCGCAGGATGCGGATGGATACAATGGCACCAAAGGGGCTGAACATACTCACGATGGTCTCCATGAAGTTATTCTGGATCGGCGGCAGCAGCTCCCAGGCCAGCAGCAGTTTGCTGGGGGAGAAGCTCCGCAGGCACTCGGGCAGGGGGACCCGCCGCCTCACTTTGGTGCCCTCCTTGTTCACTTCCAGCAGCTCCGAGAACTGCAGGGCGTAGAGTGTGAGCCGCCAGTCACGCGTCAGGTATTTCATCTGTGGGAGAAAGGGAGCCACTGTGTCCCCATGAGTGTCCCCAGGCAGGGACCACCCTCAATCCATCATACAGGCACGCTGAAGTCACGGCAAGGCACCATCCCCCTTTCACATGAGCAGATGCGGGTCTGCAGCAGGTGGTCTCCAGTGCCCCCTGGATTGCAGCAACAAGCTGCCGCTTCCCAGTACCTCACACCACCAGCACTTCACTGCGCTTCTTTGGTTAAGGGATGGTCTCTCCCAAAGCAGCGCGGGGGGACAACGGGCAGAAGAGGCAAATCCAGCACTGAGGACTGTTCACTGCTTCCCCAGCCACCCTCCCTGGTTGCAGAACTGCTGCAGCACATCGAGGGCAGGGAGCAGAGCCCAGCTCTGCACCACCAGCACTTCCCTGGGACACAGACAGCCTGAGGGGAGCCTGGACCTCCCCACACACCCCTCCAGAGACAGACAGAGCACACCCAGACACCCTCCACCCAAAGGCCCTTTCCCACCCCGGCTGGCAGGTGCCATGGACTGCCTACCTTCTTGAAGGATGTCAGCAGTTTGATGCTGACGAAGCCCATCTTCTTCTTTTGGACATGTTTCAGAAGGAAAGCATCCTTGGACAGGTTCTCATCAGAAAGGTAGAACTCCACCTGGGACACAATCCTGCCGACCAGCTGCGGGTCGGGGGTGGAGGAGCTGCAGTCCAACAGATCAGCCCCCCAAACATCACTTACATCAGAGAAGCTCCTGGCAGAGCAGCAGAGACAGGGGTGTGAGCTGGTGGCCTTTGGGACGCACAGCACTGCCTGGTCTCAGCTACAACAGTGCAGATGGCAGAGACACCGCAGAGACCCAGGGCCATCAGCTACAGGGGAGCAACGCCAGCCTGCACCCCGCGTGCCTCCCGATGCTGGGAGCACCAGTGCCAGACCGTGAACCCCAATCCATCCCAGACAAGGGACACATTCCCCTGGGGACAAACACGAGGCAAGAGCAGGGCTCAGCCCCCCCACTCATCCCAGCGGCCACGTACCCGTTGAAGCTTCTTAAGAAGTCCTCCTGGCTGAGCAGGGCGAGCGAGCGGCTCTGCGGTGGAAGGAGATGCCGCGCCGGGAAGGAACTCCTTTGTTCCAGCTGAGGGGTGCTGCAGCTGGGCTGGGAAGCGAGCCCTGAGGCCACCCCAGAACTACCTGATGACATTGCCCTTCACCTGGGATATTACAAAGGAGAAGCACAGTGCTAGGAGGCTTCCCAACTGCAGCCAGCCCCAGGGCAGAGCCCTGCTCTGGGCTGCAGCCCCCAGCCCAGGGATGGGGGAGCAGACGCAGCTCGTTGCTGTGCCCTTACCTGCTTAGCAGTGCTGAGAAAGGCAGAAAGAGCCGGCTTTACCTCCTAGAGACCTGCAAGCAGCAGGCCCCAAACCTCCCCTCCTCCAAACTAAGGCTCCTAAAAGACAAAGTGAAATGAAGAGAGGTAAAACCCTTAGAGCACCCAAGCTGCTGGCTTATAAAGGCAGCCACTCAGAATGAGCTGCAGCAGGCAGTTATGGGCCTGCCCCCTCTGAGACCCAGCAGGCTCCAGGTGAAACCTGTCTGCTGGTTAAACAGCCCCAGCTCAGCCCCGGGAGCAGCCATGATTGCTAAGCCAGGCCAGGTGGGCAGGGGAGGGGCAGAGCCACTGGCACTGGTACCGGTACCCAGTGGTGCCCGGTGGTGCCCAGCAGGGTGGTGAACTGCTGCCATGAGACATCTTGATCTGTGCCTCAGTTTCTGTGTCTTGTGCAGAGGCAGTAAGAGTGACCTGGAGGTGGAAGGAGGGTTGAGTCCAGGGCACTCTTTGGGCTCCTGGTGCTGCCAGAGTGACAGGCAAAGGTCTTTCTTCCTGCAGCAATGTTCCTCATCCCAAGGAGAGGGAGCAGAAGAGCCCCAAGAATGGGCTGAAGCCCAGGGAAGGGCACAGGCCCCCTGGGAGGGGGTGACACTGTGGGGCAGGATGGCCCATAGCTTCAGTATGAGATGGGGAAGGAGGCCCGCGATGAAACTCATCCTTGATGCTTGACCCACCACCATGGGCAGCGTGGAGATGGGGACATGGCTGTCAGAGCAGCGGGGGCTTGGGCAGGCAGGGTGGCCGTGCCAGGGCATCGTGGGCTGCCCAGGCGGCCGAGAACCGGAGCTGCCCATCTGTGCAGGCATGGGGTTTAGCCGATGTTGCTCTGTGCCCTGTGGCCACAAGGACCAGCCAAGGGCTCGACACGCGTCCACCCTGAGCTCTCAGAACCACCTGTCACCAGACTGGCAGCACCTTCCATGCGGGCAGCCTGGTCCTCGGCTGCAGCACTGCAGTCTCCCCTGCCCAAACACCCTGCCCCAGCCATGCAGGCCTGCTGCCGATGAATCCCCGGGCTGTGCCGCACTCTCCAGCTCAAAGCTCGTCCTTCTGGGATGAGTCCCGGGGACCAGCAATGCCGAACCTCTTCTGGGGTGTCACAAGCCCCCCGTTTTCCCTGGGGGCGGTGCACTTGCTGTCACTCCCGTACCACCTCCTGCCGCTCTCTGCTGGTTGGGAAGCGTGTGTCGGTGAGATGGTGGGTGGAAGAGAATGTCCTGGGGTGAGAGGTGGCCTGCCTGGCAGGGGAGCTGCCAACAGCCACGGTCCCTGAAGGGTGGTGGCACTTGGTGGCAGGGGACAACGAGGGCACACCTCACCTGAACTTGCAAAGGGTGGCAGGACACTACAGGGCCGAACTCCACCCCCCCCCCCCATCTACGTTGCCTCTAGACTGGAAGTACCTGCTGCTGCCAACCAGCCTTTGCCCACGCGCGGGCACGGCCTGTCCCTGGCAGGCAGCAAGGGGCCGCGCAGGCAGCCCCGCTTCCCCCGCCCTTCGCTGGGGTCCCATTGCCGAGCCCGGCAGCTCCCCGGCCTGCCAGCCCAGCCCCGCAGCAACGCTCGCGCCGGAGTCTCTGCAGGGATTTGCCCCCCGGGGAGGGGCGATGGAGCCAGCAGCGAGCCGAACGGGGCCGGGGGCGCCTTCTAACGGCAGCATTCTGAGCTGCGCTTCGCTTTCCACCTGCAGCCGGGTACGCTCGGGGTCAGGAGGGGCTGCTCTGCTCCCCAGGGGGAAATAAGGCCCTCGTTCCCGCCCTGAGAGCTGGTATCCGAAGGAAGGTTCAGGCTGGTCCAGCCGTCCCCGCAAGATGGGATAATCCAGAGGGGGAGTGAAGCGAGCAAGGACACAGAGGGAGAGGCTGACGGTAAAGCTTCCCATTCCCAAGGGGTGAGAGCAGGAATGACCTGTCAGCCGGCACATCCCTGTCTCGCTGCTCCCATCCTCCACACCTAGTCTGGAAGCATAATTAGAAAATGCTTCTTGTGGCCCCGTGCAGAGCTGCAGCCTGACCTTTCAGACGCTTCTCCCCTCCGTGAACTTTGGTGTAACGGGCATATTACCCCTTGTGCTGGTTTAGGCTGAGAAGGGGTTAATTCTCTCACTGTGGGGGGTTGGCTACCCTTCCAGCTTTCTGAGCTCTGCCTCGTGGCGGGGGACTGGGAGGGGCAGGGCCATGGTGGGGGTGGCTGACCCCAGCTGGCCAACGGCACGTTCATGCCATACCATGTGACACCAGGAGCAGTATATGAAGGGGGAGCAGTTGGCGGCTCAGGAGCGGCGTGGCGTTGGGTCGGTGGGCAGTGAGCGGCTGCGGCACGTGCGGTTCGTTTGAGCGGTTCGTTCCCCCTCTCCCCTCCCTTCCCCCCTCCCCCGGGGCTTTGCGCCTCTCGTTGTTCTCCTTTACATTGCATTTCTGTTGTTTCTTTGAATTTTCATTATTAAACTGCTCTTATCCCAACCCACGAGCGTTACCCTTCTGATTCTCTCCCCCATCTACCGGTGGGGGAGTGAGCGAGCGACTGGGTGGGGCTGAGCTGCCGGCTAAACCACGACAGTCTTTTTGGCGCCCAACGTGGGGCTCAAGGGTTGGAGATAATAACAGCTGCTGGTCACAGCACCATGTTGTTCTTTTTGCAGTTGGTGTTAAAGATCGGTGTGGGTTTGTTTAGTCTGCTGTGTTCTGCTGTGATTAGTAACATTTTTCCTATGAGATTTCTTACACAAACATTCATTTTCAGCTTTATCGGGTATTTGGGTGTTTTTTGCTGAAACGGTTACTGTACTTGGGATACCACCTTGTTGAGGCACTTAGCAACTATACCTCCTCCTCGGAGAGACTTTATATGGAGGAAATACAGAGCCGCACCTTTGCAACTTTGTGCTATGATGTCTGTGCCTTTGTTACAACAACCTTTTTGTATCTTGACCATCCTTGGGTGGTTAAGGTGCACTTATTGTTAGTTTTTGGGCACGTTGTTTTGGTTTGGACTAAGCAACTGAAGAATATCACCCCTGAAATCTGCCCCAAGGCTTGATAGTTACGAGTGGCAGGGCATGTGGGATAGCATGGGCATGGGCAAATACCTAGGGCAGTGGGCACCCCCAGTGTTTTGGAGTTTCACCCCCGAGCAAGTGCAGAATCCTAAACAACTAGTAGAATATTTGGAGAAAGTATGTTGTTACGCTGGGAACTCCAGAGAGACACAGCTAACTGCAAGGTGCTGGGGCCTGGCCCATGCATACCGAGCCCTGCCCAACAGTAGTCAGTGCCCCCAGGGGGAAGAGAATGTCTCTGGGTTGAAATGCAAAGTGACTGGCACTGTAGTCACTCCAGCCCTGAGGACAGGCACTGCAGCCACTCAAACCCCCACGACAAGTACCGGAGCTGGCTCAGAGAATCAACCCGTACCAGTATCAGTTGCCCCCATACACAAGATGAAATATTGGAGGCGGACATCAACTCGTTTAAAACGGGATGATGAAGAACCAGGGCCGTCACGGGGAGAGGAGGAAGAAGTCATAAATGAAATAGAGACCACCCGATCCCTGTCCTTCAGCCAGTTGCGAGATATGCAAAAAGATTATAGCCATCGTTGAGGTGAGCACATTGTCACCTGGCTGCTCCGATGCTGGCATAATGGGGCCAGTAGCCTGGAACTAGAGGCAAAAGAAGCCAGACAACTGGGATCCCTTTCTGGGGAAGGGGGCGTTGACAAAGCAACTGGGAAAAAACCACAAGCCCTCAGCCTCTGGAGGCGACTCCTGCCCGGAGTGAAGGAAAGGTATCCCTTTAAAGAAGATGTTACATATCGCCCAGGAAAATGGACAACTGTGGAGAAAGGCATCCAGCATCTAAGGGAATTAGCTGTGTTTGAGGTGATTTATGGTGACCTGGACGATCAATGGTCCTCCAAAGATCCAGATGAAGCCGAGTGCACACGACCCACGTGGCGCAAGTTTGTACGGAGCGCACCATCTTCGCATGCAAAGTCATTGGCAGTGATGTCCTGGAAAGGTGACGAGACACCAACGGTGGCGGAGGTGATTGATAGACTCCAGGATTATGAAACAAATCTCTCTTCCTCGCTCGTCTCTGCTGTGGAGAAACTATCCCAAGAGGTCCAGCAACTCAAAGAAGATCTGTCCTACTCCCCACCTCGACAGGGTAGTGTCTCAGCTGTTAGGAATAAGCGTCCTTTGGCTCAAAGGAGGGGATACACACCACGGGCCACCCTATGGTTCTACCTGCGTGACCACGGAGAGGACATGATGAGGTGGGATGGCAAGCTTACCTCGACCCTACAGGCACGAGTGCGTGAACTGCAAGGAAGAACAGGCACTCAGGGAGGCTCTTCCAGGAAAGCTGCTGCTCCAGTTTCCATTGAGCAAGTCCCCAGACAGAGGAGTAGAAGCGCTGGTTTTATTTCTAAGCGTAATAGAGGGACTCCTGATTCACATTTGCAAGAGGTGAGTTGTGACTGCCACGATCAGGACTAGAGGGGCCCTGCCTCCAGCCGGGTGGAGGAAAGGGATAACCGGGCTTACTGGACTGTGTGGATGCGATGGCCTGGCACGTCCGACCCACAGGAGCATAAAGCTTTAGTGGACACCGGCACACAGTGCACCTTAATGCCATCAAACTAGAAAGGGGCAGAACCCATCAGCATTGCTGGAGTGACAGGGGGATCCCAAGAGCTAACTGTATTGGAGGCCAAAGTGAGCCTAACTGGCAATGAGTGGCAGAAGCACCCCATTGTGACTGGCCCCGAGGCTCCGTGCATCCTTGGCATAGACCATCTCAGGAGAGGGTATGTCAAGGACCCAAAAGGGTACAGGTGGGCTTTTGGTGTAGCTGCCTTGGAGACGAAGGAAACTAAACAGCTGTCTACCTTGCCTGGCCTCTCGAAGGACCCTTCTGTTGTGGGGTTGCTGAAGGTTAAAGAACAACAGGTGCCAATTGCCACCACAGCTGTACACCGGTGGCAATATCGCACCAACAGAGACTCTCTCATCCCCATCCATGAACTCATTCACCAACTGAGGAGCCAAGGAGTCATCAGTAAGACCCACTCACCCTTTAACAGTCCCATGTGGCCAGTGCGGAAGTCTAATGGAGAGTGGAGGTTAACAGTAGACTATCGTGGCCTGAATAAAGTCACTCCAGCGTTGAGTGCTGCTGTGCCAGACATGCTAGAACTTCAATACGAACTGGAGTCCAAGGCGGCCAAGTGGTATGCCACAACCGATATTGCTAACGCATTCTTCTCAATCCCTCTGGCAGCAGAGTGCAGGCCACAGTTTGCTTTCACATGGGCGGGCGTCCAGTACACCTGGAATCGACTGCCCCAGGGGTGGAAACACAGTCCTACCATTTGCCATGGACTGATTCAGACTGTACTGGAACAGGGAGAAGCTCCAGAACACCTTCAATACATTGATGACATCATTGTGTGGGGCAACACAGCGGAAGAAGTTTTTGAGAAAGGAGAGAAAATAGTCCAAATCCTTCTGAAAGCTGGTTTTGCCATAATACAAAGTAAGGTGAAAGGGACCCGCACGAGAAATCCAGTTCTTAGGAATCAAATGGCAAGATGGTCGTCGTCAGATTCCAATGGACGTGATCAAGAAAATAGCAGCCATGTCTCCACCAACTAGCAAAAAGGAGACGGAAGCTTTCTTGGGCGTTGTGGGTTTTTGGAGAATGCATATTCCAAATTACAGTCTGATCGTAAGCCCTCTCTATCAAGTGACCCGGAAGAAGAATGATTTCAAATGGGGCCCTGAGCAACGACAAGCCTTTGAACAGATTAAACGAGAAATAGTTCATGCAGTAGCCCCTGGGCCAGTCTGGGCAGGACAAGATGTAAAAAATGTGCTCTACACTGCAGCCGGGGAGAATGGCCCTACCTGGAGCCTCTGGCAGAAAGCACATGGGGAGACCCGGGGTCGACCCCTAGGGTTTTGGAGTCGGGGATACAGAGGGTCCGAAGCCCGCTATACTCCAACTGAAAAAGAGATATTGGCAGCATATGAAGGGGTCCGAGCTGCTTCAGAAGTGGTTGGTACTGAGGCCCAGCTGCTCCTGGCACCCCGACTGCCAGTGCTGGGCTGGATGTTCAGAGGGAACCTCCCCTCTACACACCATGCAACTGATGCTACGCGGAGTAAATGGGTCGCGCTGATCACCCAGCGGGCTCGAGTAGGAAACCCCGGTCGCCCAGGAATCTTGGAAGTGATTATGGACTGGCCAGAAGGCAAAGACTTTGGAATATCACCAGAGGAGGAGGTGACACGTGCTGAAGAAGCCCCACTCTCTAACAAACTGCCAGATGAGGAGAAGCAGTATGCCCTGTACACCGATGGGTCCTGTCGCCTTGTGGGAAAGCACCGGAGATGGAAGGCTGCTGTATGGAGTCCTACACGACAAGTAGCAGAAACTGCTGAAGGAGAAGGTGAATCGAGCCACTTTGCAGAGGTAAAGGCCATCCAGCTGGCCTTGGACATTACTGAATGGGAAAAGTGGCCAGTGCTCTATCTTTATACTGTCTCCTGGATGGTGGCAAATGCCCTGTGGGGCTGGCTGCAGCAGTGGAATCAAAGCAACTGGCAGCGCAGAGGCAAAGCCATCTGGGCCGTCACAATGTGGCAAGATATTGCTGCCCGGGTAGAGAACCTGGTTGTAAAGGTACGGCATGTGGATGCTCACGTCCCCAAGAGTTGGGCCACTGAAGAACATCGGAACAACCAGCAGGTAGATCAGGCTGCCAAGATTGAAGTGGCTGAGGTGGATCTGGACTGGCAACATAAGGGTGAACTATTTCTAGCTCGGTGGGCCCATGACACGTCAGGACATCAAGGGAGAGATGCAACATACAGGTGGGCTTGTGATCGAGGGGTGGACTTGGCCATGGACGTTATTGCGCAGGTTATCCACGAATGTGACACGTGCGCTGCAATCAAGCAAGCGAAGCGGGTAAAGCCTCTGTGGTATGGGAGACGATGGCTGAAGTATAAATACGGGGAGGCCTGGCAGATTGACTATATCACACTCCCACAAACCCGCCAAGGCAAGCGCCATGCGCTCACCATGGTAGAAGCAACCACGGGCTGGCTGGAAACATCTCCTGTCCCCCACACCACTGCCCGGAACACTCTCCTGGCTCTCAAACAACAAGTCCTGTGGCGACATGGCACCCCAGACAGAACTGAGTCAGACAAGGGGACTCATTTCCAGAATAGCCTCATAGACACCTGGGCCAAAGAGCACGGCATTGAGTGGGTGTGTCACATCCCCTGTCACACACCAGCCTCTGGGAAAATTGAACGGTACAATGGACTCTTAAAAACGACACTGAGAGCAATGCGGGGGTGGGACATTCAAGCACTGGGATACACATTCAGCAAAAGCCACGTGGTTAGTCAACACGAGGGGATCTGCCAACCGAGCTGGCCCTGCCCAGTCAGAAATCCTACATACTGTGGAAGGGGACAGAGTCCCTGCAGTGCACGCAAAAAGTATGCTGGGCAAAAGAGTCTGGGTCCTTCCTGCCTCAGGCAAAGGCAAACCCACGCGTGGGATTGCTTTTGCTCGAGGACCTGGGTGCACTTGGTGGGTGATGCGGGAGGATGGAGAAATCCGATGGGTGCCTCAAGGGGATTTGATTTTGGGCAAAAACAGGCAATGAACTGAATGCCACAATGTGAACTGCTATATAATATTGTGTGTCACCTCCGTGTTGTATCAATGACATCAGAGTACGAGCCTCCCAACCCATGGAAGATCAACTGTGAAACAAGCCGTGCAGCAGTGATGGAAGGATGACTGACTCGGTATGCAGCAACCCAACGCCACACACACCACCTCTCCCACCCCCAAAGACTGATACGGCGGATGGAGCCCAGAGTCATGGACTGGGTGAACTCCATGGACATTTTAATGGACATCTTACAGGGAAGGTCCATGAAGTAAGGGAATGATGTCGGTGTATTATGTTAAAGGATGGGTAGGAGAAGGGTGGTGGTTGGTACGGTTGTATTGCATCGTATGGGACCTGGGCATGGTGTAAATGGTATGGAATAAGGGGTGGAGAATGTGCTGGTTTTGGCTGAGAAGGGGTTAATTCTCCTCACTGTGGGGGGTCGGCTGCCTTTCCAGCTTCCCATGCTCTGCCGCGGGGCGGGGGGCTGGGAGGGGCAGGGCCATGGTGGGGGTGGCTGACCCCGACTGGCCAACGGCATGTTCATGCCATACCATGTGACACCAGGAGCAGTATATGAAGGGGGAGCAGTTGGCGGCTCAGGAGCGGCGCGGCGTTGGGTCGGTGGGCGGTGAGCGGCTGCGGCACGTGCGGTTCGTTTGAGCGGATCGTTCCCCCTCTCCCCTCCCTTCCCCCCTACCCCGGGGTGTTGCACCTCTCGTTGCACCTCTCCTTTACATTGCATTTCTGTTGTTGTTTCTTTGAATTTTCATTATTAAACTGCTCTTATCCCAACCCACGAGCATTACCCTTCTGATTCTCTCCCCCATCTACCGGTGGGGGAGTGAGCGAGCGACTGGGTGGGGTTGAGCTGCCGGCTAAGCCACGACACAAACCCTGGCCATCTCCGAGCCTCCTCTGAAGTACAACTGCTGCTGGTACGTCTTTGTCCAATTATATTTTCCATTGTACCCTCAAATTACCACAGAGACATTTCTCAAGCTCCAGAGAAAGTGTAATGGGAGGCGCAGTAGATGAGGACAACGTATTCTTGTTCCTTTTATTACAAAGGGAAAGAAAACATTTTCCTTTCCACACTGAATAAAGCAGGCTGCGATTGTTTGCTTTTTGCCCAGTATAGCAGCGTGAATGGGGACAGCACTAGATTATTGGCTTCTTTTCTCCTGTTTCATCCCCTGCTGAAACATGAAAGACAGCAGCACCTTGCCCTCATCAGTAGTCCAGTGTCACTGAGTCCTGCCTAACTCTCACCGTCTTTCCCCACCCTTTTTATCCCCTGGATGTAACCCATGTCTTTCCTGAGTTCCCAGCTCCTAATCTAGGTAACATCCTCTTACAAGAAGGGGTCACCCCGAATGATGTGAAAATCCTGCTTTGATGCTCTGGCAGTGCTTAAGCCTTAAATTTTCTCTGCTTGCAGTTTAACCAAATAGCTTATGCCTTAATCATGCAGAATAAGTTTCCGTACCCCTATAAAGTGAAAATAACACCAGCTTGTTTGACCTCATTCGGTTAAGAGACAATATGCGTTGTTCTCATCAAAACACAAAACCTTTTTCCTTCTGAAAACATTCAGCATTTGAAGGTGTTAAACACCTCAAAGCTATTTGTAGGATCTGTCAACACCGGCTAATCTGCTCAAAAACCATTCGCCGCACACATTTTGTCCCTGCTGCTACAGGTGAGGAGGTTGAGGGCAGAGGAGAGAGTGTGAAGGTTTTGGAAAGAGCTGGGTCCGTGAGGAAGAACCAGCTAAGCCTTTGCTTGCTGAAACGACTCTAGTGAAGTACAACGCCCAGGTGCACATGAACGTGAGTGTGTGAAAGGCAACTCAAGCTAAAGCTGGAAGGAGCAAAGGCCAAGCACTGGTTGCTAGGGATTTGAGGGAAAGCTGTGGTCAGGGCTCTGACCCCGTGGACAGAGAGGCGCTGCAGAGTCGGCAGAGACTTGTACAAGCGATCAAACGTTTCCTTTTGAAAGAAACATGACGAGCTGATTTTCTTCTGCTGAAAACCAGGGTTAGAAATCAAGAGGAAGGGTGAATGCCCTGAAGGCAAACCTGCTGCTAACGCTGCCTCCCTCCTCATCCTCCCACAGCGATGAAGAACACAAAGGGACCCTCCCAAGAGATCAGCTGATCACTCTGTGCAAATACGAACCCATCCTCAAACGGATGAGAGACTGTGATCACATCCTGTACCAGGCCCTGGTGGAGATTCTCATCCCAGACGTGCTCAGGCCGGTGCCCAGTGAGTACCCTGCGGCGTGGCTGGGAGGACACGGGTGGTCCCAAACTCGGCTCGGCTCCTGCTCCTCGCTGGGCTGAGTCACGGGATGTTGCGTGTGAGAAGCAGCGATCCGTGACTCACTCGGTCTGGCTACCGCTTGCCACGAGGGTTTCCATTGTAAAAGCTGAAGTAGAGGTTTTTGATTTGAATGCAGGCTAAAATATGATGGCAACAGCAGAAGTTCTCCTGCCGCGTTGCTCTACGTCGATGGTACTTTGTGACCCCTGGAAATTCCATGCTTTTTAAAGTTTGGTTGATTGCGTATCACTTCTGACGTTGGCTCGGAGTCAAGGTAAAGGCATAAGCTTAATGCACAGTGAAGCGCGGCTAATCCTTGCGAGGTGTTTCCTTGGAGATCGTACCTTTGTTTGTGTAGAACCATCCTGTCCCCTACTGCACCTCCTGGAAATCTGGGGTCAACTTTTGTTTGGGAGATTAGCGATGGGATACTGAGGGTTTTCTGTCTGATTGGGCTCCTCCTCAGCAAAGCGCGTGCGTCAGCCTCCCCGAGGCCTCCACGATAGCTCTGGAAAGCCACGTCCCTCTGGGCTGCTGCTGTCAGTCTCCATGCTGGGGGACATGGGTATCTTTACAGAGCATATTTCACCCTTGGAAAACACTCAGAAGGACTATGGATAAGAAAAGGATAAGAAAGAAGATGACTAAGAAAATGAGAGTCAGAGTAAGAATAAAAATGAGCAGAAGAGTAAGGGTAAGAAAAGTTTGAGTTACAACATTAGAGAATAAGAAGTTTGAGTGCATCTCAGGACGCAGCTGGTTTCCCTGACGCTAAGTTGAGCTCACAGCTACCCAGATCAGCGGCTGTGCTTTCCACAGCAGCTCTCAGCTAGAAAGTGGTGTCCCAAGACGACATGGAGCAGCTTTTCTAACTCTGCAGACTTCTTTGCAGGCACGCTTACACAAGCAGTTGGTAATTTTGCCAAGAGTTTGGAAGGGTGGCTGATGAACGCAATGAGTGAACTTCCCCCCGAGATTGTCCGGGCCAAGGTAAGCAGAGGGAGCACGGGGCAGGTCCGGGGTAGGAACTGAGTGTGTGCGCGTTGCAGTTTTCCGCAGGGACTGGAAATCACTGCTGGGGTTTGGCCACATGTACTCCAGACTAGCACCATATAATGAATAATTATCCATGCAAATCGGCAAGGAGTGGGAGGACAGGCAGGGCAATCCCTTTGTACCAGAGGCTGATGGTGCTCTGTCCGTTGAGCCGTTCCCATGTCCCGGGATTGCAGATAAGCTTTCTGGAAGAAAATCTCTGCATGGCATGAAGCTGTCCTACTAAAAATTGCAGGACACCCCCTGGACTGAATGGCATTGCAGAGATTGGACCTCAGGCTCCTACTGCCCCTCTCCTGAAGCCATGGATTCTTGCAGCCGGTTCTCACCTTGCCGGTCACTGCTAGAGGCAGAGTGAGGAAACCTCTTAGTTTAAAGAAAAGAAATGCAGAGGCTGCTTTGCGAGACACGATAGGTGGTGCAAAAGTGGTGCTCTGGAGCACTCGGGTATGCTTTGGGCAGCAGCGTGGGTGGGACTGTGCAGGTGATCCCAGCTGATGCGCACCGTGTGCTTGAGCTCAGCATTGAGAAGAGTTTGCCTTCCAGCCCCGTGGCCTCCTGCTCGCGGAGCCCTGCGTTGCTGTGTTGCAGGTGGGGGTAGTGAGTGCCTTTGCGCAGACGTTACGGAGCTACGCATCGCTGAACCGCCTGGCTCAGGCCGCCCGTGCGGTGCTGCAGAACACTTCCCAGATAAACCAGATGCTCGGCGATCTCAATCGGGTCGACTTCACCAACGTGCAGGTAACTTACGGTATCTGCTCCTCGGTCGTGTTGTCTAGAACTGGGAGTCTCTAATGAGGTTGTCTGCTGGTAACCAGCATCTTATTGCCAGTACTAAAAGGCAATTAAATGGACAATTAAATGGTTTGGGTGTTACTTTCCCGGGTAAGTCTGCCATCTCACTGTGAGTAGTGGAGAAGGTACTAAGGAGCTTCTGTAAGAAGCAGTGCTACCAACAATAATATAGTTCTCATAATAATATTGTGGTCAGGGCAGCTCGGAGGAGACATGATTCAGAGCTGGTCTGGGGTCCTTGCCTACTAGAAATGCAGCTGAATTCCTAGGTTGGGATGGACCAACCGTGCAGGCTTGGCGTGAGTAACTGTCAGCCCTTCTTCCCGAGCAGGAGCAAGCCTCGTGGGTGTGCCAGTGCGAGGAAGGCATGGTACAGAAGCTGGAGCGGGATTTCAAGCTCACTCTGCAGCAGCAGAGTTCTCTGGACCAGTGGGCTAGCTGGCTGGATAATGTTGTTACTCAAGTCCTGAAGCATCACGAGGGCACTCCCAGCTTCCCCAAAGCAGCCAGACAGGTCTTGCTGAGATGGTCTTTCTATAGGTACATTTTCTTTCTCACTTTGGAGATATTTCTGCATCGGGCTCAGGGCACGTCAATAGCTCCTTGGAAAGCCAAGGCCAAGTTCTTTATTCCCGTGCAACTCTGGTTAATTATTGATCTGCTCTGGTATCTGAACAGAGCGTTGTGTCTCCTGCATCCTTTCAGGATGGGGATAGGACTAATTTCTGAAAGTGCTTTGATACTCTTGGGTTCGAGGTAGGAACAGAGCACTGTGTCCCACAGTGCCTTCAGGGTCCAGAATTCACATCAGCCGTGATGCACGTATAAAACACAATGCAAATATTTTGTTTCCCGGCCGTTTTCCAGCTCCATGGTTATCCGGGACCTCACCTTGCGCAGTGCTGCCAGCTTTGGTTCCTTCCACCTGATTCGCCTGCTCTATGATGAATATATGTTTTATCTGGTAGAGCATCGTGTTGCCCAGGCAACAGGGGAGAGGCCGACTGCTGTAATGGGAGAGGTGAGAATTGTTAATTCCCTAGAAACAAACCCATACTACGCAGCTCTTTAAGAGGTTGGAACTCGTGTGTTTCACAAACAGCGCTGTGCCCTGAATGTGTTTTTGTAGCCATCATTGCCAAAGCAGGTATGAGCTTTTTGAGTGCCTGTCACAAGAATCCAGCTCCTTGAGCCCCTTCCATCCTGGCTTGCTAATAGCTGAGCTGGTGGGTTTGGGGGCAGTTGAGCATCAGCTGGCCTTTGGCGGCCTGGAGGAGGGAGGAAAAGGATCTCCCTACTTCTCTCCGTTACCTGTGGGCACCAACCCTGATGGCGGGATTCCTGCCAGGGCAAAGACCCATCAAAAAAACTAAACCAAGCAAAGAAAGGTCCAAAAGGTACTTTCCCTGCAGCTTTCGGTGGTACTGTTCACGGAACTTGCTCAGGCCTCTGCAAGCTCCAGTTACACGCACAGTCAGCCCCTCTCTCTGTCTTTGACTTGAAGAAGAGAAACGGTGGGTTGTTTGTGTTGGGGGGTGTGTGGGGATTGGAGTTTTCTTTTAACCAATCAGCCAGTAAATCCGGTGCCTGGCTTGCAGGCAGGTCCTGTCCTGCCTAGCTGAGGTCACTTCTGCTCTTTCCCTCTGAAAAATGCCTAGATTTAAAAGGCCCTCATCAACTTGTGATAGCAATATAGCAACTACTGTTAGTTTGAAACTGATCTCATTTGCTCCTTGAAGCTCATACCTGTTTTCTTCCTTCCCTGGAGCTCATGTAGGGGAGCCAGGCAAATCAACTGCCTGCCTGTCCCTTCCCCCCCACCCCCTTTAGGCCCATGCTGTTGCCCCAAGTCAGCAGCGCTGTAAGTTCCTGCTATTCCCTGCAAAACCTCTGTCTTTATTGGTATTCAAGGAACATGAAAGGCAGAGAGTGGCTTCCAGCAAGACCCAGCTGTGGCAGGCTTTCATCCGTCAGGTTTTGCCTTCTTTCAACTCTTGCAATATTTCTGTTCTCCAGGAGGAGGCTGGATCTTCCCAGCAAGAGAGGATGAATCGTGTCCTTCCATTTCCATCGCTCACTTTTAAACTCCTGCTCTCCTCAGTGCCTTCCGCTGCCCAACTTTGCATGACTTTTCAACACTACTGTTATAGCAATTTAGTGTTTCAGACCTCGTCATAGAGGGAGACAACACGTCTCCAGAACCCAATATATCCCCAGCTCTCTGGTTACACTTGACACGGCGGCCTTGCAAGGCAAAGCACTTCCGTGACGCGAATGCGAAGGCTTTGCACAGAGTTGCGCAGGGTGGAGCGATGGTAGAGCCCCAGGAGAGGGGAATAGCTGGCATGCCTGAGCAGCTGCCCGAGAGATGCAGAGGGCTGGAGAAAAGGCACCATCCTTCAGTCTGTGGCAGCACTTGGCCCTGACATGGCAGACAGAAAAATTTCTCCCTTCGTTCCACAACTCCATCCTGCCTTGGATTGTTGCGTGTGGCGTTTGCCCAGAGGCTTCAATGCCAGCGGCAGACTTTTCCCCAAAATATGTGGTTGGTTTTGCTTTCTGCTTTTCACCGCCGGCACTGCTGATGCTCGTGCTTCCTCTGGAGCACTTAGGCTGCTTGTTAAAATTGCTTGGAAATAGATGCCAACTTCAGGTCTGGTCTCCATAAGCCTCACTCACCTTGTAATGCCTTTGTCTTTCAGTTTGGTGACCTCACACCTCTGTCTCCAACACCGCTGGACAAAGGTACCTCCTCTCCCTCAAGGGGAATCCTGCTGGGTCAGGGTTGAATCACTGTGGGAGGGGGAACCTCGTGCTGGCCCCTCCACCCTGCTCTGTTAGGAGAAAGGAGCTCTTCCCCTCCGGTCGCCGTTCTCATGCCGAGACCTGTCCCTTACAGATGACATGAGTGACCTGGGCAGCGAGGTGGACACAGAATCCCGGAGCATGGGGGAGCCGCTGGTGAAACGGGAACGCAGCGACCCTGGCTACTCGCTGCAGGAGATCTGAAACAGGGACTCGGCTTTTCTCCAGCTGGACGAAGTCGTCTGGAGCCAGGCTTGATGGTAGCAAGCCTGAGTCTCCCCATATCTGCGTTATTAGTGCCTCTTAGTTTCTCCTTCTGTTTACTTGTGTTTGGGGATGGGCTCTGGTGGTGTCGCGGGCGGGCGGTGGGACGGGGCTGGTTTGTCCGCCTGCTTTCCTGTGGCATGACTGCTGGCTGGACGGCAAAGGTCCAGAGTCTGCTACCGAGCGATGGACGTCTCCGTGGTCAGCAGCGGATCGGACGTGCCTGGCTGTGAGCGGCTGTCCTCTCCAGCCTGAGCGAGGCGGGCAATCAACGCTTTCTCTCTCAGGGAAGGTGGTTTGGGTTTCTTCCCCACTGCTCAGACTTCACTGTGATACAAACTTGAACCAATCAGTGCCCAAGAAGAAGGAAAAATACCTGACCCTTCTCCTCCAGCCCTTCAAGACAAGCTGTCCTGGCTCTGACTTTGCCAGAGCACTCATGCCAGGGAGCACGGGACAGTTGGTCTTTCTTGTACCCGCCTGGGAGAGGGCTCCGGGCTGCACATCCCTCTGATCCCAGCACAGCGGTGCACGCGCACGCTTCGGGACTGACACGTACGTGCTCTGGGACTGACACGTGCTCGCTCTGGGACTACGGGACCAGTGTTCCCACCTGCTCCTGTGTCTCCCCCGCTGGGTTTTTTTGTTGCCGAACCACAAATGCTCCTGGGACACCGTCAGGCCAACACAAGGTACCAAAGCGCTCCGAGGAAGCGGCGGCTGGTCGCAAAGCGTGTTTGTTGCACCCCTGCGCTCTGATGCCCTTGGGCAATTGCCCGGGCAACCCCCACCCTCACCAGGATAGCCAGGCAGAGGGGAACTGGTCCTGCGTCCTGGGTTTTGTCAAATTCTTGCTTGATGTCCTGCTAAAGGTAGGGTGCAGCGGCCTGCGGGGCTGCGCCCGGAGGTGGGTGAGGGTGTGCGACTGCAGTGCCTTAGGGTGGGCCGGCGTGCCCGCTTCCCCCCCGCTCGGGGCCAGCCGGCACAGCCGTGCCTGTTGCGCAGACTCGGATGAAATAAACCAGCCCATCCCATGTAGCAGCGAGGGGCTCTCGCGGGCCCCGGGTATGCTCAACACTACGGTGGCGTTTCCCCTTGCTGTATTGCATCGCCTTCTCCTGCAGGGTCATTGAGGTGGCGGCTCCGACGGGGCTGAGCTGGTGGAGCTTCTGCCCCAGCAGGGCTTTATTCTCCCTTTCTGTGCCCTGGGGGTGTGGGCTGATGCGGACTACAGGGCAGAGGGGTGGGGGGGTATCTGTCACCGAGCCAAACTGCAAAAACAAAGCCCTGCGACAAATCTTTCTGTGAATAAAGGCCGTGTCATAAATAGCTTTTATTATTATGATTATTATTATTATGATTATTGTTTCTAATGATGAAGTATTTGATGTGAGCTTTTCCAGGGGCCTCGTGTACATTTGCATAGCAGAGCATATTCTATCCAAAGATATTATTTACTCGTTCCAAATGGTACTAAGGTAGCTGTGACACTTGGAAAAATATTGCTAGTGGAAAGTGAAAAGAAGGTGTGTGTAGTGGCACATCTTTCCCCCTTACTGTCCCGTGCTGTTGTCCGTCGGGGTGATGTTTGTCTGTAAATGTCTCATATCGAAGCAGCAGGAGACAAGTGAGAAAGCTGGTTTTATCTGTAAATAACGACTAGGAATACACCCTGGGTCAGAGTCTGCACTTCAGATCCTGCCGTTGAGATTAGATGGTCTAAAAAAACAACGGAGCAATCAAGCCTTAAACTCCCCTGCTCCCACTGAGCGTGATCTTAACTTCAGCTGGCGCATTGGCTCTTCTTTGCAGCCGCTACCGACCGAACCCGGTGACCTTCTGCTTACCACGGACGGGCAAACAAGATGCTCTGGAGCTCTGCAGCACCGTGCAAGGAGCTTGGATAACCACCTAAACCCGACATGCACAGAATTCCCAGCTTTAGCTGGGAAGAGCAATAAACACGTATCAAATGCTCAGGCCTGTACAATAATTGTTGTGGTCCCATTTCTTCTTTAGTCATTGAAAGGAGGTGTCAGGCAGATGCTGCAGCCTCACAGTGTCCGGGGGAGGTGCAGGATCTGCCCACTGCAGTCCAGTTAAAGCACTTTTGGCCAGGGATCCGGTGTCTGCAGGGAGGCAGATTCACCACAGCACAGCGGCCGGTTTGCAGGGGTGTCGTGGTTTAGCCGGCAGCTCAACCCCACACAGTCGCTCGCTCACTCCCCCACCGGTAGATGGGGGAGAGAATCAGAAGGGTAACACTCGTGGGTTGGGATAAGAGCAGTTTAATAATGAAAATTCAAAGAAACAACAACAGAAATGTAATGTAAAGGAGAACAACGAGAGGCGCAACACCCCGGGGGAGGGGGGAAGGGAGGGGAGAGGGGGAACGAACCACTCAAACGAACCGCACGTGCCGCAGCCGCTCACCGCCCACCGACCCAACGCCGCGCCGCTCCTGAGCCGCCAACTGCTCCCCCTTCATATACTGCTCCTGGTGTCACATGGTATGGCATGAACATGCCGTTGGCCAGTCGGGGTCAGCCACCCCCACCATGGCCCTGCCCCTCCCAGTCCCCCGCCACGAGGCAGAGCTCAGAAAGCTGGAAGGGTAGCCGACCCCCCACAGTGAGAGAATTAACCCCTTCTCAGCCTAAACCAGCACAAGGGGTAATATGCCCGTTTCACCAAAGTTCACGGAGGGGAGAAGCGTCTGAAAGGTCAGGCTGCTGCTCTGCACAGGGCCACAAGAAGCATTTTCTAATTATGCTTCCAGACTAGGTGTGGAGGATGGGAGCAGCGAGACAGGGGTGTGCCGGCTGACAGGTCATTCCTGCTCTCACCCCTTGGGAAGGGGAAGCTTTACCGTCAACCTCTCCCTCTGTGTCCTTGCTCGCTTCACTCCCCCTCTGGATTATCCCATCTTGCGGGGACGGCTGGACCAGCCTGAACCTTCCTTCGGATACCAGCTCTCAGGGCGGGAACGAGGGCCTTATTTCCCCCTGGGGAGCAGAGCAGCCCCTCCTGACCCCGAGCGTACCCGGCTGCAGGTGGAAAGCGAAGCGCAGCTCAGAATGCTGCCGTTAGAAGGCGCCCCCGGCCCCGTTCGGCTCGCTGCTGGCTCCATCGCCCCTCCCCGGGGGGCAAATCCCTGCAGAGACTCCGGCGCGAGCGTTGCTGCGGGGCTGGGCTGGCAGGCCGGGGAGCTGCCGGGCTCGGCAATGGGACCCCAGCGAAGGGCGGGGGAAGCGGGGCTGCCTGCGCGGCCCCTTGCTGCCTGCCAGGGACAGGCCGTGCCCGCGCGTGGGCAAAGGCTGGTTGGCAGCAGCAGGTACTTCCAGTCTAGAGGCAACGTGGTTGGGGGGGGGGGTGGAGTTCGGCCCTGTAGTGTCCTGCCACCCTTTGCAAGTTCAGGTGAGGTGTGCCCTCGTTGTCCCCTGCCACCAAGTGCCACCACCCTTCAGGGACCGTGGCTGTTGCCAGCTCCCCTGCCAGGCAGGCCACCTCTCACCCCAGGACATTCTCCTCCACCCACCATCTCACCGACACACGCTTCCCAACCAGCAGAGAGTGGCAGGAGGTGGTACGGGGGTGACAGCAAGTGCACCGCCCCCAGGGAAAACGGGGGGCTTGTGACACCCCAGAAGAGGTTCGGCATTGCCGGTCCCCGGGAGTCATCCCAGAAGGACGAGCTTTGAGCTGGAGAGTGCGGCACAGCCCAGGGGTTCATCGGCAGCAGCCCTGCATGGCTGGGGCAGGGTGTTTGGGCAGGGGAGACTGCAGTGCTGCAGCCGGGGACCAGGCTGCCCGCATGGGAGGTGCTGACAGTCTGGTGACAGGTGGTTCTGAGAGCTCAGGGTGGACGCGTGGTGAGCCCTTGGCTGGTCCTTGTGGCCACAGCGCACAGAGCAACATCGGCTAAACCCCATGCCTGCACAGATGGGCAGCTCCGGTTCTCGGCCGCCTGGGCAGCCCACCATGCCCTGGCACGGCCACCCTGCCTGCCCAAGCCCCCGCTGCTCTGACAGCCATGTCCCCATCTCCATGCTGCCCATGGTGGTGGGTCAAGCATCAAGGATGAGTTTCATCGCGGGCCTCCTTCCCCATCTCATACTGAAGCTATGGGCCATCCTGCCCCACAGTGTCACCCCCTCCCAGGGGGCCTGTGCCCTTCCCTGGGCTTCAGCCCATTCTTGGGGCTCTTCTGCTCCCTCTCCTTGGGATGAGGAACATTGCTGCAGGAAGAAAGACCTTTGCCTGTCACTCTGGCAGCACCAGGAGCCCAAAGAGTGCCCTGGAATCAACCCTCCTTCCACCTCCAGGTCACTCTTACTGCCTCTGCACAAGACACAGAAACTGAGGCACAGATCAAGATGCCTCATGGCAGCAGTTCACCACCCTGCTGGGCACCACCGGGTACCACTGGGTACCGGTACCAGTGCCAGTGGCTCTGCCCTTCCCCTGCCCACCTGGCCTGGCTTAGCAATCATGGCTGCTCCCGGGGCTGAGCTGGGGCTGTTTAACCAGCAGACAGGTTTCACCTGGAGCCTGCTGGGTCTCAGAGGGGGCAGGCCCATAACTGCCTGCTGCAGCTCATTCTGAGTGGCTGCCTTTATAAGCCAGCAGCTTGGGTGCTCTAAGGGTTTTACCTCTCTTCATTTCACTTTGTCTTTTAGGAGCCTTAGTTTGGAGGAGGGGAGGTTTGGGGCCTGCTGCTTGCAGGTCTCTAGGAGGTAAAGCCGGCTCTTTCTGCCTTTCTCAGCACTGCTAAGCAGGTAAGGGCACAGCAATGAGCTGCGTCTGCTCCCCCATCCCTGGGCTGGGGGCTGCAGCCCAGAGCAGGGCTCTGCCCTGGGGCTGGCTGCAGTTGGGAAGCCTCCTAGCACTGTGCTTCTCCTTTGTAATATCCCAGGTGAAGGGCAATGTCATCAGGTAGTTCTGGGGTGGCCTCAGGGCTCGCTTCCCAGCCCAGCTGCAGCACCCCTCAGCTGGAACAAAGGAGTTCCTTCCCGGCGCGGCATCTCCTTCCACCGCAGAGCCGCTCGCTCACCCTGATCAGAGAGGAGGACTTCTTAAGAAGCTTCAACGGGTATGTGGCCGCTGGGATGAGTGGGGGGGCTGAGCCCTGCTCTTGCCTTGTGTTTGTCCCCAGGGGAATGTGTCCCTTGTCTGGGATGGATTGGGTTCACGGTCTGGCACTGGTGCTCCCAGCATCGGGAGGCACGCGGGGTGCAGGCTGGCGTTGCTCCCCTGTAGCTGATGGCCCTGGGTCTCTGCGGTGTCTCTGCCATCTGCACTGTTGTAGCTGAGACCAGGCAGTGCTGTGCGTCCCAAAGGCCACCAGCTCACACCCCTGTCTCTGCTGCTCTGCCAGGAGCTTCTCTGATGTAAGTGATGTTTGGGGGGCTGATCTGTTGGACTGCAGCTCCTCCACCCCCGACCCGCAGCTGGTCCGCAGGATTGTGTCCCAGGTGGAGTTCTACCTTTCTGATGAGAACCTGGCCAAGGATGCTTTCCTTCTGAAACATGTCCAAAAGAAGAAGATGGGCTTTGTCAGCATCAAACTGCTGACATCCTTCAAGAAGGTAGGCAGTCCATGGCACCTGCCAGCTGGGGTGGGAAAGGGCCTTTGTGTGGAGGGTGTCTGGGTGTGCTCTGTCTGTCTCTGGAGGGGTGTGTGGGGAGGTCCAGGCTCCCCTCAGGCTGTCTGTGTCCCAGGGAAGTGCTGGTGGTGCAGAGCTGGGCTCTGCTCCCTGCCCTCGATGTGCTGCAGCAGTTCTGCAACCAGGGAGGGTGGCTGGGGAAGCAGTGAACAGTCCTCAGTGCTGGATTTGCCTCTTCTGCCCGTTGTCCCCCCGCGCTGCTTTGGGAGAGACCATCCCTTAACCAAAGAAGCGCAGTGAAGTGCTGGTGGTGTGAGGTACTGGGAAGCGGCAGCTTGTTGCTGCAATCCAGGGGCACTGGAGACCACCTGCTGCAGACCCACATCTGCTCATGTGAAAGGGGGATGGTGCCTTGCCGTGACTTCAGCGTGCCTGGATGATGGATTGAGGGTGGTCCCTGCCTGGGGACACTCATGGGGACGCAGTGGCTCCCTGTCTCCCACAGATGAAATACCTGACGCGTGACTGGCGGCTCACACTCTACGCCCTGCAGTTCTCGGAGCTGCTGGAAGTGAACAAGGAGGGCACCAAAGTGAGGCGGCGGGTCCCCCTGCCCGAGTGCCTGCGGAGCTTCTCCCCCAGCAAACTGCTGCTGGCCTGGGAGCTGCTGCCGCCGATCCAGAATAACTTCATCGAGACCATCGTGAGTATGTTCAGCCCCTATGGTGCCATTGTATCCATCCGCATCCTGCGGCCGGGCCGCAAGCTGCCCTCGGATGTGCGGAAATACACGTCGCTCTTCCCCGAGCTGCTGAGAAAGCGCTGTGCCCTGGTGGAGTACGATAGGCTGGGGAGCGCCCGCAGGGCCTTTGAGCACCTCGGCCGCCGAAGCCACCGGTGCGGTGAGAGCATCAGGGTGGTCTGGCTCTGCTGGAAGGTCTCCAAGAAGGAACCTCAGAACAAGAGGGAGGTGGCGAAGAAGCTGGTTCACCAGTGCGATTGGAAGGTGCAGGCGGCGGCCACGATCTTCCCCTATGGCATTGGGGGCTCCCTGCTCTACCGCTCTCCGGAGTCAGGCAATGCTCCAGTGTCACCGTCCCTGCTCCTGAACACGGAACCCTCGGCACCCACCTGCCCATGCAGCACCTTCCAGCCCAGGGACTTCAGCAACACCTTTACAAGATCGCTCCTTACCAGGAAAGTCTTCCCCCCACTCGGGATGGGCTTGGGCACCGGTGGCTGCCACGGCTTCCGCTCCAGGAGGGAGTGGCCCCATGGCTGCGGCTGGGGGAGCGGGGTGGATACGTGGGCACCCAGGGGCAGCAGGCCTGCTCTGCATGCCACACCTCCTCCCAGAAATTCCCTGGCAGGAAATCGGGTGCCTGAGCCCCTTGGCCTGCGGGGTGGGGTGCTTCGCCTCCCAATGGCCCTGATGGCACCAAGGGCTTCAGCAGCAGCACGGGGAGAGGAAAGCTCACCCTCTGGCACTGAGGCTCATTTACCTTTGCGTTTGGGGATTTTTCTTTCTTTTCGTTTCCACTTCACTCGATCAGAATAACTCTGTGTGGGCCCTGAGAGCTGCGGGCAGTGGTGGTGCAGCTGGTGCAGGGGACGGCAGTTATCGGTTGATGACGATGCTCAGAGCAGGTCAGCATGTGAGACGAGATGCTGAGCAGCCGTGACCCCGGGAGCTGCACCATACCATGCTGGTGTCACCGAGAGCGTGCCTGTGCAGGCTCCAGAGGGGCTCCCAGCACCCCAGTGGCATCACGGCAATGCCCGAAGGAAGGGGCTTATCCCCTACGACCACCGGTGCTGGGGCTGCTCTGACGGGACCTCACCCCGCACCTTCTGCAAGCCCTACCCGCAAAGCTGAGGTGGCTCCCCGAAGTCGTCGTTGGCTGCACTGGCCCACGTTGTGGCTCTCGGATGGGAAATAGGCAATAAAGAGGGACGAATCTTCCAGGCACTTTCTGGCTGCTGCAGTGAGTTTTTTTATTATTCCCAAACCCTCTCACCCCCAAACCTCCCCCAATCCTATTTGGTGTTGCAGCTGCCCACGGTAGAGGCAGAGAAGGGGAGGGGGTTCCCTGGCTGGCCTGCAGCTCCCTCCCTCCCCATTCTGGGGGTGATTTGGGTTATTTTGGTGGGTGAGGGAGGCAAAGCCAGTCTCTGGAGCTGAGTGAGGTGGGAGTGAGGAAGGGTGTGATTGCCTTGATTGGCTTTGAGGGCCTTTGCAGCGAGCCCTGTCCCTGCTGGAGGGGACGCTGGTCGTGCTCAAGACGGAGGCCTTGCAGGCCTTGTTGGGGCGTGTCTGTGCCCTCCCCAGCCCCCGAGCTGTGTCCCTGTCCCAGGGGCCCCGTGCTGCTTTCTGCGTGGGGCTGTGTCCGTGAGTCCTGCAAGGAGCTGTCTGTCGTGGCTCCCCCACCAAAGGGCTGCTTTGCCCGGGGAAGCCTGTGTCCGTGCTGTCCCCCCTGCCATTGCCTGCCCTGTGGGCAGTGAGTCGGCCCTGGCTGTGTCTTGGTGCCCTTTGGGGCTCGCTGGCTGTGATTTGGGGCTCAGCAGGGCTTCTGTACCCCTTGGGTGCCCTTTCCCGGTGGCCCCTGTGCTCCCTCCCCCTCCCACGCAGGCACACAGCCATTTGCAGGAACAGCTTTTCATGGAAACAGAAACCAACACAACAGATACCAGCAAACCTACGACATCCCCTTCTGCCCCAACCAACCCCGAAAGCACACCACCCCTACTCAACCACCACCCACTCCCCCCATCTCCTCCACATCCCTGCCATACCCCCACTGCCACCCACCAACACCGCCCTGCCACTCCCCCAATACCTCGTCTCCCCTCCCTCCCACCTGATCGGGTGGAAGGTGTCCCTGCTCATGGCAGGGGGGGTTGGACTAGGTGGCCTCTAAAAGTCCTTTCCAAGCCAAACTATTCTATGATTCTATGAAACAGCGTTTATCTGCCTGTTCTGGCCATCTCCGAGCCTCCTCTGAAGTACAACTGCTGCTGGTACGTCTTTGTCCAATTATATTTTCCATTGTACCCTCAAATTACCACAGAGACATTTCTCAAGCTCCAGAGAAAATGTAATGGGAGGCGCAGTAGATGAGGACAACGTATTCTTGTTCCTTTTATTACAAAGGGAAAGAAAACATTTTCCTTTCCACACTGAATAAAGCAGGCTGCGATTGTTTGCTTTTTGCCCAGTATAGCAGCGTGAATGGGGACAGCACTAGATTATTGGCTTCTTTTCTCCTGTTTCATCCCCAGCTGAAACATGAAAGACAGCAGCACCTTGCCCTCATCAGTAGTCCAGTGTCACTGAGTCCTGCCTAACTCTCACCGTCTTTCCCCACCCTTTTTATCCCCTGGATGTAACCCATGTCTTTCCTGAGTTCCCAGCTCCTAATCTAGGTAACATCCTCTTACAAGAAGGGGTCACCCCGAATGATGTGAAAATCCTGCTTTGATGCTCTGGCAGTGCTTAAGCCTTAAATTTTCTCTGCTTGCAGTTTAACCAAATAGCTTATGCCTTAATCATGCAGAATAAGTTTCCGTACCCCTATAAAGTGAAAATAACACCAGCTTGTTTGACCTCATTCGGTTAAGAGACAATATGCGTTGTTCTCATCAAAACACAAAACCTTTTTCCTTCTGAAAACATTCAGCATTTGAAGGTGTTAAACACCTCAAAGCTATTTGTAGGATCTGTCAACACCGGCTAATCTGCTCAAAAACCATTCGCCGCACACATTTTGTCCCTGCTGCTACAGGTGAGGAGGTTGAGGGCAGAGGAGAGAGTGTGAAGGTTTTGGAAAGAGCTGGGTCCGTGAGGAAGAACCAGCTAAGCCTTTGCTTGCTGAAACGACTCTAGTGAAGTACAACGCCCAGGTGCACATGAACGTGAGTGTGTGAAAGGCAACTCAAGCTAAAGCTGGAAGGAGCAAAGGCCAAGCACTGGTTGCTAGGGATTTGAGGGAAAGCTGTGGTCAGGGCTCTGACCCCGTGGACAGAGAGGCGCTGCAGAGTCGGCAGAGACTTGTACAAGCGATCAAACGTTTCCTTTTGAAAGAAACATGACGAGCTGATTTTCTTCTGCTGAAAACCAGGGTTAGAAATCAAGAGGAAGGGTGAATGCCCTGAAGGCAAACCTGCTGCTAACGCTGCCTCCCTCCTCATCCTCCCACAGCGATGAAGAACACAAAGGGACCCTCCCAAGAGATCAGCTGATCACTCTGTGCAAATACGAACCCATCCTCAAACGGATGAGAGACTGTGATCACATCCTGTACCAGGCCCTGGTGGAGATTCTCATCCCAGACGTGCTCAGGCCGGTGCCCAGTGAGTACCCTGCGGCGTGGCTGGGAGGACACGGGTGGTCCCAACCTCGGCTCGGCTCCTGCTCCTCGCTGGGCTGAGTCACGGGATGTTGCGTGTGAGAAGCAGCGATCCGTGACTCACTCGGTCTGGCTACCGCTTGCCACGAGGGTTTCCATTGTAAAAGCTGAAGTAGAGGGTTTTGATTTGAATGCAGGCTAAAATATGATGGCAACAGCAGAAGTTCTCCTGCCGCGTTGCTCTACGTCGATGGTACTTTGTGACCCCTGGAAATTCCATGCTTTTTAAAGTTTGGTTGATTGCGTATCACTTCTGACGTTGGCTCGGAGTCAAGGTAAAGGCATAAGCTTAATGCACAGTGAAGCGCGGCTAATCCTTGCGAGGTGTTTCCTTGGAGATCGTACCTTTGTTTGTGTAGAACCATCCTGTCCCCTACTGCACCTCCTGGAAATCTGGGGTCAACTTTTGTTTGGGAGATTAGCGATGGGATACTGAGGGTTTTCTGTCTGATTGGGCTCCTCCTCAGCAAAGCGCGTGCGTCAGCCTCCCCGAGGCCTCCACGATAGCTCTGGAAAGCCACGTCCCTCTGGGCTGCTGCTGTCAGTCTCCATGCTGGGGGACATGGGTATCTTTACAGAGCATATTTCACCCTTGGAAAACACTCAGAAGGACTATGGATAAGAAAAGGATAAGAAAGAAGATGACTAAGAAAATGAGAGTCAGAGTAAGAATAAAAATGAGCAGAAGAGTAAGGGTAAGAAAAGTTTGAGTTACAACATTAGAGAATAAGAAGTTTGAGTGCATCTCAGGACGCAGCTGGTTTCCCTGACGCTAAGTTGAGCTCACAGCTACCCAGATCAGCGGCTGTGCTTTCCACAGCAGCTCTCAGCTAGAAAGTGGTGTCCCAAGACGACATGGAGCAGCTTTTCTAACTCTGCAGACTTCTTTGCAGGCACGCTTACACAAGCAGTTGGTAATTTTGCCAAGAGTTTGGAAGGGTGGCTGATGAACGCAATGAGTGAACTTCCCCCCGAGATTGTCCGGGCCAAGGTAAGCAGAGGGAGCACGGGGCAGGTCCGGGGTAGGAACTGAGTGTGTGCGCGTTGCAGTTTTCCGCAGGGACTGGAAATCACTGCTGGGGTTTGGCCACATGTACTCCAGACTAGCACCATATAATGAATAATTATCCATGCAAATCGGCAAGGAGTGGGAGGACAGGCAGGGCAATCCCTTTGTACCAGAGGCTGATGGTGCTCTGTCCGTTGAGCTGTTCCCATGTCCCGGGATTGCAGATAAGATTTCTGGAAGAAAATCTCTGCATGGCATGAAGCTGTCCTACTAAAAATTGCAGGACACCCCATGGACTGAATGGCATTGCAGAGATTGGACCTCAGGCTCCTACTGCCCCTCTCCTGAAGCCATGGATTCTTGCAGCCGGTTCTCACCTTGCCGGTCACTGCTAGAGGCAGAGTGAGGAAACCTCTTAGTTTAAAGAAAAGAAATGCAGAGGCTGCTTTGCGAGACACGATAGGTGGTGCAAAAGTGGTGCTCTGGAGCACTCGGGTATGCTTTGGGCAGCAGCGTGGGTGGGACTGTGCAGGTGATCCCAGCTGATGCGCACCGTGTGCTTGAGCTCAGCATTGAGAAGAGTTTGCCTTCCAGCCCCGTGGCCTCCTGCTCGCGGAGCCCTGCGTTGCTGTGTTGCAGGTGGGGGTAGTGAGTGCCTTTGCGCAGACGTTACGGAGCTACGCATCGCTGAACCGCCTGGCTCAGGCCGCCCGTGCGGTGCTGCAGAACACTTCCCAGATAAACCAGATGCTCGGCGATCTCAATCGGGTCGACTTCACCAACGTGCAGGTAACTTACGGTATCTGCTCCTCGGTCGTGTTGTCTAGAACTGGGAGTCTCTAATGAGGTTGTCTGCTGGTAACCAGCATCTTATTGCCAGTACTAAAAGGCAATTAAATGGACAATTAAATGGTTTGGGTGTTACTTTCCCGGGTAAGTCTGCCATCTCACTGTGAGTAGTGGAGAAGGTACTAAGGAGCTTCTGTAAGAAGCAGTGCTACCAATAATAATATAGTTCTCATAATAATATTGTGGTCAGGGCAGCTCGGAGGAGACATGATTCAGAGCTGGTCTGGGGTCCTTGTCTACTAGAAATGCAGCTGAATTCCTAGGTTGGGATGGACCAACCATGCAGGCTTGGCGTGAGTAACTGTCAGCCCTTCTTCCCGAGCAGGAGCAAGCCTCGTGGGTGTGCCAGTGCGAGGAAGGCATGGTACAGAAGCTGGAGCGGGATTTCAAGCTCACTCTGCAGCAGCAGAGTTCTCTGGACCAGTGGGCTAGCTGGCTGGATAATGTTGTTACTCAAGTCCTGAAGCATCACGAGGGCACTCCCAGCTTCCCCAAAGCAGCCAGACAGGTCTTGCTGAGATGGTCTTTCTATAGGTACATTTTCTTTCTCACTTTGGAGATATTTCTGCATCGGGCTCAGGGCACGTCAATAGCTCCTTGGAAAGCCAAGGCCAAGTTCTTTATTCCCGTGCAACTCTGGTTAATTATTGATCTGCTCTGGTATCTGAACAGAGCGTTGTGTCTCCTGCATCCTTTCAGGATGGGGATAGGACTAATTTCTGAAAGTGCTTTGATACTCTTGGGTTCGAGGTAGGAACAGAGCACTGTGTCCCACAGTGCCTTCAGGGTCCAGAATTCACATCAGCCGTGATGCACGTATAAAACACAATGCAAATATTTTGTTTCCCGGCCGTTTTCCAGCTCCATGGTTATCCGGGACCTCACCTTGCGCAGTGCTGCCAGCTTTGGTTCCTTCCACCTGATTCGCCTGCTCTATGATGAATATATGTTTTATCTGGTAGAGCATCGTGTTGCCCAGGCAACAGGGGAGAGGCCGACTGCTGTAATGGGAGAGGTGAGAATTGTTAATTCCCTAGAAACAAACCCATACTACGCAGCTCTTTAAGAGGTTGGAACTCGTGTGTTTCACAAACAGCGCTGTGCCCTGAATGTGTTTTTGTAGCCATCATTGCCAAAGCAGGTATGAGCTTTTTGAGTGCCTGTCACAAGAATCCAGCTCCTTGAGCCCCTTCCATCCTGGCTTGCTAATAGCTGAGCTGGTGGGTTTGGGGGCAGCTGAGCATCAGCTGGCCTTTGGCGGCCTGGAGGAGGGAGGAAAAGGATCTCCCTACTTCTCTCCGTTACCTGTGGGCACCAACCCTGATGGCGGGATTCCTGCCAGGGCAAAGACCCATCAAAAAAACTAAACCAAGCAAAGAAAGGTCCAAAAGGTACTTTCCCTGCAGCTTTCGGTGGTACTGTTCACGGAACTTGCTCAGGCCTCTGCAAGCTCCAGTTACACGCACAGTCAGCCCCTCTCTCTGTCTTTGACTTGAAGAAGAGAAACGGTGGGTTGTTTGTGTTGGGGGGTGTGTGGGGATTGGAGTTTTCTTTTAACCAATCAGCCAGTAAATCCGGTGCCTGGCTTGCAGGCAGGTCCTGTCCTGCCTAGCTGAGGTCACTTCTGCTCTTTCCCTCTGAAAAATGCCTAGATTTAAAAAGCCCTCATCAACTTGTGATAGCAATATAGCAACTACTGTTAGTTTGAAACTGATCTCATTTGCTCCTTGAAGCTCATACCTGTTTTCTTCCTTCCCTGGAGCTCATGTAGGGGAGCCAGGCAAATCAACTGCCTGCCTGTCCCTTCCCCCCCACCCCCTTTAGGCCCATGCTGTTGCCCCAAGTCAGCAGCGCTGTAAGTTCCTGCTATTCCCTGCAAAACCTCTGTCTTTATTGGTATTCAAGGAACATGAAAGGCAGAGAGTGGCTTCCAGCAAGACCCAGCTGTGGCAGGCTTTCATCCGTCAGGTTTTGCCTTCTTTCAACTCTTGCAATATTTCTGTTCTCCAGGAGGAGGCTGGATCTTCCCAGCAAGAGAGGATGAATCGTGTCCTTCCATTTCCATCGCTCACTTTTAAACTCCTGCTCTCCTCAGTGCCTTCCGCTGCCCAACTTTGCATGACTTTTCAACACTACTGTTATAGCAATTTAGTGTTTCAGACCTCGTCATAGAGGGAGACAACACGTCTCCAGAACCCAATATATCCCCAGCTCTCTGGTTACACTTGACACGGCGGCCTTGCAAGGCAAAGCACTTCCGTGACGCGAATGCGAAGGCTTTGCACAGAGTTGCGCAGGGTGGAGCGATGGTAGAGCCCCAGGAGAGGGGAATAGCTGGCATGCCTGAGCAGCTGCCCGAGAGATGCAGAGGGCTGGAGAAAAGGCACCATCCTTCAGTCTGTGGCAGCACTTGGCCCTGACATGGCAGACAGAAAAATTTCTCCCTTCGTTCCACAACTCCATCCTGCCTTGGATTGTTGCGTGTGGCGTTTGCCCAGAGGCTTCAATGCCAGCGGCAGACTTTTCCCCAAAATATGTGGTTGGTTTTGCTTTCTGCTTTTCACCGCCGGCACTGCTGATGCTCGTGCTTCCTCTGGAGCACTTAGGCTGCTTGTTAAAATTGCTTGGAAATAGATGCCAACTTCAGGTCTGGTCTCCATAAGCCTCACTCACCTTGTAATGCCTTTGTCTTTCAGTTTGGTGACCTCACACCTCTGTCTCCAACACCGCTGGACAAAGGTACCTCCTCTCCCTCAAGGGGAATCCTGCTGGGTCAGGGTTGAATCACTGTGGGAGGGGGAACCTCGTGCTGGCCCCTCCACCCTGCTCTGTTAGGAGAAAGGAGCTCTTCCCCTCCGGTCGCCGTTCTCATGCCGAGACCTGTCCCTTACAGATGACATGAGTGACCTGGGCAGCGAGGTGGACACAGAATCCCGGAGCATGGGGGAGCCGCTGGTGAAACGGGAACGCAGCGACCCTGGCTACTCGCTGCAGGAGATCTGAAACAGGGACTCGGCTTTTCTCCAGCTGGACGAAGTCGTCTGGAGCCAGGCTTGATGGTAGCAAGCCTGAGTCTCCCCATATCTGCGTTATTAGTGCCTCTTAGTTTCTCCTTCTGTTTACTTGTGTTTGGGGATGGGCTCTGGTGGTGTCGCGGGCGGGTGGTGGGACGGGGCTGGTTTGTCCGCCTGCTTTCCTGTGGCATGACTGCTGGCTGGACGGCAAAGGTCCAGAGTCTGCTACCGAGCGATGGACGTCTCCGTGGTCAGCAGCGGATCGGACGTGCCTGGCTGTGAGCGGCTGTCCTCTCCAGCCTGAGCGAGGCGGGCAATCAACGCTTTCTCTCTCAGGGAAGGTGGTTTGGGTTTCTTCCCCACTGCTCAGACTTCACTGTGATACAAACTTGAACCAATCAGTGCCCAAGAAGAAGGAAAAATACCTGACCCTTCTCCTCCAGCCCTTCAAGACAAGCTGTCCTGGCTCTGACTTTGCCAGAGCACTCATGCCAGGGAGCACGGGACAGTTGGTCTCTCTTGTACCCGCCTGGGAGAGGGCTCCGGGCTGCACATCCCTCTGATCCCAGCACAGCGGTGCACGCGCACGCTTCGGGACTGACACGTACGTGCTCTGGGACTGACACGTGCTCGCTCTGGGACTACGGGACCAGTGTTCCCACCTGCTCCTGTGTCTCCCCCGCTGGGTTTTTTTGTTGCCGAACCACAAATGCTCCTGGGACACCGTCAGGCCAACACAAGGTACCAAAGCGCTCCGAGGAAGCGGCGGCTGGTCGCAAAGCGTGTTTGTTGCACCCCTGCGCTCTGATGCCCTTGGGCAATTGCCCGGGCAACCCCCACCCTCACCAGGATAGCCAGGCAGAGGGGAACTGGTCCTGCGTCCTGGGTTTTGTCAAATTCTTGCTTGATGTCCTGCTAAAGGTAGGGTGCAGCGGCCTGCGGGGCTGCGCCCGGAGGTGGGTGAGGGTGTGCGGCTGCAGTGCCTTAGGGTGGGCCGGCGTGCCCGCTTCCCCCCCGCTCGGGGCCAGCCGGCACAGCCGTGCCTGTTGCGCAGACTCGGATGAAATAAACCAGCCCATCCCATGTAGCAGCGAGGGGCTCTCGCGGGCCCCGGGTATGCTCAACACTACGGTGGCGTTTCCCCTTGCTGTATTGCATCGCCTTCTCCTGCAGGGTCATTGAGGTGGCGGCTCCGACGGGGCTGAGCTGGTGGAGCTTCTGCCCCAGCAGGGCTTTATTCTCCCTTTCTGTGCCCTGGGGGTGTGGGCTGATGCGGACTACAGGGCAGAGGGGTGGGGGGGTATCTGTCACCGAGCCAAACTGCAAAAACAAAGCCCTGCGACAAATCTTTCTGTGAATAAAGGCCGTGTCATAAATAGCTTTTATTATTATGATTATTATTATTATGATTATTGTTTCTAATGATGAAGTATTTGATGTGAGCTTTTCCAGGGGCCTCGTGTACATTTGCATAGCAGAGCATATTCTATCCAAAGATATTATTTACTCGTTCCAAATGGTACTAAGGTAGCTGTGACACTTGGAAAAATATTGCTAGTGGAAAGTGAAAAGAAGGTGTGTGTAGTGGCACATCTTTCCCCCTTACTGTCCCGTGCTGTTGTCCGTCGGGGTGATGTTTGTCTGTAAATGTCTCATATCGAAGCAGCAGGAGACAAGTGAGAAAGCTGGTTTTATCTGTAAATAACGACTAGGAATACACCCTGGGTCAGAGTCTGCACTTCAGATCCTGCCGTTGAGATTAGATGGTCTAAAAAAACAACGGAGCAATCAAGCCTTAAACTCCCCTGCTCCCACTGAGCATGATCTTAACTTCAGCTGGCGCATTGGCTCTTCTTTGCAGCCGCTACCGACCGAACCCGGTGACCTTCTGCTTACCACGGACGGGCAAACAAGATGCTCTGGAGCTCTGCAGCACCGTGCAAGGAGCTTGGATAACCACCTAAACCCGACATGCACAGAATTCCCAGCTTTAGCTGGGAAGAGCAATAAACACGTATCAAATGCTCAGGCCTGTACAATAATTGTTGTGGTCCCATTTCTTCTTTAGTCATTGAAAGGAGGTGTCAGGCAGATGCTGCAGCCTCACAGTGTCCGGGGGAGGTGCAGGATCTGCCCACTGCAGTCCAGTTAAAGCACTTTTGGCCAGGGATCCGGTGTCTGCAGGGAGGCAGGTTCACCACAGCACAGCGGCCGGTTTGCAGGGGTGTCGTGGTTTAGCCGGCAGCTCAACCCCACACAGTCGCTCGCTCACTCCCCCACCGGTAGATGGGGGAGAGAATCAGAAGGGTAACACTCGTGGGTTGGGATAAGAGCAGTTTAATAATGAAAATTCAAAGAAACAACAACAGAAATGCAATGTAAAGGAGAACAACGAGAGGCGCAACACCCCGGGGGAGGGGGGAAGGGAGGGGAGAGGGGGAACGAACCACTCAAACGAACCGCACGTGCCGCAGCCGCTCACCGCCCACCGACCCAACGCCGCGCCGCTCCTGAGCCGCCAACTGCTCCCCCTTCATATACTGCTCCTGGTGTCACATGGTATGGCATGAACATGCCGTTGGCCAGTCGGGGTCACCCGCCCCCACCATGGCCCTGCCCCTCCCAGTCCCCCGCCATGAGGCAGAGCTCAGAAAGCTGGAAGGGTAGCCGACCCCCCACAGTGAGAGAATTAACCCCTTCTCAGCCTAAACCAGCACAAGGGGTAATATGCCCGTTTCACCAAAGTTCACGGAGGGGAGAAGCGTCTGAAAGGTCAGGCTGCTGCTCTGCACAGGGCCACAAGAAGCATTTTCTAATTATGCTTCCAGACTAGGTGTGGAGGATGGGAGCAGCGAGACAGGGGTGTGCCGGCTGACAGGTCATTCCTGCTCTCACCCCTTGGGAAGGGGAAGCTTTACCGTCAACCTCTCCCTCTGTGTCCTTGCTCGCTTCACTCCCCCTCTGGATTATCCCATCTTGCGGGGACGGCTGGACCAGCCTGAACCTTCCTTCGGATACCAGCTCTCAGGGTGGGAACGAGGGCCTTATTTCCCCCTGGGGAGCAGAGCAGCCCCTCCTGACCCCGAGCGTACCCGGCTGCAGGTGGAAAGCGAAGCGCAGCTCAGATGCTGCCGTTAGAAGGCGCCCCCGGCCCCGTTCGGCTCGCTGCTGGCTCCATCGCCCCTCCCCGGGGGGCAAATCCCTGCAGAGACTCCGGCGCGAGCGTTGCTGCGGGGCTGGGCTGGCAGGCCGGGGAGCTGCCGGGCTCGCAATGGGACCCCAGCGAAGGGCGGGGGAAGCGGGGCTGCCTGCGCGGCCCCTTGCTGCCTGCCAGGGACAGGCCGTGCCCGCGCGTGGGCAAAGGCTGGTTGGCAGCAGCAGGTACTTCCAGTCTAGAGGCAACGTGGTTGGGGGGGGGGTGGAGTTCGGCCCTGTAGTGTCCTGCCACCCTTTGCAAGTTCAGGTGAGGTGTGCCCTCGTTGTCCCCTGCCACCAAGTGCCACCACCCTTCAGGGACCGTGGCTGTTGGCAGCTCCCCTGCCAGGCAGGCCACCTCTCACCCCAGGACATTCTCTTCCACCCACCATCTCACCGTCACACGCTTCCCAACCAGCAGAGAGTGGCAGGAGGTGGTACGGGAGTGACAGCAAGTGCACCACCCCCAGGGAAAACGGGGGCCTTGTGACACCCCAGAAGAGGCTTGGCATTGCCGGTCCCCGGGACTCATCCCAGAAGGACGAGCTTTGAGCTGGAGAGTGCGGCACAGCCCGGGGATTCATCGGCAGCAGGCCTGCATGGCCGGGGCAGGGTGTTTGGGCAGGGGAGACTGCAGTGCTGCAGCCGGGGACCAGGCTGCCCGCATGGGAGGTGCTGCCAGTCTGGTGACAGGTGGTTCTGAGAGCTCAGGGTGGACGCGTGGCGAGCCCTTGGCTGGTCCTTGTGGCCACAGGGCACAGAGCAACATCGGCTAAAGCCCATGCCTGCACAGATGGGCAGCTCCGGTTCTCGGCCGCCTGGGCAGCCCACGATGCCCTGGCACGGCCACCCTGCCTGCCCAAGCCCCCGCTGCTCTGACAGCCATGTCCCCATCTCCATGCTGCCCATGGTGGTGGGTCAAGCATCAAGGATGAGTTTCATCGCGGGCCTCCTTCCCCATCTCATACTGAAGCTATGGGCCATCCTGCCCCACAGTGTCACCCCCTCCCAGGGGGCCTGTGCCCTTCCCTGGGCTTCAGCCCATTCTTGGGGCTCTTCTGCTCCCTCTCCTTGGGATGAGGAACATTGCTGCAGGAAGAAAGACCTTTGCCTGTCACTCTGGCAGCACCAGGAGCCCAAAGAGTGCCCTGGAATCAACCCTCCTTCCACCTCCAGGTCACTCTTACTGCCTCTGCACAAGACACAGAAACTGAGGCACAGATCAAGATGCCTCATGGCAGCAGTTCACCACCCTGCTGGGCACCACCGGGTACCACTGGGTACCGGTACCAGTGCCAGTGGCTCTGCCCTTCCCCTGCCCACCTGGCCTGGCTTAGCAATCATGGCTGCTCCCGGGGCTGAGCTGGGGCTGTTTAACCAGCAGACAGGTTTCACCTGGAGCCTGCTGGGTCTCAGAGGGGGCAGGCCCATAACTGCCTGCTGCAGCTCATTCTGAGTGGCTGCCTTTATAAGCCAGCAGCTTGGGTGCTCTAAGGGTTTTACCTCTCTTCATTTCACTTTGTCTTTTAGGAGCCTTAGTTTGGAGGAGGGGAGGTTTGGGGCCTGCTGCTTGCAGGTCTCTAGGAGGTAAAGCCGGCTCTTTCTGCCTTTCTCAGCACTGCTAAGCAGGTAAGGGCACAGCAATGAGCTGCGTCTGCTCCCCCATCCCTGGGCTGGGGGCTGCAGCCCAGAGCAGGGCTCTGCCCTGGGGCTGGCTGCAGTTGGGAAGCCTCCTAGCACTGTGCTTCTCCTTTGTAATATCCCAGGTGAAGGGCAATGTCATCAGGTAGTTCTGGGGTGGCCTCAGGGCTCGCTTCCCAGCCCAGCTGCAGCACCCCTCAGCTGGAACAAAGGAGTTCCTTCCCGGCGCGGCATCTCCTTCCACCGCAGAGCCGCTCGCTCACCCTGATCAGAGAGGAGGACTTCTTAAGAAGCTTCAACGGGTATGTGGCCGCTGGGATGAGTGGGGGGGCTGAGCCCTGCTCTTGCCTTGTGTTTGTCCCCAGGGGAATGTGTCCCTTGTCTGGGATGGATTGGGGTTCACGGTCTGGCACTGGTGCTCCCAGCATCGGGAGGCACGCGGGGTGCAGGCTGGCGTTGCTCCCCTGTAGCTGATGGCCCTGGGTCTCTGCGGTGTCTCTGCCATCTGCACTGTTGTAGCTGAGACCAGGCAGTGCTGTGCGTCCCAAAGGCCACCAGCTCACACCCCTGTCTCTGCTGCTCTGCCAGGAGCTTCTCTGATGTAAGTGATGTTTGGGGGGCTGATCTGTTGGACTGCAGCTCCTCCACCCCCGACCCGCAGCTGGTCCGCAGGATTGTGTCCCAGGTGGAGTTCTACCTTTCTGATGAGAACCTGGCCAAGGATGCTTTCCTTCTGAAACATGTCCAAAAGAAGAAGATGGGCTTTGTCAGCATCAAACTGCTGACATCCTTCAAGAAGGTAGGCAGTCCATGGCACCTGCCAGCTGGGGTGGGAAAGGGCCTTTGTGTGGAGGGTGTCTGGGTGTGCTCTGTCTGTCTCTGGAGGGGTGTGTGGGGAGGTCCAGGCTCCCCTCAGGCTGTCTGTGTCCCAGGGAAGTGCTGGTGGTGCAGAGCTGGGCTCTGCTCCCTGCCCTCGATGTGCTGCAGCAGTTCTGCAACCAGGGAGGGTGGCTGGGGAAGCAGTGAACAGTCCTCAGTGCTGGATTTGCCTCTTCTGCCCGTTGTCCCCCCGCGCTGCTTTGGGAGAGACCATCCCTTAACCAAAGAAGCGCAGTGAAGTGCTGGTGGTGTGAGGTACTGGGAAGCGGCAGCTTGTTGCTGCAATCCAGGGGCACTGGAGACCACCTGCTGCAGACCCACATCTGCTCATGTGAAAGGGGGATGGTGCCTTGCCGTGACTTCAGCGTGCCTGGATGATGGATTGAGGGTGGTCCCTGCCTGGGGACACTCATGGGGACGCAGTGGCTCCCTGTCTCCCACAGATGAAATACCTGACGCGTGACTGGCGGCTCACACTCTACGCCCTGCAGTTCTCGGAGCTGCTGGAAGTGAACAAGGAGGGCACCAAAGTGAGGCGGCGGGTCCCCCTGCCCGAGTGCCTGCGGAGCTTCTCCCCCAGCAAACTGCTGCTGGCCTGGGAGCTGCTGCCGCCGATCCAGAATAACTTCATCGAGACCATCGTGAGTATGTTCAGCCCCTATGGTGCCATTGTATCCATCCGCATCCTGCGGCCGGGCCGCAAGCTGCCCTCGGATGTGCGGAAATACACGTCGCTCTTCCCCGAGCTGCTGAGAAAGCGCTGTGCCCTGGTGGAGTACGATAGGCTGGGGAGCGCCCGCAGGGCCTTTGAGCACCTCGGCCGCCGAAGCCACCGGTGCGGTGAGAGCATCAGGGTGGTCTGGCTCTGCTGGAAGGTCTCCAAGAAGGAACCTCAGAACAAGAGGGAGGTGGCGAAGAAGCTGGTTCACCAGTGCGATTGGAAGGTGCAGGCGGCGGCCACGATCTTCCCCTATGGCATTGGGGGCTCCCTGCTCTACCGCTCTCCGGAGTCAGGCAATGCTCCAGTGTCACCGTCCCTGCTCCTGAACACGGAACCCTCGGCACCCACCTGCCCATGCAGCACCTTCCAGCCCAGGGACTTCAGCAACACCTTTACAAGATCGCTCCTTACCAGGAAAGTCTTCCCCCCACTCGGGATGGGCTTGGGCACCGGTGGCTGCCACGGCTTCCGCTCCAGGAGGGAGTGGCCCCATGGCTGCGGCTGGGGGAGCGGGGTGGATACGTGGGCACCCAGGGGCAGCAGGCCTGCTCTGCATGCCACACCTCCTCCCAGAAATTCCCTGGCAGGAAATCGGGTGCCTGAGCCCCTTGGCCTGCGGGGTGGGGTGCTTCGCCTCCCAATGGCCCTGATGGCACCAAGGGCTTCAGCAGCAGCACGGGGAGAGGAAAGCTCACCCTCTGGCACTGAGGCTCATTTACCTTTGCGTTTGGGGATTTTTCTTTCTTTTCGTTTCCACTTCACTCGATCAGAATAACTCTGTGTGGGCCCTGAGAGCTGCGGGCAGTGGTGGTGCAGCTGGTGCAGGGGACGGCAGTTATCGGTTGATGACGATGCTCAGAGCAGGTCAGCATGTGAGACGAGATGCTGAGCAGCCGTGACCCCGGGAGCTGCACCATACCATGCTGGTGTCACCGAGAGCGTGCCTGTGCAGGCTCCAGAGGGGCTCCCAGCACCCCAGTGGCATCACGGCAATGCCCGAAGGAAGGGGCTTATCCCCTACGACCACCGGTGCTGGGGCTGCTCTGACGGGACCTCACCCCGCACCTTCTGCAAGCCCTACCCGCAAAGCCGAGGTGGCTCCCCGAAGTCGTCGTTGGCTGCACTGGCCCACGTTGTGGCTCTCGGATGGGAAATAGGCAATAAAGAGGGACAAATCTTCCAGGCACTTTCTGGCTGCTGCAGTGAGTTTTTTTATTATTCCCAAACCCTCTCACCCCCAAACCTCCCCCAATCCTATTTGGTGTTGCGGCTGCCCACAGTGGAGGCAGAGAAGGGGAGGGGGTTCCCTGGCTGGCCTGCAGCTCCCTCCCTCCCCATTCTGGGGGTGATTTGGGTTATTTTGGTGGGTGAGGGAGGCAAAGCCAGTCTCTGGAGCTGAGTGAGGTGGGAGTGAGGAAGGGTGTGATTGCCTTGATTGGCTTTGAGGGCCTTTGCAGCGAGCCCTGTCCCTGCTGGAGGGGATGCTGGTCGTGCTCAAGACGGAGGCCTTGCAGGCCTTGTTGGGGCGTGTCTGTGCCCTCCCCAGCCCCCGAGCTGTGTCCCTGTCCCAGGGGCCCCGTGCTGCTTTCTGCGTGGGGCTGTGTCCGTGAGTCCTGCAAGGAGCTGTCTGTCGTGGCTCCCCCACCAAAGGGCTGCTTTGCCCGGGGAAGCCTGTGTCCGTGCTGTCCCCCCTGCCATTGCCTGCCCTGTGGGCAGTGAGTCGGCCCTGGCTGTGTCTTGGTGCCCTTTGGGGCTCGCTGGCTGTGATTTGGGGCTCAGCAGGGCTTCTGTACCCCTTGGGTGCCCTTTCCCGGTGGCCCCTGTGCTCCCTCCCCCTCCCACGCAGGCACACAGCCATTTGCAGGAACAGCTTTTCATGGAAACAGAAACCAACACAACAGATACCAGCAAACCTACGACATCCCCTTCTGCCCCAACCAACCCCGAAAGCACACCACCCCTACTCAACCACCACCCACTCCCCCCATCTCCTCCACATCCCTGCCATACCCCCACTGCCACCCACCAACACCGCCCTGCCACTCCCCCAATACCTCGTCTCCCCTCCCTCCCACCTGATCGGGTGGAAGGTGTCCCTGCTCATGGCAGGGGGGGTTGGACTAGGTGGCCTCTAAAAGTCCTTTCCAAGCCAAACTATTCTATGATTCTATGAAACAGCGTTTATCTGCCTGTTCTGTTTGCCAGCGGCTCGATCCAGCCCGCTGCTAGAGAGAATGCCACCGTATGTGGTGCTTTTCACTGCCTCCCTCTGACCAAACTGTCCTAGGACCTCAGCTATGGACTTGTTCTGCCAAATCAGTGTAAAGAACTTGGGGGCTTGTGTTGTGCTTGGGTGGCTTTGGGGTTTTGTCTGGGGTTTTTGGTGGTTTTTTTTTTTTTTTGGTGCCACAGTGTAAGTTAAGTAGTGCTGTGGTTTGTCTTACGTCTGAGTAATTCTGAATATAAAAACACAACGTGCAAAGGAATTTGGAATTGTCTCCTGGAAGCACAGACACTTCTGGTTCTTGCTGGAGTGAAGAAGGAGCAGAAGAACTTATTTCTTCAGCTCCCAACCAGAGAGTAAATGCAAAAGTCAGCTCCCGAGATGGAGAGCCTGCGCTCCGGCACCCACTCCAGCTCTGCTTCTCAGTTTCTTCTTTTTTTGGTGTCACGTTGGGCAAACTTCCGAACCCCTTTCATTCTGTCTTGAGGAGTGCTTTGGAAAACGCTGAGAGCAATATGGATAAGAAAAGGATAAGAAAGAAGAAGACTAAGAAAATGAGAGTCAGAGTAAGAATAAAAATGAGCAGAAGAGTAAGGGTAAGAAAAGTTTGAGTTACAACATTAGAGAATAAGAAGAAAAGTTTGAGTGCATCTCAGGACGCAGCTGGTTTCCCTGACGCTAAGTTGAGCTCACAGCTACCCAGATCAGCGGCTGTGCTTTCCACAGCAGCTCTCAGCTAGAAAGTGGTGTCCCAAGACGACATGGAGCAGCTTTTCTAACTCTGCAGACTTCTTTGCAGGCACGCTTACACAAGCAGTTGGTAATTTTGCCAAGAGTTTGGAAGGGTGGCTGATGAACGCAATGAGTGAACTTCCCCCCGAGATTGTCCGGGCCAAGGTAAGCAGAGGGAGCATGGGGCAGGTCCGGGGTAGGAACTGAGTGTGTGCGCGTTACAGTTTTCCGCAGGGACTGGAAATCACTGCTGGGGTTTGGCCACATGTACTCCAGACTAGCACCATATAATGAATAATTATCCACGCAAATCGGCAAGGAGTGGGAGGACAGGCAGGGCAATCCCTTTGTACCAGAGGCTGATGGTGCTCTGTCCGTTGAGCCGTTCCCATGTCCCGGGATTGCAGATAAGCTTTCTGGAAGAAAATCTCTGCATGGCATGAAGCTGTCCTACTAAAAATTGCAGGACACCCCCTGGACTGAATGGCATTGCAGAGATTGGACCTCAGGCTCCTACTGCCCCTCTCCTGAAGCCATGGATTCTTGCAGCCGGTTCTCACCTTGCCGGTCACTGCTAGAGGCAGAGTGGGGAAACCTCTTAGTTTAAAGAAAAGAAATGCAGAGGCTGCTTTGCGAGACACGATAGGTGGTGCAAAAGTGGTGCTCTGGAGCACTCGGGTATGCTTTGGGCAGCAGCGTGGGTGGGACTGTGCAGGTGATCCCAGCTGATGCGCACCGTGTGCTTGAGCTCAGCATTGAGAAGAGTTTGCCTTCCAGCCCCGTGGCCTCCTGCTCGCGGAGCCCTGCGTTGCTGTGTTGCAGGTGGGGGTAGTGAGTGCCTTTGCGCAGACGTTACAGAGCTACGCATCGCTGAACCGCCTGGCTCAGGCCGCCCGTGCGGTGCTGCAGAACACTTCCCAGATAAACCAGATGCTCGGCGATCTCAATCGGGTCGACTTCACCAACGTGCAGGTAACTTACGGTATCTGCTCCTCGGTCGTGTTGTCTAGAACTGGGAGTCTCTAATGAGGTTGTCTGCTGGTAACCAGCATCTTATTGCCAGCCCTAAAAGGCAGTTAAATGGGCAATTGCACAGTTTGGGTGTTACTTTCCCGGGTAAGTCTGCCATCTCACTGTGAGTAGTGGAGAAGGTACTAAGGAGCTTCTGTAAGAAGCAGTGCTACCAACAATAATATAGTTCTCATAATAATATTGTGGTCAGGGCAGCTCGGAGGAGACATGATTCAGAGCTGGTCTGGGGTCCTTGTCTACTAGAAATGCAGCTGAATTCCTAGGTTGGGATGGACCAACCATGCAGGCTTGGCGTGAGTAACTGTCAGCCCTTCTTCCCGAGCAGGAGCAAGCCTCGTGGGTGTGCCAGTGCGAGGAAGGCATGGTACAGAAGCTGGAGCGGGATTTCAAGCTCACTCTGCAGCAGCAGAGTTCTCTGGACCAGTGGGCTAGCTGGCTGGATAATGTTGTTACTCAAGTCCTGAAGCATCACGAAGGCACTCCCAGCTTCCCCAAGGCAGCCAGACAGGTCTTGCTGAGATGGTCTTTCTATAGGTACATGTTCTTTCTCACTTTGGAGATATTTCTGCATCGGGCTCAGGGCACGTCAATAGCTCCTTGGAAAGCCAAGGCCAAGTTCTTTACTCCTGTGCAACTCTGGTTAATTATTGCTCTGCTCTGGTATCTGAACAGAGCGTTGTGTCTCCTGCATCCTTTCAGGATGGGGATAGGACTAATTTCTGAAAGTGCTTTGATACTCTTGGGTTCGAGGTAGGAACAGAGCACTGTGTCCCACAGTGCCTTCAGGGTCCAGAATTCACATCAGCCGTGATGCACGTATAAAACACAACCCAAATATTTTGTTTCCCGGCCGTGTTCCAGCTCCATGGTTATCCGGGACCTCACCTTGCGCAGTGCTGCCAGCTTTGGTTCCTTCCACCTGATTCGCCTGCTCTATGATGAATATATGTTTTATCTGGTAGAGCATCGTGTTGCCCAGGCAACAGGGGAGAGGCCGACTGCTGTAATGGGAGAGGTGAGAATTGTTAATTCCCTAGAAACAAACCCATACTACGCAGCTCTTTAAGAGGTTGGAACTCGTGTGTTTCACAAACAGCGCTGTGCCCTGAATGTGTTTTTGTAGCCATCATTGCCAAAGCAGGTATGAGCTTTTTGAGTGCCTGTCACAAGAATCCAGCTCCTTGAGCCCCTTCCATCCTGGCTTGCTAATAGCTGAGCTGGTGGGTTTGGGGGCAGTTGAGCATCAGCTGGCCTTTGGCGGCCTGGAGGAGGGAGGAAAAGGATCTCCCTACTTCTCTCCGTTACCTGTGGGCACCAACCCTGATGGCGGGATTCCTGCCAGGGCAAAGACCCATCAAAAAAACTAAACCAAGCAAAGAAAGGTCCAAAAGGTACTTTCCCTGCAGCTTTTGGTGGTACTGTTCACGGAACTTGCTCAGGCCTCTGCAAGCTCCAGTTACACGCACAGTCAGCCCCTCTCTCTGTCTTTGACTTGAAGAAGAGAAACGGTGGGTTGTTTGTGTTGGGGGGTGTGTGGGGATTGGAGTTTTCTTTTAACCAATCAGCCAGTAAATCCGGTGCCTGGCTTGCAGGCAGGTCCTGTCCTGCCTAGCTGAGGTCACTTCTACTCTTTCCCTCTGAAAAATGCCTAGATTTAAAAGGCCCTCATCAACTTGTGAGAGCAATATGGAAACTACTGTTAGTTTGAAACTGATCTCATTTGCTCCTTGAAGCTCATACCTGTTTTCTTCCTTCCCTGGAGCTCATGTAGGGGAGCCAGGCAAATCAACTGCCTGCCTGTCCCTTCCCCCCCACCCCCTTTAGGCCCATGCTGTTGCCCCAAGTCAGCAGCGCTGTAAGTTCCTGCTATTCCCTGCAAAACCTCTGTCTTTATTGGTATTCAAGGAACATGAAAGGCAGAGAGTGGCTTCCAGCAAGACCCAGCTGTGGCAGGCTTTCATCCGTCAGGTTTTGCCTTCTTTCAACTCTTGCAATATTTCTGTTCTCCAGGAGGAGGCTGGATCTTCCCAGCAAGAGAGGATGAATCGTGTCCTTCCATTTCCATCGCTCACTTTTAAACTCCTGCTCTCCTCAGTGCCTTCCGCTGCCCAACTTTGCATGACTTTTCAACACTACTGTTATAGCAATTTAGTGTTTCAGACCTCGTCATAGAGGGAGACAACACGTCTCCAGAACCCAATATATCCCCAGCTCTCTGGTTACACTTGACACGGCGGCCTTGCAAGGCAAAGCACTTCCGTGACGCGAATGCGAAGGCTTTGCACAGAGTTGCGCAGGGTGGAGCGATGGTAGAGCCCCAGGAGAGGGGAATAGCTGGCATGCCTGAGCAGCTGCCCGAGAGATGCAGAGGGCTGGAGAAAAGGCACCATCCTTCAGTCTGTGGCAGCACTTGGCCCTGACATGGCAGACAGAAACATTTCTCCCTTCGTTCCACAACTCCATCCTGCCTTGGATTGTTGCGTGTGGCGTTTGCCCAGAGGCTTCAATGCCAGCGGCAGACTTTTCCCCAAAATATGTGGTTGGTTTTGCTTTCTGCTTTTCACCGCCGGCACTGCTGATGCTCGTGCTTCCTCTGGAGCACTTAGGCTGCTTGTTAAAATTGCTTGGAAATAGATGCCAACTTCAGGTCTGGTCTCCATAAGCCTCACTCACCTTGTAATGCCTTTGTCTTTCAGTTTGGTGACCTCACACCTCTGTCTCCAACACCGCTGGACAAAGGTACCTCCTCTCCCTCAAGGGGAATCCTGCTGGGTCAGGGTTGAATCACTGTGGGAGGGGGAACCTCGTGCTGGCCCCTCCACCCTGCTCTGTTAGGAGAAAGGAGCTCTTCCCCTCCGGTTGCCGTTCTCATGCCGAGACCTGTGCTTTACAGATGACATGAGTGACCTGGGCAGCGAGGTGGACACAGAATCCCGGAGCATGGGGGAGCCGCTGGTGAAACGGGAACGCAGCGACCCTGGCTACTCGCTGCAGGAGATCTGAAACGGGGACTCGGCTTTTCTCCAGCTGGACGAAGTCGTCTGGAGCCAGGCTTGATGGTCGCAAGCCTGAGTCTCCCCATATCTGCGTTATTAGTGCCTCTTAGTTTCTCCTTCTGTTTACTTGTGTTTGGGGATGGGCTCTGGTGGTGTCGCGGGCGGGCGGTGGGACGGGGCTGGTTTGTCCGCCTGCTTTCCTGTGGCATGACTGCTGGCTGGACGGCAAAGGTCCAGAGTCTGCTACCGAGCGATGGACGTCTCCGTGGTCAGCAGCGGATTGGACGTGCCTGGCTGTGAGCGGCTGTCCTCTCCAGCCTGAGCGAGGCGGGCAATCAACGCTTTCTCTCTCAGGGAAGGTGGTTTGGGTTTCTTCCCCACTGCTCAGACTTCACTGTGATGCAAATTTGAACCAATCAGTGCCCAAGAAGAAGGAAAAATACCTGACCCTTCTCCTCCAGCCTTTCAAGACAAGCTGTCCTGGCTCTGACTTTGCCAGAGCACTCATGCCAGGGAGCACGGGACAGTTGGTCTCTCTTGTACCCGCCTGGGAGAGGGCTCCGGGCTGCACATCCCTCTGGTCCCAGCGCAGCGGTGCACGCGCACGCTTCGGGACTGACACGTACGTGCTCTGGGACTGACACGTGCTCGCTCTGGGACTACGGGACCTGTGTTCCCACCTGCTCCTGTGTCTCCCACGCTGGGTTTTTTCGTTGCCGAACCACAAATGCTCCTGGGACACCGTCAGGCCAACACAAGGTACCAAAGCACTCCGAGGAAGCGGCGGCTGGTCGCAAAGCGTGTTCGTTGCACCCCTGCGCTCTGATGCCCTTGGGCAATTGCCCGGGCAACCCCCACCCTCACCAGGATAGCCAGGCAGAGGGGAACTGGTCCTGCGTCCTGGGTTTTGTCAAATTCTTGCTTGATGTCCTGCTAAAGGTAGGGTGCAGCGGCCTGCGGGGCTGCGCCCGGAGGTGGGTGAGGGTGTGTGGCTGCAGTGCCTTAGGGTGGGCCGGCGTGCCCGCTTCCCCCCCGCTCGGGGCCAGCCGGCACAGCCGTGCCTGTTGCGCAGACTCGGATGAAATAAACCAGCCCATCCCATGTAGCAGCGAGGGGCTCTCGCGGGCCCCGGGTATGCTCAACACTACGGTGGCGTTTCCCCTTGCTGTATTGCATCGCCTTCTCCTGCAGGGTCGTTGAGGTGGCGGCTCCGACGGGGCTGAGCTGGTGGAGCTTCTGCCCCAGCAGGGCTTTATTCTCCCTTTCTGTGCCCTGGGGGTGTGGGCTGATGCGGACTACAGGGCAGAGGGGTGGGGGGGTATCTGTCACCGAGCCAAACTGCAAAAACAAAGCCCTGCGACAAATCTTTCTGGGAATAAAGGCCGTGTCATAAATAGCTTTTATTATTATGATTATTGTTATTATGATTATTGTTTCTAATGATGAAGTATTTGATGTGAGCTTTTCCAGGGGCCTCGTGTACATTTGCATAGCAGAGCATATTCTATCCAAAGATATTATTTACTCGTTCCAAATGGTACTAAGGTAGCTGTGACACTTGGAAAAATATTGCTAGTGGAAAGTGAAAAGAAGGTGTGTGTAGTGGCACATCTTTCCCTCTTACTGTCCCGTGCTGTTGTCTGTCGGGGTGATGTTTGTCTGTAAATGTCTCATATCGAAGTAGCAGGAGACAAGTGAGAAAGCTGGTTTTATCTGTAAATAACGACTAGGAATACACCCTGGGTCAGAGTCTGCACTTCAGATCCTGCCGTTGAGATTAGATGGTCTAAAAAAACAACGGAGCAATCAAGCCTTAAACTCCCCTGCTCCCACTGAGCGTGATCTTAACTTCAGCTGGCGCATTGGCTCTTCTTTGCAGCCGCTACCGACCGAACCCGGTGACCTTCTGCTTACCATGGACTGTGTGGGGCTGAGCTGCCGGCTAAACCACGACACCCCTGCAAACCGGCCGCTGTGCTGTGGTGAATCTGCCTCCCTGCAGACACCGGATCCCTGGCCAAAAGTGCTTTAACTGGACTGCAGTGGGCAGATCCTGCACCTCCCCCGGACACTGTGAGGCTGCAGCATCTGCCTGACACCTCCTTTCAGTGACTAAAGAAGAAATGGGACCACAACAATTATTGTACAGGCCTGAGCATTTGATACGTGTTTATTGCTCTTCCCAGCTAAAGCTGGGAATTCTGTGCATGTCGGGTTTAGGTGGTTATCCAAGCTCCTTGCACGGTGCTGCAGAGCTCCAGAGCATCTCGTTTGCCCGTCCGTGGTAAATCCATCGGATTTCTCCATCCTCCCGCATCACCCACCAAGTGCACCCAGGTCCTCGAGCAAAAGCAATCCCACGCGTGGGTTTGCCTTTGCCTGAGGCAGGAAAGACCCAGACTCTTTTGCCCAGCATACTTTTTGCGTGCACTGCAGGGACTCTGTCCCCTTCCACAGTATGTAGGATTTCTGACTGGGCAGGGCCAGCTCGGTTGGCAGATCCCCTCGTGTTGACTAACCACGTGGCTTTTGCTGAATGTGTATCCCAGTGCTTGAATGTCCCACCCCCGCATTGCTCTCAGTGTCGTTTTTAAGAGTCCATTGTACCGTTCAATTTTCCCAGAGGCTGGTGTGTGACAGGGGATGTGACACACCCACTCAATGCCGTGCTCTTTGGCCCAGGTGTCTATGAGGCTATTCTGGAAATGAGTCCCCTTGTCTGACTCAGTTCTCTCTGGGGTGCCATGTTGCCACAGGACTTGTTGTTTGAGAGCCAGGAGAGTGTTCCGGGCAGTGGTGTGGGGGACAGGAGATGTTTCCAGCCAGCCCGTGGTTGCTTCTACCATGGTGAGCGCATGGCGCTTGCCTTGGCGGGTTTGTGGGAGTGTGATATAGTCAATCTGCCAGGCCTCCCCGTATTTATACTTCAGCCATCGTCTCCCATACCACAGAGGCTTTACCCGCTTCGCTTGCTTGATTACAGCGCACGTGTCACATTCGTGGATAACCTGCGCAATAGCGTCCATGGCCAAGTCCACCCCTCGATCACAAGCCCACCTGTATGTTGCATCTCTCCCTTGATGTCCTGACGTGTCATGGGCCCACCGAGCTAGAAATAGTTCACCCTTATGTTACCAGTCCAGATCCACCTCAGCCACTTCAATCTTGGCAGCCTGATCTACCTGCTGGTCGTTCCGATGTTCTTCAGTGGCCCGACTCTTGGGGACGTGAGCATCCACATGCCGTACCTTTACAACCAGGTTCTCTACCCGGGCAGCAATATCTTGCCACATTGTGACGGCCCAGATGGCTTTGCCTCTGCGCTGCCAGTTGCTTTGATTCCACTGCTGCAGCCAGCCCCACAGGGCATTTGCCACCATCCAGGAGACAGTATAAAGATAGAGCACTGGCCACTTTTCCCATTCAGCAATGTCCAAGGCCAGCTGGATGGCCTTTACCTCTGCAAAGTGGCTCGATTCACCTTCTCCTTCAGCAGTTTCTGCTACTTGTCGTGTAGGACTCCATACAGCAGCCTTCCATCTCCGGTGCTTTCCCACAAGGCGACAGGACCCATCGGTGAACAGGGCATACTGCTTCTCCTCATCTGGCAGTTTGTTAGAGAGTGGGGCTTCTTCAGCACGTGTCACCTCCTCCTCTGGTGATATTCCAAAGTCTTTGCCTTCTGGCCAGTCCATAATCACTTCCAAGATTCCTGGGCGACCGGGGTTTCCTACTCGAGCCCGCTGGGTGATCAGCGTGACCCATTTACTCCGCGTAGCATCAGTTGCATGGTGTGTAGAGGGGAGGTTCCCTCTGAACATCCAGCCCAGCACTGGCAGTCGGGGTGCCAGGAGCAGCTGTGCCTCAGTACCAACCACTTCTGAAGCAGCTCGGACCCCTTCATATGCTGCCAATATCTCTTTTTCAGTTGGAGTATAGCGGGCTTCGGACCCTCTGTATCCCCGACTCCAAAACCCTAGGGGTCAACCCCAGGTCTCCCCTGGTGCTTTCTGCCAGAGGCTCCAGGTAGGGCCATTCTCCCCGGCTGCAGTGTAGAGCACATTTTTTACATCTTGTCCTGCCCAGACTGGCCCAAGAGCTACTGCATGAACTATTTCTCGTTTAATCTGTTCAAAGGCTTGTCGTTGCTCAGGGCCCCATTTGAAATCATTCTTCTTCTGGGTCACTTGATAGAGAGGGCTTACGATCAGACTGTAGTGTGGAATATGCATTCTCCAAAAACCCACAACGCCCAAGAAAGCTTCCGTCTCCTTTTTGCTAGTTGGTGGAGACATGGCTGCTATTTTCTTGATCACATCCATTGGAATCTGACGACGACCATCTTGCCATTTGATTCCTAAGAACTGGATTTCTCGTGCGGGTCCCTTTCACCTTACTTTGTTTTATGGCAAAACCAGCTTTCAGAAGGATTTGGACTATTTTCTCTCCTTTCTCAAAAACTTCTTCCGCTGTGTTGCCCCACACAATGATGTCATCAATGTATTGAAGGTGTTCTGGAGCTTCTCCCTGTTCCAGTACAGTCTGAATCAGTCCATGGCAAATGGTAGGACTGTGTTTCCACCCCTGGGGCAGTCGATTCCAGGTGTACTGGACGCCCGCCCATGTGAAAGCAAACTGTGGCCTGCACTCTGCTGCCAGAGGGATTGAGAAGAATGCGTTAGCAATATCGGTTGTGGCATACCACTTGGCCGCCTTGGACTCCAGTTTGTATTGAAGTTCTAGCATGTCTGGCACAGCAGCACTCAACGCTGGAGTGACTTCATTCAGGCCACGATAGTCTACTGTTAACCTCCACTCTCCATTAGACTTCCGCACTGGCCACATGGGACTGTTAAAGGGTGAGTGGGTCTTACTGATGACTCCTTGGCTCCTCAGTTGGTGAATGAGTTCATGGATGGGGATGAGAGAGTCTCTGTTGGTGCGATATTGCCACCGGTGCACTGCTGTGGTGGTGATTGGCACCTGTTGTTCTTTAACCTTCAGCAACCCCACAACAGAAGGGTCCTTTGAGAGGCCAGGCAAGGTAGACAGCTGTTTAGTTTCCTTCGTCTCCAAGGCAGCTACACCAAAAGCCCACCTGTACCCTTTTGGGTCCTTGACATACCCTCTCCTGAGATGGTCTATGCCAAGGATGCACGGAGCCTCGGGGCCAGTCACAATGGGGTGCTTCTGCCACTCATTACCAGTTAGGCTCACTTTGGCCTCCAATACAGTTAGCTCTTGGGATCTCCCTGTCACTCCAGCAATGCTGATGGGTTCTGCCCCTGTATAGTTGGATGGCTTTAAGGTGCACTGTGTGCCGGTGTCCACTAAATCTTTATGCTCCTGTGGGTCGGACGTGCCAGGCCATCGCACATACACAGTCCAGTAAGCCCAGTTATCCCTTTCCTCCACCCGGCTGGAGGCAGGGCCCCTCTGGTCCTGATCGTGGCAGTCACAACTCACCTCCTGCAAATGTGAATCAGGAGTCCCTCTATTACGCTTAGTAGTAAAACCAGCGCTTCTACTCCTCTGTCTGGGGACTTGCTCAATGGAAACTGGAGCAGCAGCTTTCCTGGAAGAGCCTCCCTGAGTGCCTGTTCTTCCTTGCAGTTCACGCACTCGTGCCTGTAGGGCCGAGGTAAGCTTGCCATCCCACCTCATCATGTCCTCTCCGTGGTCACGCAGGTAGAACCATAGGGTGGCCCGTGGTGTGTATCCCCTCCTTTGAGCCAAAGGACGCTTATTCCTAACAGCTGAGACACTACCCTGTCGAGGTGGGGAGTAGGACAGATCTTCTTTGAGTTGCTGGACCTCTTGGGATAGTTTCTCCACAGCAGAGACGAGCGAGGAAGAGAGATTTGTTTCATAATCCCGGAGTCTATCGATCACCTCCGCCACCGTTGGTGTCTCGTCACCTTTCCAGGACATCACTGCCAATGACTTTGCATGCGAAGATGGTGCGCTCCGTACAAACTTGCGCCACGTGGGTCGTGTGCACTCGGCTTCATCTGGATCTTTGGAGGACCGTTGATCGTCCAGGTCACCATAAATCACCTCAAACACAGCTAATTCCCTTAGATACTGGATGCCTTTCTCCACAGTTGTCCATTTTCCTGGGCGATATGTAACATCTTCTTTAAAGGGATACCTTTCCTTCACTCCGGGCAGGAGTCGCCTCCAGAGGCTGAGGGCTTGTGGTTTTTTCCCAGTTGCTTTGTCAACGCCCCCTTCCCCAGAAAGGGATCCCAGTTGTCTGGCTTCTTTTGCCTCTAGTTCCAGGCTACTGGCCCCATTATGCCAGCATCGGAGCAGCCAGGTGACAATGTGCTCACCTCAACGATGGCTATAATCTTTTTGCATATCTCGCAACTGGCTGAAGGACAGGGATCGGGTGGTCTCTATTTCATTTATGACTTCTTCCTCCTCTCCCCGTGACGGCCCTGGTTCTTCATCATCCCGTTTTAAACGAGTTGATGTCCGCCTCCAATATTTCATCTTGTGTATGGGGGCAACTGATACTGGTACGGGTTGATTCTCTGAGCCAGCTCCGGTACTTGTCGTGGGGGTTTGAGTGGCTGCAGTGCCTGTCCTCAGGGCTGGAGTGACTACAGTGCCAGTCACTTTGCATTTCAACCCAGAGACATTCTCTTCCCCCTGGGGGCACTGACTACTGTTGGGCAGGGCTCGGTATGCATGGGCCAGGCCCCAGCACCTTGCAGTTAGCTGTGTCTCTCTGGAGTTCCCAGCGTAACAACATACTTTCTCCAAATATTCTACTAGTTGTTTAGGATTCTGCACTTGCTCGGGGGTGAAACTCCAAAACACTGGGGGTGCCCACTGCCCTAGGTATTTGCCCATGCGCATGCTATCCCACATGCCCTGCCACTCGTAACTATCAAGCCTTGGGGCAGATTTCTGGGTGATATTCTTCAGTTGCTTAGTCCAAACCAAAACAACGTGCCCAAAAACTAACAATAAGTGCACCTTAACCACCCAAGGATGGTCAAGATACAAAAAGGTTGTTGTAACAAAGGCACAGACATCATAGCACAAAGTTGCAAAGGTGCGGCTCTGTATTTCCTCCATATAAAGTCTCTCTGAGGAGGAGGTATAGTTGCTAAGTGCCTCAACAAGGTGGTATCCCAAGTACAGTAACCGTTTCAGCAAAAAACACCCAAATACCCGATAAAGCTGAAAATGAATGTTTGTGTAAGAAATCTCATAGGAAAAATGTTACTAATCACAGCAGAACACAGCAGACTAAACAAACCCACACCGATCTTTAACACCAACTGCAAAAAGAACAACATGGTGCTGTGACCAGCAGCTGTTATTATCTCCAACCCTTGAGCCCCACGTTGGGCACCAAAAAGACTGTTGTGGTTTAGCCGGCAGCTCAGCCCCACCCAGTCGCTCGCTCACTCCCCCACCGGTAGATGGGGGAGAGAATCAGAAGGGTAACGCTCGTGGGTTGGGATAAGAGCAGTTTAATAATGAAAATTCAAAGAAACAACAACAGAAATGCAATGTAAAGGAGAACAACGAGAGGCACAACACCCCGGGGTAGGGGGGAAGGGAGGGGAGAGGGGGAACGAACCGCTCAAACGAACCGCACGTGCCGCAGCCGCTCACCGCCCACCAACCCAACGCCACGCCGCTCCTGAGCCGCCAACTGCTCCCCCTTCATATACTGCTCCTGGTGTCACATGGTATGGCGTGAACATGCCATTGACCAGTTGGGGTCAGCCACCCCCGCCATGGCCCTGCCCCTCCCAGTCCCCCGCCACGAGGCAGAGCTCAGAAAGCTGGAAGGGTAGCCGACCCTCCACAGTGAGAGAATTAACCCCTTCTCAGCCAAAACCAGCACAGATTGGTACCTCTGCTGGAGAGGATGGAGACACATAGATCCATGACCAGCAAAGCCAGAGAGCCTGTCTCCTAAGGAGAAGATCCTTATGGGTCATCTGCATCGGATACATATTGCAGCCTTTGCAATGAATAGACTCGCTCTTCTCCCTCCGGCTGCCTGCCTTAGCAAGGCTCTTCAGGACCTCCACGCCTTCCATCCAACTGGGACAAAACCTGATGGATTTTAATTTTAAACATACTTAGAGGGAACCAACAGGCCTGAGGGCACAAGGGAAAAGTCTTCCTGTGGGTGTGGGAGTCAGTAAATAAACTTAGCAAGTGTGATGTTACAAGAGCTTATTTCAATATATCCTATATAGTATCTATATCATATACAATACTGTAGACTTATTAGCCAAGCAAACAAATGCAGAACAGCTGGAGCTTGCTGGGCAAGACCTTCCTTCCTCTTAAAGTTATAAGCCTAGATGTGAGGTATCTAACACATGAAAGCAGCCTCCTCACCTATGAATTGCTGATGATGTTGACTTTGAGCAGCAACCGATTGCTCCGACGTAGTGCGCGGGTTACTATTGGACCCACTCTCTGCTGTGCCACCCGTCTTCTGCACTGGTCTATACCTCAATTTAGAGTGTGGCTTGGGATTTACAGAGGCACAAGCAAACACGTAGACATTATTTGCAACACAGTCATGCAGACTTTTGTGTTTCTCATGTCATACAGGAGGTTAACATTAAAGGGCAGCATTTTGAGGGTTGACACTTTATAGCATCTAGTCAAGTGGAGGGGCAAAATGAGAAACTCCTTTTGAAAAGCACTCCTCAAGACAGAATGAAAGGGGTTCGGAAGTTTGCCCAACGTGACACCAAAAAAAGGAGAAACTGAGAAGCAGAGCTGGAGTGGGTGCCGGAGCGCAGGCTCTCCATCTCGGGAGCCGACTTTTGCATTTACTCTCTGGTTGGGAGCTGAAGAAATAAGTTCTTCTGCTCCTTCTTCACTCCAGCAAGAACCAGAAGTGTCTGTGCTTCCAGGAGACAATTCCAAATTCCTTTGCACGTTGTGTTTTTATATTCAGAATTACTCAGACGTAAGACAAACCACAGCACTACTTAACTTGCACTGTGGCACCAAAAAAAAAAAAAAAACCACCAAAAACCCCAGACAAAACCCCAAAGCCACCCAAGCACAACACAAGCCCCCAAGTTCTTTACACTGATTTGGCAGAACAAGTCCATAGCTGAGGTCCTAGGACAGTTTGGTCAGAGGGAGGCAGTGAAAAGCGGCACATACGGTGGCATTCTCTCTAGCAGCGGGCTGGATCGAGCCGCTGGCAAACAGAACAGGCAGATAAACGCTGTTTCATAGAATCATAGAATAGTTTGGCTTGGAAAGGACTTTTAGAGGCCACCTAGTCCAACCCCCCCTGCCATGAGCAGGGACACCTTCCACCCGATCAGGTGGGAGGGAGGGGAGACGAGGTATTGGGGGAGTGGCAGGGCGGTGTTGGTGGGTGGCAGTGGGGGTATGGCAGGGATGTGGAGGAGATGGGGGGAGTGGGTGGTGGTTGAGTAGGGGTGGTGTGCTTTCGGGGTTGGTTGGGGCAGAAGGGGATGTCGTAGGTTTGCTGGTATCTGTTGTGTTGGTTTCTGTTTCCATGAAAAGCTGTTCCTGCAAATGGCTGTGTGCCTGCGTGGGAGGGGGAGGGAGCACAGGGGCCACCGGGAAAGGGCACCCAAGGGGTACAGAAGCCCTGCTGAGCCCCAAATCACAGCCAGCGAGCCCCAAAGGGCACCAAGACACAGCCAGGACCGACTCACTGCCCACAGGGCAGGCAATGGCAGGGGGGACAGCACGGACACAGGCTTCCCCGGGCAAAGCAGCCCTTTGGTGGGGGAGCCACGACAGACAGCTCCTTGCAGGACTCACGGACACAGCCCCACGCAGAAAGCAGCACGGGGCCCCTGGGACAGGGACACAGCTCGGGGGCTGGGGAGGGCACAGACACGCCCCAACAAGGCCTGCAAGGCCTCCGTCTTGAGCACGACCAGTGTCCCCTCCAGCAGGGACAGGGCTCGCTGCAAAGGCCCTCAAAGCCAATCAAGGCAATCACACCCTTCCTCACTCCCACCTCACTCGGCTCCAGAGACTGGCTTTGCCTCCCTCACCCACCAAAATAACCCAAATCACCCCCAGAATGGGGAGGGAGGGAGCTGCAGGCCAGCCAGGGAACCCCCTCCCCTTCTCTGCCTCCACCGTGGGCAGCTGCAACACCAAATAGGATTGGGGGAGGTTTGGGGGTGAGAGGGTTTGGGAATAATAAAAAAACTCACTGCAGCAGCCAGAAAGTGCCTGGAAGATTCATCCCTCTTTATTGCCTATTTCCCATCCGAGAGCCACAACGTGGGCCAGTGCAGCCAACGACGACTTCGGGGAGCCACCTCAGCTTTGCGGGTAGGGCTTGCAGAAGGTGCGGGGTGAGGTCCCGTCAGAGCAGCCCCAGCACCGGTGGTCGTAGGGGATAAGCCCCTTCCTTCGGGCATTGCCGTGATGCCACTGGGGTGCTGGGAGCCCCTCTGGAGCCTGCACAGGCGCGCTCTCGGTGACACCAGCATGGTATGGTGCAGCTCCCGGGGTCACTGCTGCTCAGCATCTCGTCTCACATGCTGACCTGCTCCGAGCATCGTCATCAACCGATAACTGCCATCCCCTGCACCAGCTGCACCACCACTGCCCGCAGCTCTCAGGGCCCACACAGAGTTATTCTGATCGAGTGAAGTGGAAACGAAAAGAAAGAAAAATCCCCAAACGCAAAGGTAAATGAGCCTCAGTGCCGGAGGGTGAGCTTTCCTCTCCCCGTGCTGCTGCTGAAGCCCTTGGTGCCATCAGGGCCATTGGGAGGCGAAGCACCCCACCCCGCAGGCCAAGGGGCTCAGGCACCCGATTTCCTGCCAGGGAATTTCTGGGAGGAGGTGTGGCATGCAGAGCAGGCCTGCTGCCCCTGGGTGCCCACGTATCCACCCCGCTCCCCCAGCCGCAGCCATGGGGCCACTCCCTCCTGGAGCGGAAGCCGTGGCAGCCACCGGTGCCCAAGCCCATCCCGAGTGGGGGGAAGACTTTCCTGGTAAGGAGCGATCTTGTAAAGGTGTTGCTGAAGTCCCTGGGCTGGAAGGTGCTGCATGGGCAGGTGGGCGCCGAGGGTTCCGTGTTCAGGAGCAGGGACGGTGACACTGGAGCATTGCCTGACTCCGGAGAGCGGTAGAGCAGGGAGCCCCCAATGTCATCGGGGAAGGTCGTGGCTGCCGCCTGCACCTTCCAATCGCACTGGTGAACCAGCTTCTTCGCCACCTCCCTCTTGTTCTGAGGTTCCTTCTTGGAGACCTTCCAGCAGAGCCAGACCACCCTGATGCTCTCACCGCACCGGTGGCTTCGGCGGCCGAGGTGCTCAAAGGCCCTGCGGGCGCTCCCCAGCCTATCGTACTCCACCAGGGCACAGCGCTTTCTCAGCAGCTCGGGGAAGAGCGACGTGTATTTCCGCACATCCGAGGGCAGCTTGCGGCCCGGCCGCAGGATGCGGATGGATACAATGGCACCATAGGGGCTGAACATACTCACGATGGTCCCCATGAAGTTATTCTGGATCGGCGGCAGCAGCTCCCAGGCCAGCAGCAGTTTGCTGGGGGAGAAGCTCCGCAGGCACTCGGGCAGGGGGACCCGCCGCCTCACTTTGGTGCCCTCCTTGTTCACTTCCAGCAGCTCCGAGAACTGCAGGGCGTAGAGTGTGAGCCGCCAGTCACGCGTCAGGTATTTCATCTGTGGGAGAAAGGGAGCCACTGCGTCCCCATGAGTGTCCCCAGGCAGGGACCACCCTCAATCCATCATCCAGGCACGCTGAAGTCACGGCAAGGCACCATCCCCCTTTCACAGGAGCAGATGTGGGTCTGCAGCAGGTGGTCTCCAGTGCCCCTGGATTGCAGCAACAAGCTGCCGCTTCCCAGTACCTCACACCACCAGCACTTCACTGCGCTTCTTTGGTTAAGGGATGGTCTCTCCCAAAGCAGCGCGGGGGGACAACGGGCAGAAGAGGCAAATCCAGCACTGAGGACTGTTCACTGCTTCCCCAGCCACCCTCCCTGGTTGCAGAACTGCTGCAGCACATCGAGGGCAGGGAGCAGAGCCCAGCTCTGCACCACCAGCACTTCCCTGGGACACAGACAGCCTGAGGGGAGCCTGGACCTCCCCACACACCCCTCCAGAGACAGACAGAGCACACCCAGACACCCTCCACACAAAGGCCCTTTCCCACCCCGGCTGGCAGGTGCCATGGACTGCCTACCTTCTTGAAGGATGTCAGCAGTTTGATGCTGACGAAGCCCATCTTCTTCTTTTGGACATGTTTCAGAAGGAAAGCATCCTTGGCCAGGTTCTCATCAGAAAGGTAGAACTCCACCTGGGACACAATCCTGCGGACCAGCTGCGGGTCGGGGGTGGAGGAGCTGCAGTCCAACAGATCAGCCCCCCAAACATCACTTACATCAGAGAAGCTCCTGGCAGAGCAGCAGAGACAGGGGTGTGAGCTGGTGGCCTTTGGGACGCACAGCACTGCCTGGTCTCAGCTACAACAGTGCAGATGGCAGAGACACCGCAGAGACCCAGGGCCATCAGCTACAGGGGAGCAACGCCAGCCTGCACCCCGCGTGCCTCCCGATGCTGGGAGCACCAGTGCCAGACCGTGAACCCCAATCCATCCCAGACAAGGGACACATTCCCCTGGGGACAAACACGAGGCAAGAGCAGGGCTCAGCCCCCCCACTCATCCCAGCGGCCACATACCCGTTGAAGCTTCTTAAGAAGTCCTCCTGGCTGAGCAGGGTGAGCGAGCGGCTCTGCGGTGGAAGGAGATGCCGCGCCGGGAAGGAACTCCTTTGTTCCAGCTGAGGGGTGCTGCAGCTGGGCTGGGAAGCGAGCCCTGAGGCCACCCCAGAACTACCTGATGACATTGCCCTTCACCTGGGATATTACAAAGGAGAAGCACAGTGCTAGGAGGCTTCCCAACTGCAGCCAGCCCCAGGGCAGAGCCCTGCTCTGGGCTGCAGACCCCAGCCCAGGGATGGGGGAGCAGACGCAGCTCGTTGCTGTGCCCTTACCTGCTTAGCAGTGCTGAGAAAGGCAGAAAGAGCCGGCTTTACCTCCTAGAGACCTGCAAGCAGCAGGCCCCAAACCTCCCCTCCTCCAAACTAAGGCTCCTAAAAGACAAAGTGAAATGAAGAGAGGTAAAACCCTTAGAGCACCCAAGCTGCTGGCTTATAAAGGCAGCCACTCAGAATGAGCTGCAGCAGGCAGTTATGGGCCTGCCCCCTCTGAGACCCAGCAGGCTCCAGGTGAAACCTGTCTGCTGGTTAAACAGCCCCAGCTCAGCCCCGGGAGCAGCCATGATTGCTAAGCCAGGCCAGGTGGGCAGGGGAGGGGCAGAGCCACTGGCACTGGTACCGGTACCCAGTGGTGCCCGGTGGTGCCCAGCAGGGTGGTGAACTGCTGCCATGAGGCATCTTGATCTGTGCCTCAGTTTCTGTGTCTTGTGCAGAGGCAGTAAGAGTGACCTGGAGGTGGAAGGAGGGTTGATTCCAGGGCACTCTTTGGGCTCCTGGTGCTGCCAGAGTGACAGGCAAAGGTCTTTCTTCCTGCAGCAATGTTCCTCATCCCAAGGAGAGGGAGCAGAAGAGCCCCAAGAATGGGCTGAAGCCCAGGGAAGGGCACAGGCCCCCTGGGAGGGGGTGACACTGTGGGGCAGGATGGCCCATAGCTTCAGTATGAGATGGGGAAGGAGGCCCGCGATGAAACTCATCCTTGATGCTTGACCCACCACCATGGGCAGCATGGAGATGGGGACATGGCTGTCAGAGCAGCGGGGGCTTGGGCAGGCAGGGCGGCCGTGCCAGGGCATGGTGGGCTGCCCAGGCGGCCGAAAACCGGAGCTGCCCATCTGTGCAGGCATGGGGTTTAGCCGATGTTGCTCTGTGCCCTGTGGCCACAAGGACCAGCCAAGGGCTCGCCACGCGTCCACCCTGAGCTCTCAGAACAACCTGTCACCAGACTGGCAGCACCTCCCATGCGGGCAGCCTGGTCCTCGGCTGCAGCACTGCAGTCTCCCCTGCCCAAACACCCTGCCCCAGCCATGCAGGCCTGCTGCCGATGAATCCCCGGGCTGTGCCGCACTCTCCAGCTCAAAGCTCGTCCTTCTGGGATGAGTCCCGGGGACCGGCAATGCCGAACATCTTCTGGGGTGTCACAAGCCCCCCGTTTTCCCTGGGGGCGGTGCACTTGCTGTCACCCCCGTACCACCTCCTGCCACTCTCTGCTGGTTGGGAAGCGTGTGTCGGTGAGATGGTGGGTGGAAGAGAATGTCCTGGGGTGAGAGGTGGCCTGCCTGGCAGGGGAGCTGCCAACAGCCACGGTCCCTGAAGGGTGGTGGCACTTGGTGGCAGGGGACAACGAGGGCACACCTCACCTGAACTTGCAAAGGGTGGCAGGACACTACAGGGCCGAACTCCACCCCCCCCACAACCACGTTGCCTCTAGACTGGAAGTACCTGCTGCTGCCAACCAGCCTTTGCCCACGCGCGGGCACGGCCTGTCCCTGGCAGGCAGCAAGGGGCCGCGCAGGCAGCCCCGCTTCCCCCGCCCTTCGCTGGGGTCCCATTGCCGAGCCCGGCAGCTCCCCGGCCTGCCAGCCCAGCCCCGCAGCAACGCTCGCGCCGGAGTCTCTGCAGGGATTTGCCCCCCGGGGAGGGGCGATGGAGCCAGCAGCGAGCCGAACGGGGCCGTGGGCGCCTTCTAACGGCAGCATTCTGAGCTGCGCTTCGCTTTCCACCTGCAGCCGGGTACGCTCGGGGTCAGGAGGGGCTGCTCTGCTCCCCAGGGGGAAATAAGGCCCTCGTTCCCACCCTGAGAGCTGGTATCCGAAGGAAGGTTCAGGCTGGTCCAGCCGTCCCCACAAGACGGGATAATCCAGAGGGGGAGTGAAGCGAGCAAGGACACAGAGGGAGAGGTTGACGGTAAAGCTTCCCCTTCCCACGGGGTGAGAGCAGGAATGACCTGTCAGCCGGCACATCCCTGTCTCGCTGCTCCCATCCTCCACACCTAGTCTGGAAGCATAATTAGAAAATGCTTCTTGTGGCCCCGTGCAGAGCTGCAGCCTGACCTTTCAGACGCTTCTCCCCTCCGTGAACTTTGGTGTAACGGGCATATTACCCCTTGTGCTGGTTTTGGCTGAGAAGGGGTTAATTCTCTCACTGTGGGGGGTCGGCTACCCTTCCAGCTTTCTGAGCTCTGCCTCGTGGCGGGGGACTGGGAGGGGCAGGGCCATGGCGGGGGTGGCTGACCCCAACTGGCCAACGGCATGTTCATGCCATACCATGTGACACCAGGAGCAGTATATGAAGGGGGAGCAGTTGGCGGCTCAGGAGTGGTGCGGCGTTGGGTCGGTGGGCGGTGAGCGGCTGCAGCACGTGCGGTTCGTTTGAGTGGTTCGTTCCCCCTCTCCCCTCCCTTCCCCCCTCCCCCGGGGTTTTGCGCCTCTCGTTGTTCTTCTTTGCATTTCTTTGAATTTTCATTATTAAACTGTTCTTATCCCAACCCACGAGCGTTACCCTTCTGATTCTCTCCCCCATCTACCGGTGGGGGAGTGAGCGAGCGACTGGGTGGGGCTGAGCTGCCGGCTAAACCACAACAGTCTTTTTGGTGCCCAACGTGGGGCTCAAGGGTTGGAGATAATAACAGCTGCTGGTCACAGCACCATGTTGTTCTTTTTGCAGTTGGTGTTAAATATCGGTGTTGGTTTGTTTAGTCTGCTGTGTTCTGCTGTGATTAGTAACATTTTTCCTATGAGATTTCTTACACAAACATTCATTTTCAGCTTTATCGGGTATTTGGGTGTTTTTTGCTGAAACGGTTACTGTACTTGGGATACCATCTTGTTGAGGCACTTAGCAACTATACCTCCTCCTCGGAGAGACTTTATATGGAGGAAATACAGAACTGCACCTTTGCAACTTTGTGCTATGATGTCTGTGCCTTTGTTACAACAACCTTTTTGTATCTTGACCATCCTTGGGTGGTTAAGGTGCACTTATTGTTAGTTTTTGGGCACGTTGTTTTGGTTTGGACTAAGCAACTGAAGAATATCACCCAGAAATCTGCCCCAAGGCTTGATAGTTATGAGTGGCAGGGCATGTGGGATAGCATGCGCATGGGCAAATACCTAGGGCAGTGGGCACCCCCAGTGTTTTGGAGTTTCACCCCCGAGCAAGTGCAGAATCCTAAACAACTAGTAGAATATTTGGAGAAAGTACGTTGTTACGCTGGGAACTCCAGAGAGACACAGATAACTGCAAGGTGCTGGGGCCTGGCCCATGCATACCGAGCCCTGCCCAACAGTAGTCAGTGCCCCCAGGGGGAAGAGAATGTCTCTGGGTTGAAATGCAAAGTGACTGGCACTGTAGTCACTCCAGCCCTGAGGACAGGCACTGCAGCCACTCAAACCCCCACGACAAGTACCGGAGCTGGCTCAGAGAATCAACCCGTACCAGTATCAGTTGCCCCCATACACAAGATGAAATATTGGAGGCGGACATCAACTCGTTTAAAACGGGATGATGAAGAACCAGGGCCGTCACGGGGAGAGGAGGAAGAAGTCATAAATGAAATAGAGACCACCCGATCCCTGTCCTTCAGCCAGTTGCGAGATATGCAAAAAGATTATAGCCATCGTTGAGGTGAGCACATTGTCACCTGGCTGCTCCGATGCTGGCATAATGGGGCCAGTAGCCTGGAACTAGAGGCAAAAGAAGCCAGACAACTGGGATCCCTTTCTGGGGAAGGGGGCGTTGACAAAGCAACTGGGAAAAAACCACAAGCCCTCAGCCTCTGGAGGCGACTCCTGCCCGGAGTGAAGGAAAGGTATCCCTTTAAAGAAGATGTTACATATCGCCCAGGAAAATGGACAACTGTGGAGAAAGGCATCCAGTATCTAAGGGAATTAGCTGTGTTTGAGGTGATTTATGGTGACCTGGACGATCAACGGTCCTCCAAAGATCCAGATGAAGCCGAGTGCACACGACCCACGTGGCGCAAGTTTGTACGGAGCGCACCATCTTCGCATGCAAAGTCATTGGCAGTGATGTCCTGGAAAGGTGACGAGACACCAACGGTGGCGGAGGTGATTGATAGACTCCGGGATTATGAAACAAATCTCTCTTCCTCACTCGTCTCTGCTGTGGAGAAACTATCCCAAGAGGTCCAGCAACTCAAAGAAGATCTGTCCTACTCCCCACCTCGACAGGGTAGTGTCTCAGCTGTTAGGAATAAGCGTCCTTTGGCTCAAAGGAGGGGATACACACCACGGGCCACCCTATGGTTCTACCTGCGTGACCACGGAGAGGACATGATGAGGTGGGATGGCAAGCTTACCTCGACCCTACAGGCACGAGTGCGTGAACTACAAGGAAGAACAGGCACTCAGGGAGGCTCTTCCAGGAAAGCTGCTGCTCCAGTTTCCATTGAGCAAGTCCCCAGACAGAGGAGTAGAAGCGCTGGTTTTATTTCTAAGCGTAATAGAGGGACTCCTGATTCACATTTGCAAGAGGTGAGTTGTGACTGCCACGATCAGGACTAGAGGGGCCCTGCCTCCAGCCGGGTGGAGGAAAGGGATAACCGGGCTTACTGGACTGTGTATGTGCGATGGCCTGGCACGTCTGACCCACAGGAGCATAAAGCTTTAGTGGACACCGGCGCACAGTGCACCTTAATGCCATCCAACTATACAGGGGCAGAACCCATCAGCATTGCTGGAGTGACAGGGGGATCCCAAGAGCTAACTGTATTGGAGGCCAAAGTGAGCCTAACTGGTAATGAGTGGCAGAAGCACCCCATTGTGACTGGCCCCGAGGCTCCGTGCATCCTTGGCATAGACCATCTCAGGAGAGGGTATGTCAAGGACCCAAAAGGGTACAGGTGGGCTTTTGGTGTAGCTGCCTTGGAGATGAAGGAAACTAAACAGCTGTCTACCTTGCCTGGCCTCTCGAAGGACCCTTCTGTTGTGGGGTTGCTGAAGGTTAAAGAACAACAGGTGCCAATCGCCACCACAGCAGTGCACCGGTGGCAATATCGCACCAACAGAGACTGTCTCATCCCCATCCATGAACTCATTCACCAACTGAGGAGCCAAGGAGTCATCAGTAAGATCCACTCACCCTTTAACAGTCCCATGTGGCCAGTGCGGAAGTCTAATGGAGAGTGGAGGTTAACAGTAGACTATCGTGGCCTGAATGAAGTCACTCCAGCGTTGAGTGCTGCTGTGCCAGACATGCTAGAACTTCAATACAAACTGGAGTCCAAGGCGGCCAAGTGGTATGCCACAACCAATGTTGCTAACGCATTCTTCTCAATCCCTCTGGCAGCAGAGTGCAGGCCACAGTTTGCTTTCACATGGGCGGGCGTCCAGTACACCTGGAATCGACTGCCCCAGGGGTGGAAACACAGTCCTACCATTTGCCATGGACTGATTCAGACTGTACTGAAACAGGGAGAAGCTCCAGAACACCTTCAATACATTGATGACATCATTGTGTGGGGCAACACAGCGGAAGAAGTTTTTGAGAAAGGAGAGAAAATAGTCCAAATCCTTCTGAAAGCTGGTTTTGCCATAAAACAAAGTAAGGTGAAAGGGACCCGCACGAGAAATCCAGTTCTTAGGAATCAAATGGCAAGATGGTCGTCGTCAGATTCCAATGGATGTGATCAAGAAAATAGCAGCCATGTCTCCACCAACTAGCAAAAAGGAGACGGAAGCTTTCTTGGGCGTTGTGGGTTTTTGGAGAATGCATATTCCAAATTACAGTCTGATCGTAAGCCCTCTCTATCAAGTGACCCAGAAGAAGAATGATTTCAAATGGGGCCCTGAGCAACGACAAGCCTTTGAACAGATTAAACAAGAAATAGTTCATGCAGTAGCTCTTGGGCCAGTCTGGGCAGGACAAGATGTAAAAAATGTGCTCTACACTGCAGCCGGGGAGAATGGCCCTACCTGGAGCCTCTGGCAGAAAGCACCAGGGGAGACCTGGGGTCGACCCCTAGGGTTTTGGAGTCGGGGATACAGAGGGTCCGAAGCCCGCTATACTCCAACTGAAAAAGAGATATTGGCAGCATATGAAGGGGTCCGAGCTGCTTCAGAAGTGGTTGGTACTGAGGCCCAGCTGCTCCTGGCACCCCGACTGCCAGTGCTGGGCTGGATGTTCAGAGGGAACCTCCCCTCTACACACCATGCAACTGATGCTACGCGGAGTAAATGGGTCACGCTGATCACCCAGCGGGCTCGAGTAGGAAACCCCGGTCGCCCAGGAATCTTGGAAGTGATTATGGACTGGCCAGAAGGCAAAGACTTTGGAATATCACCAGAGGAGGAGGTGACACGTGCTGAAGAAGCCCCACTCTCTAACAAACTGCCAGATGAGGAGAGGCAGTATGCCCTGTTCACCGATGGGTCCTGTCGCCTTGTGGGAAAGCACCGGAGATGGAAGGCTGCTGTATGGAGTCCTACACGACAAGTAGCAGAAACTGCTGAAGGAGAAGGTGAATCGAGCCACTTTGCAGAGGTAAAGGCCATCCAGCTGGCCTTGGACATTGCTGAATGGGAAAAGTGGCCAGTGCTCTATCTTTATACTGTCTCCTGGATGGTGGCAAATGCCCTGTGGGGCTGGCTGCAGCAGTGGAATCAAAGCAACTGGCAGCACAGAGGCAAAGCCATCTGGGCCGTCACAATGTGGCAAGATATTGCTGCCCGGGTAGAGAACCTGGTTGTAAAGGTACGGCATGTGGATGCTCACGTCCCCAAGAGTCGGGCCACTGAAGAACATCGGAACGACCAGCAGGTAGATCAGGCTGCCAAGATTGAAGTGGCTGAGGTGGATCTGGACTGGCAACATAAGGGTGAACTATTTCTAGCTCGGTGGGCCCATGACACGTCAGGACATCAAGGGAGAGATGCAACATACAGGTGGGCTTGTGATCGAGGGGTGGACTTGGCCATGGACGCTATTGCGCAGGTTATCCACGAATGTGACACGTGCGCTGCAATCAAGCAAGCGAAGCGGGTAAAGCCTCTGTGGTATGGGAGACGATGGCTGAAGTATAAATACGGGGAGGCCTGGCAGATTGACTATATCACACTCCCACAAACCCGCCAAGGCAAGCGCCATGCGCTCACCATGGTAGAAGCAACCACGGGCTGGCTGGAAACATCTCCTGTCCCCCACACCACTGCCCGGAACACTCTCCTGGCTCTCAAACAACAAGTCCTGTGGCGACATGGCACCCCAGAGAGAACTGAGTCAGACAAGGGGACTCATTTCCAGAATAGCCTCATAGACACCTGGGCCAAAGAGCACGGCATTGAGTGGGTGTGTCACATCCCCTGTCACACACCAGCCTCTGGGAAAATTGAACGGTACAATGGACTCTTAAAAACGACACTGAGAGCAATGCGGGGGTGGGACATTCAAGCACTGGGATACACATTCAGCAAAAGCCACGTGGTTAGTCAACACGAGGGGATCTGCCAACCGAGCTGGCCCTGCCCAGTCAGAAATCCTACATACTGTGGAAGGGGACAGAGTCCCTGCAGTGCACGCAAAAAGTATGCTGGGCAAAAGAGTCTGGGTCCTTCCTGCCTCAGGCAAAGGCAAACCCACGCGTGGGATTGCTTTTGCTCGAGGACCTGGGTGCACTTGGTGGGTGATGCGGGAGGATGGAGAAATCCGATGGGTGCCTCAAGGGGATTTGATTTTGGGCAAAAACAGGCAATGAACTGAATGCCACAATGTGAACTGCTATATAATATTGTGTGTCACCTCCGTGTTGTATCAATGACATCAGAGTACGAGCCTCCCAACCCATGGAAGATCAACTGTGAAACAAGCCGTGCAGCAGTGATGGAAGGATGACCGACTCGGTATGCAGCAACCCAACGCCACACACACCACCTCTCCCACCCCCAAAGACTGATACGGCGGATGGAGCCCAGAGTCATGGACTGGGTGAACTCCATGGACGTTTAAATGGACATCTTACAGGGAAGGTCCATGAAGTAAGGGAATGATGTCGGTGTATTATGTTAAAGGATGGGTAGGGGAAGGGTGGTGGTTGGTACGGTTGTATTGCATCGTATGGGACCTGGGCATGGTGTAAATGGTATGGAGTAAGGGGTGAAGAATGTGCTGGTTTTGGCTGAGAAGGGGTTAATTCTCCTCACTGTGGGGGGGCGGCTGCCTTTCCAGCTTCCCACGCTCTGCCGCAGGGCGGGGGGCTGGGAGGGGCAGGGCCATAGTGGGGGCGGGTGACCCCGACTGGCCAACGGCATGTTCATGCCATACCATGTGACACCAGGAGCAGTATATGAAGGGGGAGCAGTTGGCGGCTCAGGAGCGGCGCGGCGTTGGGTCGGTGGGCGGTGAGCGGCTGCGTCACGTGCGGTTCGTTTGAGCGGTTCGTTCCCCCTCTCCCCTCCCTTCCCCCCTCCCCCAGGGTTTTGTGCCTCTCGTTGTTCTCCTTTACATTGCATTTCTGTTGTTGTTTCTTTGAATTTTCATTATTAAACTGCTCTTATCCCAACCCACGAGCGTTACCCTTCTGATTCTCTCCCCCATCTACCGGTAGGAGAGTGAGCGAGCGACTGGGTGGGGTTGAGCTGCCGGCTAAACCACGACACCCCTGCAAACCGGCCGCTCTGCTGTGGTGAATCTGCCTCCCTGCAGACACCGGATCCCTGGCCAAAAGTGCTTTAACTGGACTGCAGTGGGCAGATCCTGCACCTCCCCCGGACACTGTGAGGCTGCAGCATCTGCCTGACACCTCCTTTCAATGACTAAAGAAGAAATGGGACCACAACAATTATTGTACAGGCCTGAGCATTTGATACGTGTTTATTGCTCTTCCCAGCTAAAGCTGGGAATTCTGTGCATGTCGGGTTTAGGTGGTTATCCAAGCTCCTTGCACGGTGCTGCAGAGCTCCAGAGCATCTCGTTTGCCCGTCCGTGGTAAGCAGAAGGTCACCGGGTTCGGTCGGTAGCGGCTGCAAAGAAGAGCCAATGCGCCAGCTGAAGTTAAGATCACGCTCAGTGGGAGCAGGGGAGTTTAAGGCTTGATTGCTCCGTTGTTTTTTTAGACCATCTAATCTCAACGGCAGGATCTGAAGTGCAGACTCTGACCCAGGGTGTATTCCTAGTCGTTATTTACAGATAAAACCAGCTTTCTCACTTGTCTCCTGCTACTTCGATATGAGACATTTACAGACAAACATCACCCCGACAGACAACAGCACGGGACAGTAAGAGGGAAAGATGTGCCACTACACACACCTTCTTTTCACTTTCCACTAGCAATATTTTTCCAAGTGTCACAGCTACCTTAGTACCATTTGGAACGAGTAAATAATATCTTTGGATAGAATATGCTCTGCTATGCAAATGTACACGAGGCCCCTGGAAAAGCTCACATCAAATACTTCATCATTAGAAACAATAATCATAATAATAATAATCATAATAATAAAAGCTATTTATGACACGGCCTTTATTCACAGAAAGATTTGTCGCAGGGCTTTGTTTTTGCAGTTTGGCTCGGTGACAGATACCCCCCCACCCCTCTGCCCTGTAGTCCGCATCAGCCCACACCCCCAGGGCACAGAAAGGGAGAATAAAGCCCTGCTGGGGCAGAAGCTCCACCAGCTCAGCCCCGTTGGAGCCGCCACCTCAATGACCCTGCAGGAGAAGGCGATGCAATACAACAAGGGGAAACGCCACCGTAGTGTTGAGCATACCCGGGGCCCGCGAGAGCCCCTCGCTGCTACATGGGATGGGCTGGTTTATTTCATCCGAGTCTGCGCAACAGGCACGGCTGTGCCGGCTGGCCCCGAGCGGGGGGGAAGCGGGCACGCCGGCCCACCCTAAGGCACTGCAGTCGCACACCCTCACCCACCTCCGGCCGCAGCCCCGCAGGCCGCTGCACCCTACCTTTAGCAGGACATCAAGCAAGAATTTGACAAAACCCAGGACGCAGGACCAGTTCCCCTCTGCCTGGCTATCCTGGTGAGGGTAGGGGTTGCCCGGGCAATTGCCCAAGGGCATCAGAGCGCAGGGGTGCAACGAACACGCTTTGCGACCAGCCGCCGCTTCCTCGGAGCGCTTTGGTACCTTGTGTTGGCCTGACGGTGTCCCAGGAGCATTTGTGGTTCGGCAACGAAAAAACCCAGCGGGGGAGACACGGGAGCAGGTGGGAACACAGGTCCCGTAGTCCCAGAGCGAGCACGTGTCAGTCCCAGAGCACGTACGTGTCAGTCCCGAAGCGTGCGCGTGCACCGCTGCGCTGGGACCAGAGGGATGTGCAGCCCGGAGCCCTCTCCCAGGCGGGTACAAGAGAGACCAACTGTCCCGTGCTCCCTGGCATGAGTGCTCTGGCAAAGTCAGAGCCAGGACAGCTTGTCTTGAAAGGCTGGAGGAGAAGGGTCAGGTATTTTTCCTTCTTCTTGGGCACTGATTGGTTCAAGTTTGTATCACAGTGAAGTCTGAGCAGTGGGGAAGAAACCCAAACCACCTTCCCTGAGAGAGAAAGCGTTGATTGCCCGCCTCGCTCAGGCTGGAGAGGACAGCCGCTCACAGCCAGGCACGTCCGATCCGCTGCTGACCACGGAGGTGTCCATCGCTCGGTAGCAGACTCTGGACCTTTGCCGTCCAGCCAGCAGTCATGCCACAGGAAAGCAGGCGGACAAACCAGCCCCGTCCCACCGCCCGCCCGCGACACCACCAGAGCCCATCCCCAAACACAAGTAAACAGAAGGAGAAACTAAGAGGCACTAATAACGCAGATATGGGGAGACTCAGGCTTGCGACCATCAAGCCTGGCTCCAGACGACTTCGTCCAGCTGGAGAAAAGCCAAGTCCCCGTTTCAGATCTCCTGCAGCGAGTAGCCAGGGTCGCTGCGTTCCCGTTTCACCAGCGGCTCCCCCATGCTCCGGGATTCTGTGTCCACCTCGCTGCCCAGGTCACTCATGTCATCTGTAAAGGACAGGTCTTGGCATGAGAACGGCGACCGGAGGGGAGGAGGTCCTTTCTCCTAACAGAGCAGGGTGGAGGGGCCAGCACGAGGTTCCCCCTCCCACAGTGATTCAACCCTTTCCCAGCAGGATTCCCCTTGAGGGAGAGGAGGTACCTTTGTCCAGCGGTGTTGGAGACAGAGGTGTGAGGTCACCAAACTGAAAGACAAAGGCATTACAAGGTGAGTGAGGCTTATGGAGACCAGACCTGAAGTTGGCATCTATTTCCAAGCAATTTTAACAAGCAGCCTAAGTGCTCCAGAGGAAGCACGGGCATCAGCAGTGCTGGCGGTGAAAAGCAGAAAGCAAAACCAACCACATATTTTGGGGAAAAGTCTGCCGCTGGCATTGAAGCCTCTGGGCAAACACCACACGCAACAATCCAAGGCAGGATGGAGCTGTGGAACGAAGGGAGAAATTTTTCTGTCTGCCATGTCAGGGCCAAGTGCTGCCACAGACTGAAGGATGGTGCCTTTTCTCCAGCCCTCTGCATCTCTCGGGCAGCTGCTCAGGCATGCCAGCTATTCCCCTCTCCTGGGGCTCTACCATCGCTCCACCCTGCGCAACTCTGTGCAAAGCCTTCGCATTCGCGTCACGGAAGTGCTTTGCCTTGCAAGGCCGCCGTGTCAAGTGTAACCAGAGAGCTGGGGATATATTGGGTTCTGGAGACCTCTATGACAAGGTCTGAAACACTAAATTGCTATAACAGTAGTGTTGAAAAGTCATGCAAAGTTGGGCAGCGGAAGGCACTGAGGAGAGCAGGAGTTTAAAAGTGAGCGATGGAAATGGAAGGACACGATTCATCCTCTCTTGCTGGGAAGATCCAGCCTCCTCCTGGAGAACAGAAATATTGCAAGAGTTGAAAGAAGGCAAAACCTGACGGATGAAAGCCTGCCACAGCTGGGTCTTGCTGGAAGCCACTCTCTGCCTTTCATGTTCCTTGAATATCAATAAAGACAGAGGTTTTGCAGGGAATAGCGGGAACTTACAGCGCTGCTGACCTGGGGCAACAGCATGGGCCTAAAGGGGGTGGGGGGGAAGGGACAGGCAGGCAGTTGATTTGCCTGGCTCCCCTACATGAGCTCCAGGGAAGGAAGAAAACAGGTATGAGCTTCAAGGAGCAAATGAGATCAGTTTCAAACTAACAGTAGTTGCTATATTGCTATCACAAGTTGATGAGGGCCTTTTAAATCTAGGCATTTTTCAGAGGGAAAGAGTAGAAGTGACCTCAGCTAGGCAGGACAGGACCTGCCTGCAAGCCAGGCACCGGATTTACTGGCTGATTGGTTAAAAGAAAACTCCAATCCCCACACACCCCCCAACACAAACAACCCACCGTTTCTCTTCTTCAAGTCAAAGACAGAGAGAGGGGCTGACTGTGCGTGAAACTGGAGCTTGCAGAGGCCTGAGCAAGTTCCGTGAACAGTACCACCGAAAGCTGCAGGGAAAGTACCTTTTGGACCTTTCTTTGCTTGGTTTAGTTTTTTTGATGGGTCTTTGCCCTGGCAGGAATCCCGCCATCAGGGTTGGTGCCCACAGGTAATGGAGAGAAGTAGGGAGATCCTTTTCCTCCCTCCTCCAGGCCGCCAAAGGCCAGCTGATGCTCAACTGCCCCCAAACCCACCAGCTCAGCTATTAGCAAGCCAGGATGGAAGGGGCTCAAGGAGCTGGATTCTTGTGCCAGGCACTCAAAAAGCTCAGTACCTGCTTCGGCAATGATGGCTACAAAAACACGTTCAGGGCACAGCGCTGTTTGTGAAACACACGTGTTCCAACCTCTTAAAGAGCTGCGTAGTGTGGGTTTGTTTCTAGGGAATTAACAATTCTCACCTCTCCCGTTACAGCAGTCGGCCTCTCCCCTGTTGCCTGCGCAACACGATGTTCTACCAGATAAAACATATATTCATCATAGAGCAGGCGAATCAGGTGGAAGGAACCAAAGCTGGCAGCACTGCGCAAAGTGAGGTCATGGATAACCATGGAGCTGGAACACGGCCGGGAAACAAAATATTTGGGTTGTGTTTTATACGTGCATCACGGCTGATGTGAATTCTGGACCCTGAAGGCACTGTGGGACACAGTGCTCTGTTCCTACCTCGAACCCAAGAGTATCAAAGCACTTTCAGAAATTAGTCCTATCCCCATCCTGAAAGGATGCAGGAGACACAACGCTCTGTTCAGACACCAGAGCAGAGCAATAATTAACCAGAGTTGCACGGGAATAAAGAACTTGGCCTTGGCTTTCCAAGGAGCTATTGACGTGCCCTGAGCCTGATGCAGAAATATCTCCAAAGTGAGAAAGAAAATGTACCTATAGAAAGACCATCTCAGCAAGACCTGTCTGGCTGCCTTGGGGAAGCTGGGAGTGCCCTCGTGATGCTTCAGGACTTGAGTAACAACATTATCCAGCTAGCAGCTAGCCCACTGGTGCAGAGAACTCTGCTGCTGCAGAGTGAGCTTGAAATCCCGCTCCAGCTTCTGTACCATGCCTTCCTCGCACTGGCACACCCACGAGGCTTGCTCCTGCTCGGGAAGAAGGGCTGACAGTTACTCACGCCAAGCCTGCACGGTTGGTCCATCCCAACCTAGGAATTCAGCTGCATTTCTAGTAGACAAGGACCCCAGACCAGCTCTGAATCATGTCTCCTCCGAGCTGCCCTGACCACAATATTATTATGAGAACTATATTTTTGTTGGTAGCACTGCTTCTTACAGAAGCTCCTTAGTACCTTCTCCACTACTCACAGTGAGATGGCAGACTTACCCGGGAAAGTAACACCCAAACTGTTCAATTGCCCATTTAACTGCCTTTTAGTTCTGGCAATAAGATGCTGGTTACCAGCAGACAACCTCATTAGAGACTCCCAGTTCTAGACAACACGACCGAGGAGCAGATACCGTAAGTTACCTGCACGTTGGTGAAGTCGACCCGATTGAGATCGCCGAGCATCTGGTTTATCTGGGAAGTGTTCTGCAGCACCGCACGGGCGGCCTGAGCCAGGCGGTTCAGCGATGCGTAGCTCCGTAACGTCTGCGCAAAGGCACTCACTACCCCCACCTGCAACACAGCAACGCAGGGCTCCGCGAGCAGGAGGCCACGGGGCTGGAAGGCAAACTCTTCTCAATGCTGAGCTCAAGCACACCGTGCGCATCAGCTGGGATCACCTGCACAGTCCCACCCACGCTGCTGCCCAAAGCATACCCGAGTGCTCCAGAGCACCGCTTTTGCACCACCTATCGTGTCTCGCAAAGCAGCCTCTGCATTTCTTTTCTTTAAACTAAGAGGTTTCCCCACTCTGCCTCTAGCAGTGACCGACAAGGTGAGAAGCGGCTGCAAGAACCCATGGCTTCAGGAGAGGGGCAGTAGGAGCCTGAGGTCCAATCTCTGCAATGCCATTCAGTCCAGGGGGTGTCCTGCAATTTTTAGTAGGACAGCTTCATGCCATGCAGAGATTTTCTTCCAGAAAGCTTATCTGCAATCCCGGGACTTGGGAACGGCTCAACGGACAGAGCACCATCAGCCTCTGGTACAAAGGGATTGCCCTGCCTGTCCTCCCACTCCTTGCCGATTTGCGTGGATAATTATTCATTATATGGTGCTAGTCTGGAGTACATGTGGCCAAACCCCAGCAGTGATTTCCAGTCCCTGCGGAAAACTGCAACGCGCACACACTCAGTTCCTACCCCGGACCTGCCCCGTGCTCCCTCTGCTTACCTTGGCCCGGACAATCTCGGGGGGAAGTTCACTCATTGCGTTCATCAGCCACCCTTCCAAACTCTTGGCAAAATTACCAACTGCTTGTGTAAGCGTGCCTGCAAAGAAGTCTGCAGAGTTAGAAAAGCTGCTCCATGTCGTCTTGGGACACCACTTTCTAGCTGAGAGCTGCTGTGGAAAGCACAGCCGCTGATCTGGGTAGCTGTGAGCTCAACTTAGCGTCAGGGAAACCAGCTGCGTCCTGAGATGCACTCAAACTTTTCTTCTTATTCTCTAATGTTGTAACTCAAACTTTTCTTACCCTTACTCTTCTGCTCATTTTTATTCTTACTCTGACTCTCATTTTCTTAGTCTTCTTCTTTCTTATCCTTTTCTTATCCATCGTCCTTCTGAGTGTTTTCCAAAGGGTGAAATATGCTCTGTAAAGACACCCATGTGCCCCAGCATGGAGACTGACAGCAGCAGCCCAGAGGGACGTGGCTTTCCAGAGCTGTCGTGGAGGTCTCGGGGAGGCTGACGCACGCGCTTTGCTGAGGAGGAGCCCAATCAGACAGAAAACCCTCAGTATCCCATCGCTAATCTCCCAAACAAAAGTTGACCCCAGATTTCCAGGAGGTGCAGTAGGGGACAGGATGGTTCTACACAAACAAAGGTACGATCTCCAAGGAAACACCTCGCAAGGATTAGCCGCGCTTCACTGTGCATTAAGCTTATGCCTTTACCTTGACTCCGAGCCAACGTCAGAAGTGATACGCAATCAACCAAACTTTAAAGATCATGGAATTTCTAGGGGTCACAAAGTACCATCGACGTAGAGCAACGCGGCAGGAGAACTTCTGCTGTTGCCATCATATTTTAGCCTGCATTCAAATCAAAACCCTCTACTTCAGCTTTTACAATGGAAACCCTTGTGGCAAGCGGTAGCCAGACCGAGTGAGTCACGGATCGCTGCTTCTCACACGCAACATCCCGTGACTCAGCCCAGCGAGGAGCAGGAGCCGAGCAGAGGTTGGGACCACCCGTGTCCTCCCAGCCACGCCGCAGGATACTCACTGGGCACCAGCCTGAGCACGTCTGGGATGAGAATCTCCACCAGGGCCTGGTACAGGATGTGATCACAGTCTCTCATCCGTTTGAGGATGGGTTCGTATTTGCACAGAGTGATCAGCTGATCTCTTGGGAGGGTCCCTTTGTGTTCTTCGTCGCTGTGGGAGGATGAGGAGGGAGGCAGCGTTAGCAGCAGGTTTGCCTTCAGGGCATTCACCCTTCCTCTTGATTTCTAACCCTGGTTTTCAGCAGAAGAAAATCAGCTCGTCATGTTTCTTTCAAAAGGAAACGTTTGATCGCTTGTACAAGTCTCTGCTGACTCTGCAGCGCCTCTCTGTCCACGGGGTCAGAGCCCTGACCACAGCTTTCCCTCAAATCCCTAGCAACCAGTGCTTGGCCTTCGCTTCTCCCAGCTTTAGCTTGAGTTGCCTTTCACACACTCACGTTCATGTGCACCTGGGCATTGTACTTCACTAGAGTCGTTTCAGCAAGCAAAGGCTTAGCTGGTTCTTCCTCACGGACCCAGCTCTTTCCAAAACCTTCACACTCTCTCCTCTGCCCTCAACCTCCTCACCTGTAGCAGCGGGGACAAAATGTGTGCGGCGAATGGTTTTTGAGCAGATTAGCCGGTGTTGACAGATCCTACAAATAGCTTTGAGGTGTTTAACACCTTCAAATGCTGAATGTTTTCAGAAGGAAAAAGGTTTTGTGTTTTGATGAGAACAACGCATATTGTCTCTTAACCGAATGAGGTCAAACAAGCTGGTGTTATTTTCACTTTATAGGGGTACGGAAACTTATTCTGCATGATTAAGGCATAAGCTATTTGGTTAAACTGCAAGCAGAGAAAATTTAAGGCTTAAGCACTGCCAGAGCATCAAAGCAGGATTTTCACATCATTCGGGGTGACCCCTTCTTGTAAGAGGATGTTACCTAGATTAGGGGCCGGGAACTCAGGAAGACATGGGTTACATCCAGGGGATAAAAAGGGTGGGGAAAGACGGTGAGAGTTAGGCAGGACTCAGTGACGCTGGACTACTGATGAGGGCAAGGTACTGCTGTCTTTCATGTTTCAGCTGGGGATGAAACAGGAGAAAAGAAGCCGATAATCTGGTGCTTTCCCCATTCATGCTGCTATACCGGGAAAAAAGCAAACAATCGCAGCCTGCTTTATTCAGTGTGGAAAGGAAAATGTTTTCTTTCCCTTTGTAATAAAAGGAACAAGAATACGTTGTCCTCATCTACTGCGCCTCCCATTATATTTTCTCTGGAGCTTGAGAAATGTCTCTGTGGTAATTTGAGGGTACAATGGAAAATATAATTGGACAAAGACATACCAGCAGCAGTTGTACTTCAGAGGAGGCTCGGAGATGGCCAGGGTTTGTGTCGTGGCTTAGCCGGCAGCTCAACCCCACCCAGTCGCTCGCTCACTCCCCCACCGGTAGATGGGGGAGAGAATCAGAAGGGTAACGCTCGTGGGTTGGGATAAGAGCAGTTTAATAATGAAAATTCAAAGAAACAACAACAGAAATGCAATGTAAAGGAGAACAACGAGAGGCGCAAAACCCCGGGGTAGGGGGGAAGGGAGGGGAGAGGGGGAACGAACCGCTCAAACGAACCGCACGTGCCGCAGCCGCTCACTGCCCACCGACCCAATGCCGCACCGTTCCCGAGCCGCCAACTGCTCCCCCTTCATATACTGCTCCTGGTGTCACATGGTATGGCATGAACATGCCATTGGCCAGTCGGGGTCACCCGCCCCCACCATGGCCCTGCCCCTCCCAGCCCCCCGCCCTGCGGCAGAGCATGGGAAGCTGGAAAGGCAGCCGCCCCCCCACAGTGAGGAGAATTAACCCCTTCTCAGCCAAAACCAGCACATTCTCCACCCCTTATTCCATACCATTTACACCATGCCCAGGTCCCATACGATGCAATACAACCGTACCAACCACCACCCCTCCCCTACCCATCCTTTAACATAATACACCGACATCATTCCCTTACTTCATTGACCTTCCCTGTAAGATATCCCTTAAAATGTCCATTGAGTTCACCCAGTCCATGACTCTGGGCTCCATCTGCCGTATCAGTCTTTGGGGGTGGGAGAGGTGGTGTGTGTGGCGTTGGGTTGCTGCATACCGAGTCGGTCATCCTTCCATCACTGCTGCACGGCTTGTTTCATAGTTGATCTTCCATGGGTTGGGAGGCTCGTACTCTGATGTCATTGATACAACACGGAGGTGACACACAATATTATATAGCAGTTCACATTGTGGCATTCAGTTCATTGCCTGTTTTTGCCCAAAATCAAACCCCCTTGAGGCACCCATCGGATTTCTCCATCCTCCCGCATCACCCACCAAGTGCACCCAGGTCCTCGAGCAAAAGCAATCCCACGCGTGGGTTTGCCTTTGCCTGAGGCAGGAAGGACCCAGACTCTTTTGCCCAGCATACTTTTTGCGTGCACTGCAGGGACTCTGTCCCCTTCCACAGTATGTAGGATTTCTGACTGGGCAGGGCCAGCTCGGTTGGCAGATCCCCTCGTGTTGACTAACCACGTGGCTTTTGCTGAATGTGTATCCCAGTGCTTGAATGTCCCACCCCCGCATTGCTCTCTGTGTCGTTTTTAAGAGTCCATTGTACCGTTCAATTTTCCCAGAGGCTGGTGTGTGACAGGGGATGTGACACACCCACTCAATGCCGTGCTCTTTGGCCCAGGTGTCTATGAGGCTATTCTGGAAATGAGTCCCCTTGTCTGACTCAGTTCTCTCTGGGGTGCCATGTCGCCACAGGACTTGTTGTCTGAGAGCCAGGAGAGTGTTCCGGGCAGTGGTGTGGGGGACAGGAGATGTTTCCAGCCAGCCCGTGGTTGCTTCTACCATGGTGAGCGCATGGCGCTTGCCTTGGCGGGTTTGTGGGAGTGTGATATAGTCAATCTGCCAGGCCTCCCCGTATTTATACTTCAGCCATCGTCTCCCATACCACAGAGGCTTTACCCGCTTCGCTTGCTTGATTGCAGCACACGTGTCACATTCGTGGATAACCTGCGCAATAGCGTCCATGGCCAAGTCCACCCCTCGATCACAAGCCCACCTGTATGTTGCATCTCTCCCTTGATGTCCTGACGTGTCATGGGCCCACCGAGCTAGAAATAGTTCACCCTTATGTTGCCAGTCCAGATCCACCTCAGCCACTTCAATCTTGGCAGCCTGATCTACCTGCTGGTTGTTCCGATGTTCTTCAGTGGCCCGACTCTTGGGGACGTGAGCATCCACATGCCGTACCTTTACAACCAGGTTCTCTACCCGGGCAGCAATATCTTGCCACATTGTGACGGCCCAGATGGCTTTGCCTCTGCGCTGCCAGTTGCTTTGATTCCACTGCTGCAGCCAGCCCCACAGGGCATTTGCCACCATCCAGGAGACAGTATAAAGATAGAGCACTGGCCACTTTTCCCATTCAGCAATGTCCAAGGCCAGCTGGATGGCCTTTACCTCTGCAAAGTGGCTCGATTCACCTTCTCCTTCAGCAGTTTCTGCTACTTGTCGTGTAGGACTCCATACAGCAGCCTTCCATCTCCGGTGCTTTCCCACATGGTGACAGGACCCATCGGTGAACAGGGCATACTGCTTCTCCTCATCTGGCAGTTTGTTAGAGAGTGGGGCTTCTTCAGCACGTGTCACCTCCTCCTCTGGTGATATTCCAAAGTCTTTGCCTTCTGGCCAGTCCATAATCACTTCCAAGATTCCTGGGCGACCGGGGTTTCCTACTCGAGCCCGCTGGGTGATCAGCGCGACCCATTTACTCCGCGTAGCATCAGTTGCATGGTGTGTAGAGGGGAGGTTCCCTCTGAACATCCAGCCCAGCACTGGCAGTCGGGGTGCCAGGAGCAGCTGTGCCTCAGTACCAACCACTTCTGAAGCAGCTCGGACCCCTTCATATGCTGCCAATATCTCTTTTTCAGTTGGAGTATAGCGGGCTTCGGACCCTCTGTATCCCCGACTCCAAAACCCTAGGGGTCGACCCCGGGTCTCCCCTGGTGCTTTCTGCCAGAGGCTCCAGGTAGGGCCATTCTCCCCGGCTGCAGTGTAGAGCACATTTTTTACATCTTGTCCTGCCCAGACTGGCCCAAGAGCTACTGCATGAACTATTTCTCGTTTAATCTGTTCAAAGGCTTGTCGTTGCTCAGGGCCCCATTTGAAATCATTCTTCTTCCGGGTCACTTGATAGAGAGGGCTTACGATCAGACTGTAGTGTGGAATATGCATTCTCCAAAAACCCACAACGCCCAAGAAAGCTTCCGTCTCCTTTTTGCTAGTTGGTGGAGACATGGCTGCTATTTTCTTGATCACATCCATTGGAATCTGACGACGACCATCTTGCCATTTGATTCCTAAGAACTGGATTTCTCGTGCGGGTCCCTTTCACCTTACTTTGTTTTATGGCAAAACCAGCTTTCAGAAGGATTTGGACTATTTTCTCTCCTTTCTCAAAAAGGAGAGAAAACTCCGCTGTGTTGCCCCACACAATGATGTCATCAATGTATTGAAGGTGTTCTGGAGCTTCTCCCTGTTCCAGTACAGTCTGAATCAGTCCATGGCAAATGGTAGGACTGTGTTTCCACCCCTGGGGCAGTCGATTCCAGGTGTACTGGACGCCCGCCCATGTGAAAGCAAACTGTGGCCTGCACTCTGCTGCCAGAGGGATTGAGAAGAATGCGTTAGCAACATCGGTTGTGGCATACCACTTGGCCGCCTTGGACTCCAGTTCGTATTGAAGTTCTAGCATGTCTGGCACAGCAGCACTCAACGCTGGAGTGACTTCATTCAGGACACGATAGTCTACTGTTAACCTCCACTCTCCATTAGACTTCCGCACTGGCCACATGGGACTGTTAAAGGGTGAGTGGATCTTACTGATGACTCCTTGGCTCCTCAGTTGGTGCATGAGTTCATGGATGGGGATGAGACAGTCTCTGTTGGTGCGATATTGCCACCGGTGCACTGCTGTGGTGGCGATTGGCACCTGTTGTTCTTTAACCTTCAGCAACCCCACAACAGAAGGGTCCTTCGAGAGGCCAGGCAAGGTAGACAGCTGTTTAGTTTCCTTCGTCTCCAAGGCAGCTACACCAAAAGCCCACCTGTACCCTTTTGGGTCCTTGACATACCCTCTCCTGAGATGGTCTATGCCAAGGATGCACGGAGCCTCGGGGCCAGTCACAATGGGGTGCTTCTGCCACTCATTGCCAGTTAGGCTCACTTTGGCCTCCAATACAGTTAGCTCTTGGGATCCCCCTGTCACTCCAGCAATGCTGATGGGTTCTGCCCCTTTCTAGTTTGATGGCATTAAGGTGCACTGTGCGCCGGTGTCCACTAAAGCTTTATGCTCCTGTGGGTCGGACGTGCCAGGCCATCGCATCCACACAGTCCAGTAAGCCCAGTTATCCCTTTCCTCCACCCGGCTGGAGGCAGGGCCCCTCTGGTCCTGATCGTGGCAGTCACAACTCACCTCCTGCAAATGTGAATCAGGAGTCCCTCTATTACGCTTAGAAATAAAACCAGCGCTTCTACTCCTCTGTCTGGGGACTTGCTCAATGGAAACTGGAGCAGCAGCTTTCCTGGAAGAGCCTCCCTGAGTGCCTGTTCTTCCTTGCAGTTCACGCACTCGTGCCTGTAGGGTCGAGGTAGGCTTGCCATCCCACCTCATCATGTCCTCTCCGTGGTCACGCAGGTAGAACCATAGGGTGGCCCGTGGTGTGTATCCCCTCCTTTGAGCCAAAGGACGCTTATTCCTAACAGCTGAGACACTACCCTGTCGAGGTGGGGAGTAGGACAGATCTTCTTTGAGTTGCTGGACCTCTTGGGATAGTTTCTCCACAGCAGAGACGAGCGAGGAAGAGAGATTTGTTTCATAATCCCGGAGTCTATCGATCACCTCCGCCACCGTTGGTGTCTCGTCACCTTTCCAGGACATCACTGCCAATGACTTTGCATGCGAAGATGGTGCGCTCCGTACAAACTTGCGCCACGTGGGTCGTGTGCACTCGGCTTCATCTGGATCTTTGGAGGACCGTTGATCGTCCAGGTCACCATAAATCACCTCAAACACAGCTAATTCCCTTAGATGCTGGATGCCTTTCTCCACAGTTGTCCATTTTCCTGGGCGATATGTAACATCTTCTTTAAAGGGATACCTTTCCTTCACTCCGGGCAGGAGTCGCCTCCAGAGGCTGAGGGCTTGTGGTTTTTTCCCAGTTGCTTTGTCAACGCCCCCTTCCCCAGAAAGGGATCCCAGTTGTCTGGCTTCTTTTGCCTCTAGTTCCAGGCTACTGGCCCCATTATGCCAGCATCGGAGCAGCCAGGTGACAATGTGCTCACCTCAACGATGGCTATAATCTTTTTGCATATCTCGCAACTGGCTGAAGGACAGGGATCGGGTGGTCTCTATTTCATTTATGACTTCTTCCTCCTCTCCCCGTGACGGCCCTGGTTCTTCATCATCCCGTTTTAAACAAGTTGATGTCCGCCTCCAATATTTCATCTTGTGTATGGGGGCAACTGATACTGGTACGGGTTGATTCTCTGAGCCAGCTCCGGTACTTGTCGTGGGGGTTTGAGTGGCTGCAGTGCCTGTCCTCAGGGCTGGAGTGACTACAGTGCCAGTCACTTTGCATTTCAACCTAGAGACATTCTCTTCCCCCTGGGGGCACTGACTACTGTTGGGCAGGGCTCGGTATGCATGGGCCAGGCCCCAGCACCTTGCAGTTAGCTGTGTCTCTCTGGAGTTCCCAGCGTAACAACATACTTTCTCCAAATATTCTACTAGTTGTTTAGGATTCTGCACTTGCTCGGGGGTGAAACTCCAAAACACTGGGGGTGCCCACTGCCCTCGGTATTTGCCCATGCCCATGCTATCCCACATGCCCTGCCACTCGTAACTATCAAGCCTTGGGGCAGATTTCTGGGTGATATTCTTCAGTTGCTTAGTCCAAACCAAAACAACGTGCCCAAAAACTAACAATAAGTGCACCTTAACCACCCAAGGATGGTCAAGATACAAAAAGGTTGTTGTAACAAAGGCACAGACATCATAGCACAAAGTTGCAAAGGTGCGGCTCTGTATTTCCTCCATATAAAATCTCTCCGAGGAGGAGGTATAGTTGCTAAGTGCCTCAACAAGGTGGTATCCCAAATACAGTAACCGTTTCAGCAAAAAACACCCAAATACCCGATAAAGCTGAAAATGAATGTTTGTGTAAGAAATCTCATAGGAAAAATGTTACTAATCACAGCAGAACACAGCAGACTAAACAAACCCACACCGATCTTTAACACCAACTGCAAAAAGAACAACATGGTGCTGTGACCAGCAGCTGTTATTATCTCTAACCCTTGAGCCCCACGTTGGGCACAAAAAGACTGTCGTGGTTTAGCCGGCAGCTCAACCCCACCCAGTCGCTCGCTCACTCCCCCACCGGTAGATGGGGGAGAGAATCAGAAGGGTAACGCTCGTGGGTTGGGATAAGAGCAGTTTAATAATGAAAATTCAAAGAAACAACAGAAATGCAATGTAAAGGAGAACAACGAGAGGCGCAAAGCCCCGGGGGAGGGGGGAAGGGAGGGGAGAGGGGGAACGAACCGCTCAAACGAACCGCACGTGCCGCAGCCGCTCACTGCCCACCGACCCAACGCCACGCCGCTCCTGAGCCGCCAACTGCTCCCCCTTCATATACTGCTCCTGGTGTCACATGGTATGGCATGAACGTGCCGTTGGCCAGTTGGGGTCAGCCACCCCCACCATGGCCCTGCCCCTCCCAGTCCCCCGCCACGAGGCAGAGCTCAGAAAGCTGGAAGAGTAGCCAACCCCCCACAGTGAGAGAATTAACCCCTTCTCAGCCTAAACCAGCACAAGGGGTAATATGCCCGTTACACCAAAGTTCACGGAGGGGAGAAGCGTCTGAAAGGTCAGGCTGCAGCTCTGCACGGGGCCACAAGAAGCATTTTCTAATTATGCTTCCAGACTAGGTGTGGAGGATGGGAGCAGCGAGACAGGGATGTGCCGGCTGACAGGTCATTCCTGCTCTCACCCCTTGGGAATGGGAAGCTTTACCGTCAGCCTCTCCCTCTGTGTCCTTGCTCGCTTCACTCCCCCTCTGGATTATCCCGTCTTGCGGGGACGGCTGGACCAGCCTGAACCTTCCTTCGGATACCAGCTCTCAGGGCGGGAACGAGGGCCTTATTTCCCCCTGGGGAGCAGAGCAGCCCCTCCTGACCCCGAGCGTACCCGGCTGCAGGTGGAAAGCGAAGCGCAGCTCAGAATGCTGCCGTTAGAAGGCGCCCCCGGCCCCGTTCGGCTCGCTGCTGGCTCCATCGCCCCTCCCCGGGGGGCAAATCCCTGCAGAGACTCCGGCGCGAGCGTTGCTGCGGGGCTGGGCTGGCAGGCCGGGGAGCTGCCGGGCTCGGCAATGGGACCCCAGCGAAGGGCGGGGGAAGCGGGGCTGCCTGCGCGGCCCCTTGCTGCCTGCCAGGGACAGGCCGTGCCCGCGCGTGGGCAAAGGCTGGTTGGCAGCAGCAGGTACTTCCAGTCTAGAGGCAACGTAGATGGGGGGGGGGGGGGTGGAGTTCGGCCCTGTAGTGTCCTGCCACCCTTTGCAAGTTCAGGTGAGGTGTGCCCTCGTTGTCCCCTGCCACCAAGTGCCACCACCCTTCAGGGACCGTGGCTGTTGGCAGCTCCCCTGCCAGGCAGGCCACCTCTCACCCCAGGACATTCTCTTCCACCCACCATCTCACCGACACACGCTTCCCAACCAGCAGAGAGCGGCAGGAGGTGGTACGGGAGTGACAGCAAGTGCACCGCCCCCAGGGAAAACGGGGGGCTTGTGACACCCCAGAAGAGGTTCGGCATTGCTGGTCCCCGGGACTCATCCCAGAAGGACGAGCTTTGAGCTGGAGAGTGCGGCACAGCCCGGGGATTCATCGGCAGCAGCCCTGCATGGCTGGGGCAGGGTGTTTGGGCAGGGGAGACTGCAGTGCTGCAGCCGGGGACCAGGCTGCCCGCATGGAAGGTGCTGCCAGTCTGGTGACAGGTTGTTCTGAGAGCTCAGGGTGGACGCGTGTCGAGCCCTTGGCTGGTCCTTGTGGCCACAGGGCACAGAGCAACATCGGCTAAAGCCCATGCCTGCACAGATGGGCAGCTCCGGTTCTCGGCCGCCTGGGCAGCCCACCATGCCCTGGCACGGCCACCCTGCCTGCCCAAGCCCCCGCTGCTCTGACAGCCATGTCCCCATCTCCACGCTGCCCATGGTGGTGGGTCAAGCATCAAGGATGAGTTTCATCGCGGGCCTCCTTCCCCATCTCATACTGAAGCTATGGGCCATCCTGCCCCACAGTGTCACCCCCTCCCAGGGGGCCTGTGCCCTTCCCTGGGCTTCAGCCCATTCTTGGGGCTCTTCTGCTCCCTCTCCTTGGGATGAGGAACATTGCTGCAGGAAGAAAGACCTTTGCCTGTCACTCTGGCAGCACCAGGAGCCCAAAGAGTGCCCTGGAATCAACCCTCCTTCCACCTCCAGGTCACTCTTACTGCCTCTGCACAAGACACAGAAACTGAGGCACAGATCAAGATGCCTCATGGCAGCAGTTCACCACCCTGCTGGGCACCACCGGGCACCACTGGGTACCGGTACCAGTGCCAGTGGCTCTGCCCCTCCCCTGCCCACCTGGCCTGGCTTAGCAATCATGGCTGCTCCCGGGGCTGAGCTGGGGCTGTTTAACCAGCAGACAGGTTTCACCTGGAGCCTGCTGGGTCTCAGAGGGGGCAGGCCCATAACTGCCTGCTGCAGCTCATTCTGAGTGGCTGCCTTTATAAGCCAGCAGCTTGGGTGCTCTAAGGGTTTTACCTCTCTTCATTTCACTTTGTCTTTTAGGAGCCTTAGTTTGGAGGAGGGGAGGTTTGGGGCCTGCTGCTTGCAGGTCTCTAGGAGGTAAAGCCAGCTCTTTCTGCCTTTCTCAGCACTGCTAAGCAGGTAAGGGCACAGCAATGAGCTGCGTCTGCTCCCCCATCCCTGGGCTGGGGTCTGCAGCCCAGAGCAGGGCTCTGCCCTGGGGCTGGCTGCAGTTGGGAAGCCTCCTAGCACTGTGCTTCTCCTTTGTAATATCCCAGGTGAAGGGCAATGTCATCAGGTAGTTCTGGGGTGGCCTCAGGGCTCGCTTCCCAGCCCAGCTGCAGCACCCCTCAGCTGGAACAAAGGAGTTCCTTCCCGGCGCGGCATCTCCTTCCACCGCAGAGCCGCTCGCTCGCCCTGCTCAGCCAGGAGGACTTCTTAAGAAGCTTCAACGGGTACGTGGCCGCTGGGATGAGTGGGGGGGCTGAGCCCTGCTCTTGCCTCGTGTTTGTCCCCAGGGGAATGTGTCCCTTGTCTGGGATGGATTGGGGTTCACGGTCTGGCACTGGTGCTCCCAGCATCGGGAGGCACGCGGGGTGCAGGCTGGCGTTGCTCCCCTGTAGCTGATGGCCCTGGGTCTCTGCGGTGTCTCTGCCATCTGCACTGTTGTAGCTGAGACCAGGCAGTGCTGTGCGTCCCAAAGGCCACCAGCTCACACCCCTGTCTCTGCTGCTCTGCCAGGAGCTTCTCTGATGTAAGTGATGTTTGGGGGGCTGATCTGTTGGACTGCAGCTCCTCCACCCCCGACCCGCAGCTGGTCCGCAGGATTGTGTCCCAGGTGGAGTTCTACCTTTCTGATGAGAACCTGGCCAAGGATGCTTTCCTTCTGAAACATGTCCAAAAGAAGAAGATGGGCTTCGTCAGCATCAAACTGCTGACATCCTTCAAGAAGGTAGGCAGTCCATGGCACCTGCCAGCCGGGGTGGGAAAGGGCCTTTGGGTGGAGGGTGTCTGGGTGTGCTCTGTCTGTCTCTGGAGGGGTGTGTGGGGAGGTCCAGGCTCCCCTCAGGCTGTCTGTGTCCCAGGGAAGTGCTGGTGGTGCAGAGCTGGGCTCTGCTCCCTGCCCTCGATGTGCTGCAGCAGTTCTGCAACCAGGGAGGGTGGCTGGGGAAGCAGTGAACAGTCCTCAGTGCTGGATTTGCCTCTTCTGCCCGTTGTCCCCCCGCGCTGCTTTGGGAGAGACCATCCCTTAACCAAAGAAGCGCAGTGAAGTGCTGGTGGTGTGAGGTACTGGGAAGCGGCAGCTTGTTGCTGCAATCCAGGGGGCACTGGAGACCACCTGCTGCAGACCCGCATCTGCTCATGTGAAAGGGGGATGGTGCCTTGCCGTGACTTCAGCGTGCCTGTATGATGGATTGAGGGTGGTCCCTGCCTGGGGACACTCATGGGGACACAGTGGCTCCCTTTCTCCCACAGATGAAATACCTGACGCGTGACTGGCGGCTCACACTCTACGCCCTGCAGTTCTCGGAGCTGCTGGAAGTGAACAAGGAGGGCACCAAAGTGAGGCGGCGGGTCCCCCTGCCCGAGTGCCTGCGGAGCTTCTCCCCCAGCAAACTGCTGCTGGCCTGGGAGCTGCTGCCGCCGATCCAGAATAACTTCATCGAGACCATCGTGAGTATGTTCAGCCCCTTTGGTGCCATTGTATCCATCCGCATCCTGCGGCCGGGCCGCAAGCTGCCCTCGGATGTGCGGAAATACACGTCGCTCTTCCCCGAGCTGCTGAGAAAGCGCTGTGCCCTGGTGGAGTACGATAGGCTGGGGAGCGCCCGCAGGGCCTTTGAGCACCTCGGCCGCCGAAGCCACCGGTGCGGTGAGAGCATCAGGGTGGTCTGGCTCTGCTGGAAGGTCTCCAAGAAGGAACCTCAGAACAAGAGGGAGGTGGCGAAGAAGCTGGTTCACCAGTGCGATTGGAAGGTGCAGGCGGCGGCCACGATCTTCCCCTATGGCATTGGGGGCTCCCTGCTCTACCGCTCTCCGGAGTCAGGCAATGCTCCAGTGTCACCGTCCCTGCTCCTGAACACGGAACCCTCGGCACCCACCTGCCCATGCAGCACCTTCCAGCCCAGGGACTTCAGCAACACCTTTACAAGATCGCTCCTTACCAGGAAAGTCTTCCCCCCACTCGGGATGGGCTTGGGCACCGGTGGCTGCCATGGCTTCCGCTCCAGGAGGGAGTGGCCCCATGGCTGCGGCTGGGGGAGCGGGGTGGATACGTGGGCACCCAGGGGCAGCAGGCCTGCTCTGCATGCCACACCTCCTCCCAGAAATTCCCTGGCAGGAAATCGGGTGCCTGAGCCCCTTGGCCTGCGGGGTGGGGTGCTTCGCCTCCCAATGGCCCTGATGGCACCAAGGGCTTCAGCAGCAGCACGGGGAGAGGAAAGCTCACCCTCCGGCACTGAGGCTCATTTACCTTTGCGTTTGGGGATTTTTCTTTCTTTTCGTTTCCACTTCACTCGATCAGAATAACTCTGTGTGGGCCCTGAGAGCTGCGGGCAGTGGTGGTGCAGCTGGTGCAGGGGACGGTAGTTATCGGTTGATGACGATGCTCGGAGCAGGTCAGTATGTGAGATGAGATGCTGAGCAGCAGCAACCCCAGGAGCTGCACCATACCATGCTGGTGTCACCGAGAGCGCGCCTGTGCAGGCTCCAGAGGGGCTCCCAGCACCCCAGTGGCATCACGGCAATGCCCGAAGGAAGGGGCTTATCCCCTACGACCACCGGTGCTGGGGCTGCTCTGACGGGACCTCACCCTGCACCTTCTGCAAGCCCTACCCGCAAAGCCGAGGTGGCTCCCCGAAGTCGTCGTTGGCTGCACTAGCCCACGTTGTGGCTCTCGGATGGGAAATAGGCAATAAAGAGGGATGAATCTTCCAGGCACTTTCTGGCTGCTGCAGTGAGTTTTTTTATTATTCCCAAACCCTCTCACCCCCAAACCTCCCCCAATCCTATTTGGTGTTGCAGCTGCCCACGGTGGAGGCAGAGAAGGGGAGGGGTTTCCCTGGCTGGCCTGCAGCTCCCTCCCTCCCCATTCTGGGGGTGATTTGGGTTATTTTGGTGGGTGAGGGAGGCAAAGCCAGTCTCTGGAGCTGAGTGAGGTGGGAGTGAGGAAGGGTGTGATTGCCTTGATTGGCTTTGAGGGCCTTTGCAGCGAGCCCTGTCCCTGCTGGAGGGGACGCTGGTCGTGCTCAAGACGGAGGCCTTGCAGGCCTTGTGGGGGCGTGTCTGTGCCCTCCCCAGCCCCCGAGCTGTGTCCCTGTCCCAGGGGCCCCGTGCTGCTTTCTGCGTGGGGCTGTGTCCGTGAGTCCTGCAAGGAGCTGTCTGTCGTGGCTCCCCCACCAAAGGGCTGCTTTGCCCGGGGAAGCCTGTGTCCGTGCTGTCCCCCCTGCCATTGCCTGCCCTGTGGGCAGTGAGTCGGTCCTGGCTGTGTCTTGGTGCCCTTTGGGGCTCGCTGGCTGTGATTTGGGGCTCAGCAGGGATTCTGTACCCCTTGGGTGCCCTTTCCCGGTGGCCCCTGTGCTCCCTCCCCCTCCCACGCAGGCACACAGCCATTTGCAGGAACAGCTTTTCATGGAAACAGAAACCAACACAACAGATACCAGCAAACCTACGACATCCCCTTCTGCCCCAACCAACCCACCCCGAAGTTGGGCAAACTTCCGAACCCCTTTCATTCTGTCTTGAGGAGTGCTTTTCAAAAGGAGTTTCTCATTTTGCCCCTCCACTTGACTAGATGCTATAAAGTGTCAACCCTCAAAATGCTGCCCTTTAATGTTAACCTCCTGTATGACATGAGAAACACAAAAGTCTGCATGACTGTGTTGCAAATAATGTCTACGTGTTTGCTTGTGCCTCTGTAAATCCCAAGCCACGCTCTAAATTGAGGTATAGACCAGTGCAGAAGACGGGTGGTACAGCAGAGAGTGGGTCCAATAGTAACCCGCGCACTACGTCGGAGCAATCGGTTGCTGCTCAAAGTCAACATCAACAGCAATTCATAGGTGAGGAGGCTGCTTTCATGTGTTAGATACCTCACGTCTAGGCTTATAACTTTAAGAGGAAGGAAGGTCTTGCCCAGCAAGCTCCAGCTGTTCTGCATTTGTTTGCTTGGCTAATAAGTCTACAGTATTGTATATGATATAGATACTATATAGGATATATTGAAATAAGCTCTTGTAACATCACACTTGCTAAGTTTATTTACTGACTCCCACACCCACAGGAAGACTTTTCCCTTGTGCCCTCAGGCCTGTTGGTTCCCTCTAAGTATGTTTAAAATTAAAATCCATCAGGTTTTGTCCCAGTTGGATGGAAGGCGTGGAGGTCCTGAAGAGCCTTGCTAAGGCAGGCAGCCGGAGGGAGAAGAGCGAGTCTCTTCATTGCAAAGGCTGCAATATGTATCCGATGCAGATGACCCATAAGGATCTTCTCCTTAGGAGACAGGCTCTCTGGCTTTGCTGGTCATGGATCTATGTGTCTCCATCCTCTCCAGCAGAGGTACCAATCTGTGCTGGTTTTGGCTGAGAAGGGGTTAATTCTCTCACTGTGGAGGGTCGGCTACCCTTCCAGCTTTCTGAGCTCTGCCTCGTGGCGGGGGACTGGGAGGGGCAGGGCCATGGCGGGGGTGGCTGACCCCAACTGGTCAATGGCATGTTCACGCCATACCATGTGACACCAGGAGCAGTATATGAAGGGGGAGCAGTTGGCGGCTCAGGAGCGGCGCGGCGTTGGGTTGGTGGGCGGTGAGCGGCTGCGGCACGTGCGGTTCGTTTGAGCGGTTCGTTCCCCCTCTCCCCTCCCTTCCCCCCTACCCCGGGGTGTTGTGCCTCTCGTTGTTCTCCTTTACATTGCATTTCTGTTGTTGTTTCTTTGAATTTTCATTATTAAACTGCTCTTATCCCAACCCACGAGCGTTACCCTTCTGATTCTCTCCCCCATCTACCGCTGGGGGAGTGAGCGAGCGACTGGGTGGGGCTGAGCTGCCGGCTAAACCACGACAGTCTTTTTGGCGCCCAACGTGGGGCTCAAGGGTTGGAGATAATAACAGCTGCTGGTCACAGCACCATGTTGTTCTTTTTGCAGTTGGTGTTAAAGATCGGTGTGGGTTTGTTTAGTCTGCTGTGTTCTGCTGTGATTAGTAACATTTTTCCTATGAGATTTCTTACACAAACATTCATTTTCAGCTTTATCGGGTATTTGGGTGTTTTTTGCTGAAACGGTTACTGTACTTGGGATACCACCTTGTTGAGGCACTTAGCAACTATACCTCCTCCTCGGAGAGACTTTATATGGAGGAAATACAGAGCCGCACCTTTGCAACTTTGTGCTATGATGTCTGTGCCTTTGTTACAACAACCTTTTTGTATCTTGACCATCCTTGGGTGGTTAAGGTGCACTTATTGTTAGTTTTTGGGCATGTTGTTTTGGTTTGGACTAAGCAACTGAAGAATATCACCCAGAAATCTGCCCCAAGGCTTGATAGTTACGAGTGGCAGGGCATGTGGGATAGCATGGGCATGGGCAAATACCTAGGGCAGTGGGCACCCCCAGTGTTTTGGAGTTTCACCCCCGAGCAAGTGCAGAATCCTAAACAACTAGTAGAATATTTGGAGAAAGTATGTTGTTACGCTGGGAACTCCAGAGAGACACAGCTAACTGCAAGGTGCTGGGGCCTGGCCCATGCATACCGAGCCCTGCCCAACAGTAGTCAGTGCCCCCAGGGGGAAGAGAATGTCTCTGGGTTGAAATGCAAAGTGACTGGCACTGTAGTCACTCCAGCCCTGAGGACAGGCACTGCAGCCACTCAAACCCCCACGACAAGTACCGGAGCTGGCTCAGAGAATCAACCCGTACCAGTATCAGTTGCCCCCATACACAAGATGAAATATTGGAGGCGGACATCAACTCATTTAAAACGGGATGATGAAGAACCAGGGCCGTCACGGGGAGAGGAGGAAGAAGTCATAAATGAAATAGAGACCACCCGATCCCTGTCCTTCAGCCAGTTGCGAGATATGCAAAAAGATTATAGCCATCGTTGAGGTGAGCACATTGTCACCTGGCTGCTCCGATGCTGGCATAATGGGGCCAGTAGCCTGGAACTAGAGGCAAAAGAAGCCAGACAACTGGGATCCCTTTCTGGGGAAGGGGGCGTTGACAAAGCAACTGGGAAAAAACCACAAGCCCTCAGCCTCTGGAGGCGACTCCTGCCCGGAGTGAAGGAAAGGTATCCCTTTAAAGAAGATGTTACATATTGCCCAGGAAAATGGACAACTGTGGAGAAAGGCATCCAGTATCTAAGGGAATTAGCTGTGTTTGAGGTGATTTATGGTGACCTGGACGATCAATGGTCCTCCAAAGATCCAGATGAAGCCGAGTGCACACGACCCACGTGGCGCAAGTTTGTACGGAGCGCACCATCTTCGCATGCAAAGTCATTGGCAGTGATGTCCTGGAAAGGTGACGAGACACCAACGGTGGCGGAGGTGATTGATAGACTCCGGGATTATGAAACAAATCTCTCTTCCTCGCTCGTCTCTGCTGTGGAGAAACTATCCCAAGAGGTCCAGCAACTCAAAGAAGATCTGTCCTACTCCCCACCTCGACAGGGTAGTGTCTCAGCTGTTAGGAATAAGCGTCCTTTGGCTCAAAGGAGGGGATACACACCACGGGCCACCCTATGGTTCTACCTGCGTGACCACGGAGAGGACATGATGAGGTGGGATGGCAAGCTTACCTCGGCCCTACAGGCACGAGTGCGTGAACTGCAAGGAAGAACAGGCACTCAGGGAGGCTCTTCCAGGAAAGCTGCTGCTCCAGTTTCCATTGAGCAAGTCCCCAGACAGAGGAGTAGAAGCGCTGGTTTTATTTCTAAGCGTAATAGAGGGACTCCTGATTCACATTTGCAAGAGGTGAGTTGTGACTGCCACGATCAGGACTAGAGGGGCCCTGCCTCCAGCCGGGTGGAGGAAAGGGATAACCGGGCTTACTGGACTGTGTGGATGCGATGGCCTGGCACGTCCGACCCACAGGAGCATAAAGCTTTAGTGGACACCGGCACACAGTGCACCTTAATGCCATCAAACTAGAAAGGGGCAGAACCCATCAGCATTGCTGGAGTGACAGGGGGATCCCAAGAGCTAACTGTATTGGAGGCCAAAGTGAGCCTAACTGGCAATGAGTGGCAGAAGCACCCCATTGTGACTGGCCCCGAGGCTCCGTGCATCCTTGGCATAGACCATCTCAGGAGAGGGTATGTCAAGGACCCAAAAGGGTACAGGTGGGCTTTTGGTGTAGCTGCCTTGGAGACGAAGGAAACTAAACAGCTGTCTACCTTGCCTGGCCTCTCGAAGGACCCTTCTGTTGTGGGGTTGCTGAAGGTTAAAGAACAACAGGTGCCAATTGCCACCACAGCTGTACACCGGTGGCAATATCGCACCAACAAAGACTCTCTCATCCCCATCCATGAACTCATTCACCAACTGAGGAGCCAAGGAGTCATCAGTAAGACCCACTCACCCTTTAACAGTCCCATGTGGCCAGTGCGGAAGTCTAATGGAGAGTGGAGGTTAACAGTAGACTATCGTGGCCTGAATAAAGTCACTCCAGCGTTGAGTGCTGCTGTGCCAGACATGCTAGAACTTCAATACGAACTGGAGTCCAAGGCGGCCAAGTGGTATGCCACAACCAATGTTGCTAACGCATTCTTCTCAATCCCTCTGGCAGCAGAGTGCAGGCCACAGTTTGCTTTCACATGGGCGGGCGTCCAGTACACCTGGAATCGACTGCCCCAGGGGTGGAAACACAGTCCTACCATTTGCCATGGACTGATTCAGACTGTACTGGAACAGGGAGAAGCTCCAGAACACCTTCAATACATTGATGACATCATTGTGTGGGGCAACACAGCGGAAGAAGTTTTTGAGAAAGGAGAGAAAATAGTCCAAATCCTTCTGAAAGCTGGTTTTGCCATAATACAAAGTAAGGTGAAAGGGACCCGCACGAGAAATCCAGTTCTTAGGAATCAAATGGCAAGATGGTCGTCGTCAGATTCCAATGGACGTGATCAAGAAAATAGCAGCCATGTCTCCACCAACTAGCAAAAAGGAGACGGAAGCTTTCTTGGGCGTTGTGGGTTTTTGGAGAATGCATATTCCAAATTACAGTCTGATCGTAAGCCCTCTCTATCAAGTGACCCGGAAGAAGAATGATTTCAAATGGGGCCCTGAGCAACGACAAGCCTTTGAACAGATTAAACGAGAAATAGTTCATGCAGTAGCCCCTGGGCCAGTCTGGGCAGGACAAGATGTAAAAAATGTGCTCTACACTGCAGCCGGGGAGAATGGCCCTACCTGGAGCCTCTGGCAGAAAGCACATGGGGAGACCCGGGGTCGACCCCTAGGGTTTTGGAGTCGGGGATACAGAGGGTCCGAAGCCCGCTATACTCCAACTGAAAAAGAGATATTGGCAGCATATGAAGGGGTCCGAGCTGCTTCAGAAGTGGTTGGTACTGAGGCCCAGCTGCTCCTGGCACCCCGACTGCCAGTGCTGGGCTGGATGTTCAGAGGGAACCTCCCCTCTACACACCATGCAACTGATGCTACGCGGAGTAAATGGGTCGCGCTGATCACCCAGCGGGCTCGAGTAGGAAACCCCGGTCGCCCAGGAATCTTGGAAGTGATTATGGACTGGCCAGAAGGCAAAGACTTTGGAATATCACCAGAGGAGGAGGTGACACGTGCTGAAGAAGCCCCACTCTCTAACAAACTGCCAGATGAGGAGAAGCAGTATGCCCTGTACACCGATGGGTCCTGTCACCTTGTGGGAAAGCACCGGAGATGGAAGGCTGCTGTATGGAGTCCTACACGACAAGTAGCAGAAACTGCTGAAGGAGAAGGTGAATCGAGCCACTTTGCAGAGGTAAAGGCCATCCAGCTGGCCTTGGACATTACTGAATGGGAAAAGTGGCCAGTGCTCTATCTTTATACTGTCTCCTGGATGGTGGCAAATGCCCTGTGGGGCTGGCTGCAGCAGTGGAATCAAAGCAACTGGCAGCGCAGAGGCAAAGCCATCTGGGCCGTCACAATGTGGCAAGATATTGCTGCCCGGGTAGAGAACCTGGTTGTAAAGGTACGGCATGTGGATGCTCACGTCCCCAAGAGTCGGGCCACTGAAGAACATCGGAACAACCAGCAGGTAGATCAGGCTGCCAAGATTGAAGTGGCTGAGGTGGATCTGGACTGGCAACATAAGGGTGAACTATTTCTAGCTCGGTGGGCCCATGACACGTCAGGACATCAAGGGAGAGATGCAACATACAGGTGGGCTTGTGATCGAGGGGTGGACTTGGCCATGGACGCTATTGCGCAGGTTATCCACGAATGTGACACGTGCGCTGCAATCAAGCAAGCGAAGCGGGTAAAGCCTCTGTGGTATGGGAGACGATGGCTGAAGTATAAATACGGGGAGGCCTGGCAGATTGACTATATCACACTCCCACAAACCCGCCAAGGCAAGCGCCATGCGCTCACCATGGTAGAAGCAACCACGGGCTGGCTGGAAACATCTCCTGTCCCCCACACCACTGCCCGGAACACTCTCCTGGCTCTCAAACAACAAGTCCTGTGGCGACATGGCACCCCAGACAGAACTGAGTCAGACAAGGGGACTCATTTCCAGAATAGTCTCATAGACACCTGGGCCAAAGAGCACGGCATTGAGTGGGTGTGTCACATCCCCTGTCACACACCAGCCTCTGGGAAAATTGAACGGTACAATGGACTCTTAAAAACGACACTGAGAGCAATGCGGGGGTGGGACATTCAAGCACTGGGATACACATTCAGCAAAAGCCACGTGGTTAGTCAACACGAGGGGATCTGCCAACCGAGCTGGCCCTGCCCAGTCAGAAATCCTACATACTGTGGAAGGGGACAGAGTCCCTGCAGTGCACGCAAAAAGTATGCTGGGCAAAAGAGTCTGGGTCCTTCCTGCCTCAGGCAAAGGCAAACCCACGCGTGGGATTGCTTTTGCTCGAGGACCTGGGTGCACTTGGTGGGTGATGCGGGAGGATGGAGAAATCCGATGGGTGCCTCAAGGGGATTTGATTTTGGGCGATAACGGGCTATGAACTGAATGCCACAATGTGAACTGCTATATAATATTGTGTGTCACCTCCGTGTTGTATCAATGACATCAGAGTACGAGCCTCCCAACCCATGGAAGATCAACTGTGAAACAAGCCTTGCAGCAGTGATGGAAGGATGACCGACTCGGTATGCAGCAACCCAACGCCACACACACCACCTCTCCCACCCCCAAAGACTGATACGGCAGATGGAGCCCAGAGTCATGGACTGGGTGAACTCCATGGACATTTTAATGGACATCTTACAGGGAAGGTCCATGAAGTAAGGGAATGATGTCGGTGTATTATGTTAAAGGATGGGTAGGAGAAGGGTGGTGGTTGGTACGGTTGTATTGCATCGTATGGGACCTGGGCATGGTGTAAATGGTATGGAATAAGGGGTGGAGAATGTGCTGGTTTTGGCTGAGAAGGGGTTAATTCTCCTCACTGTGGGGGGGCGGCTGCCTTTCCAGCTTCCCATGCTCTGCCGCAGGGCGGGGGGCTGGGAGGGGCAGGGCCATGGTGGGGGCGGGTGACCCCAACTGGCCAACGGCGTGTTCATGCCATACCATGTGACACCAGGAGCAGTATATGAAGGGGGAGCAGTTGGCGGCTCAGGAGCGGCGCGGCGTTGGGTCAGCGGCAGGTGAGCGGCTGCGTCACGTGCGGTTCGTTTGAGCGGATCGTTCCCCCTCTCCCCTCCCTTCCCCCCTACCCCGGGGTGTTGCACCTCTCGTTGCACCTCTCCTTTACATTGCATTTCTGTTGTTGTTTCTTTGAATTTTCATTATTAAACTGCTCTTATCCCAACCCACGAGCGTTACCCTTCTGATTCTCTCCCCCATCTACCGGTGGGGGAGTGAGCGAGCGACTGGGTGGGGTTGAGCTGCCGGCTAAGCCACGACACAAACCCTGGCCATCTCCGAGCCTCCTCTGAAGTACAACTGCTGCTGGTACGTCTTTGTCCAATTATATTTTCCATTGTACCCTCAAATTACCACAGAGACATTTCTCAAGCTCCAGAGAAAATGTAATGGGAGGCGCAGTAGATGAGGACAACGTATTCTTGTTCCTTTTATTACAAAGGGAAAGAAAACATTTTCCTTTCCACACTGAATAAAGCAGGCTGCGATTGTTTGCTTTTTGCCCAGTATAGCAGCGTGAATGGGGACAGCACTAGATTATTGGCTTCTTTTCTCCTGTTTCATCCCCAGCTGAAACATGAAAGACAGCAGCACCTTGCCCTCATCAGTAGTCCAGTGTCACTGAGTCCTGCCTAACTCTCACCGTCTTTCCCCACCCTTTTTATCCCCTGGATGTAACCCATGTCTTTCCTGAGTTCCCGGCCCCTAATCTAGGTAACATCCTCTTACAAGAAGGGGTCACCCCGAATGATGTGAAAATCCTGCTTTGATGCTCTGGCAGTGCTTAAGCCTTAAATTTTCTCTGCTTGCAGTTTAACCAAATAGCTTATGCCTTAATCATGCAGAATAAGTTTCCGTACCCCTATAAAGTGAAAATAACACCAGCTTGTTTGACCTCATTCGGTTAAGAGACAATATGCGTTGTTCTCATCAAAACACAAAACCTTTTTCCTTCTGAAAACATTCAGCATTTGAAGGTGTTAAACACCTCAAAGCTATTTGTAGGATCTGTCAACACCGGCTAATCTGCTCAAAAACCATTCGCCGCACACATTTTGTCCCCGCTGCTACAGGTGAGGAGGTTGAGGGCAGAGGAGAGAGTGTGAAGGTTTTGGAAAGAGCTGGGTCCGTGAGGAAGAACCAGCTAAGCCTTTGCTTGCTGAAACGACTCTAGTGAAGTACAATGCCCAGGTGCACATGAACGTGAGTGTGTGAAAGGCAACTCAAGCTAAAGCTGGAAGGAGCGAAGGCCAAGCACTGGTTGCTAGGGATTTGAGGGAAAGCTGTGGTCAGGGCTCTGACCCCGTGGACAGAGAGGCGCTGCAGAGTCGGCAGAGACTTGTACAAGCGATCAAACGTTTCCTTTTGAAAGAAACATGACGAGCTGATTTTCTTCTGCTGAAAACCAGGGTTAGAAATCAAGAGGAAGGGTGAATGCCCTGAAGGCAAACCTGCTGCTAACGCTGCCTCCCTCCTCATCCTCCCACAGCGACGAAGAACACAAAGGGACCCTCCCAGGAGATCAGCTGATCACTCTGTGCAAATACGAACCCATCCTCAAACGGATGAGAGACTGTGATCACATCCTGTACCAGGCCCTGGTGGAGATTCTCATCCCAGACGTGCTCAGGCCGGTGCCCAGTGAGTACCCTGCGGCGTGGCTGGGAGGACACGGGTGGTCCCAACCTCGGCTCGGCTCCTGCTCCTCGCTGGGCTGAGTCACGGGATGTTGCGTGTGAGAAGCAGCGATCCGTGACTCACTCGGTCTGGCTACCGCTTGCCACGAGGGTTTCCATTGTAAAAGCTGAAGTAGAGGGTTTTGATTTGAATGCAGGCTAAAATATGACGGCAACAGCAGAAGTTCTCCTGCCGCGTTGCTCTACGTCGATGGTACTTTGTGACCCCTAGAAATTCCATGCTTTTTAAAGTTTGGTTGATTGCGTATCACTTCTGACGTTGGCTCGGAGTCAAGGTAAAGGCATAAGCTTAATGCACAGTGAAGCGCGGCTAATCCTTGCGAGGTGTTTCCTTGGAGATCGTACCTTTGTTTGTGTAGAACCATCCTGTCCCCTACTGCACCTCCTGGAAATCTGGGGTCAACTTTTGTTTGGGAGATTAGCGATGGGATACTGAGGGTTTTCTGTCTGATTGGGCTCCTCCTCAGCAAAGCGCGTGCGTCAGCCTCCCCGAGGCCTCCACAATAGCTCTGGAAAGCCACGTCCCTCTGGGCTGCTGCTGTCAGTCTCCATGCTGGGGGACATGGGTATCTTTACAGAGCATATTTCACCCTTGGAAAACACTCAGAAGGACTATGGATAAGAAAAGGATAAGAAAGAAGATGACTAAGAAAATGAGAGTCAGAGTAAGAATAAAAATGAGCAGAAGAGTAAGGGTAAGAAAAGTTTGAGTTACAACATTAGAGAATAAGAAGAAAAGTTTGAGTGCATCTCAGGACGCAGCTGGTTTCCCTGACGCTAAGTTGAGCTCACAGCTACCCAGATCAGCGGCTGTGCTTTCCACAGCAGCTCTCAGCTAGAAAGTGGTGTCCCAAGACGACATGGAGCAGCTTTTCTAACTCTGCAGACTTCTTTGCAGGCACGCTTACACAAGCAGTTGGTAATTTTGCCAAGAGTTTGGAAGGGTGGCTGATGAACGCAATGAGTGAACTTCCCCCCGAGATTGTCCGGGCCAAGGTAAGCAGAGGGAGCACGGGGCAGGTCCGGGGTAGGAACTGAGTGTGTGCGCGTTGCAGTTTTCCGCAGGGACTGGAAATCACTGCTGGGGTTTGGCCACATGTACTCCAGACTAGCACCATATAATGAATAATTATCCATGCAAATCGGCAAGGAGTGGGAGGACAGGCAGGGCAATCCCTTTGTACCAGAGGCTGATGGTGCTCTGTCCGTTGAGCCGTTCCCATGTCCCGGGATTGCAGATAAGATTTCTGGAAGAAAATCTCTGCATGGCATGAAGCTGTCCTACTAAAAATTGCAGGACACCCCATGGACTGAATGGCATTGCAGAGATTGGACCTCAGGCTCCTACTGCCCCTCTCCTGAAGCCATGGATTCTTGCAGCCGGTTCTCACCTTGCCGGTCACTGCTAGAGGCAGAGTGAGGAAACCTCTTAGTTTAAAGAAAAGAAATGCAGAGGCTGCTTTGCGAGACACGATAGGTGGTGCAAAAGTGGTGCTCTGGAGCACTCGGGTATGCTTTGGGCAGCAGCGTGGGTGGGACTGTGCAGGTGATCCCAGCTGATGCGCACCGTGTGCTTGAGCTCAGCATTGAGAAGAGTTTGCCTTCCAGCCCCGTGGCCTCCTGCTCGCGGAGCCCTGCGTTGCTGTGTTGCAGGTGGGGGTAGTGAGTGCCTTTGCGCAGACGTTACGGAGCTACGCATCGCTGAACCGCCTGGCTCAGGCCGCCCGTGCGGTGCTGCAGAACACTTCCCAGATAAACCAGATGCTCGGCGATCTCAATCGGGTCGACTTCACCAACGTGCAGGTAACTTACGGTATCTGCTCCTCGGTCGTGTTGTCTAGAACTGGGAGTCTCTAATGAGGTTGTCTGCTGGTAACCAGCATCTTATTGCCAGTACTAAAAGGCAATTAAATGGACAATTAAATGGTTTGGGTGTTACTTTCCCGGGTAAGTCTGCCATCTCACTGTGAGTAGTGGAGAAGGTACTAAGGAGCTTCTGTAAGAAGCAGTGCTACCAACAATAATATAGTTCTCATAATAATATTGTGGTCAGGGCAGCTCGGAGGAGACATGATTCAGAGCTGGTCTGGGGTCCTTGTCTACTAGAAATGCAGCTGAATTCCTAGGTTGGGATGGACCAACCGTGCAGGCTTGGCGTGAGTAACTGTCAGCCCTTCTTCCCGAGCAGGAGCAAGCCTCGTGGGTGTGCCAGTGCGAGGAAGGCATGGTACAGAAGCTGGAGCGGGATTTCAAGCTCACTCTGCAGCAGCAGAGTTCTCTGGACCAGTGGGCTAGCTGGCTGGATAATGTTGTTACTCAAGTCCTGAAGCATCACGAGGGCACTCCCAGCTTCCCCAAAGCAGCCAGACAGGTCTTGCTGAGATGGTCTTTCTATAGGTACATTTTCTTTCTCACTTTGGAGATATTTCTGCATCGGGCTCAGGGCACGTCAATAGCTCCTTGGAAAGCCAAGGACAAGTTCTTTATTCCCGTGCAACTCTGGTTAATTATTGCTCTGCTCTGGTATCTGAACAGAGCGTTGTGTCTCCTGCATCCTTTCAGGATGGGGATAGGACTAATTTCTGAAAGTGCTTTGATACTCTTGGGTTCGAGGTAGGAACAGAGCACTGTGTCCCACAGTGCCTTCAGGGTCCAGAATTCACATCAGCCGTGATGCACGTATAAAACACAATGCAAATATTTTGTTTCCCGGCCGTGTTCCAGCTCCATGGTTATCCGGGACCTCACCTTGCGCAGTGCTGCCAGCTTTGGTTCCTTCCACCTGATTCGCCTGCTCTATGATGAATATATGTTTTATCTGGTAGAGCATCGTGTTGCCCAGGCAACAGGGGAGAGGCCGACTGCTGTAATGGGAGAGGTGAGAATTGTTAATTCCCTAGAAACAAACCCATACTACGCAGCTCTTTAAGAGGTTGGAACTCGTGTGTTTCACAAACAGCGCTGTGCCCTGAATGTGTTTTTGTAGCCATCATTGCCAAAGCAGGTATGAGCTTTTTGAGTGCCTGTCACAAGAATCCAGCTCCTTGAGCCCCTTCCATCCTGGCTTGCTAATAGCTGAGCTGGTGGGTTTGGGGGCAGTTGAGCATCAGCTGGCCTTTGGCGGCCTGGAGGAGGGAGGAAAAGGATCTCCCTACTTCTCTCCGTTACCTGTGGGCACCAACCCTGATGGCGGGATTCCTGCCAGGGCAAAGACCCATCAAAAAAACTAAACCAAGCAAAGAAAGGTTCAAAAGGTACTTTCCCTGCAGCTTTCGGTGGTACTGTTCACGGAACTTGCTCAGGCCTCTGCAAGCTCCAGTTACACGCACAGTCAGCCCCTCTCTCTGTCTTTGACTTGAAGAAGAGAAACGGTGGGTTGTTTGTGTTGGGGGGTGTGTGGGGATTGGAGTTTTCTTTTAACCAATCAGCCAGTAAATCCGGTGCCTGGCTTGCAGGCAGGTCCTGTCCTGCCTAGCTGAGGTCACTTCTGCTCTTTCCCTCTGAAAAATGCCTAGATTTAAAAGGCCCTCATCAACTTGTGATAGCAATATAGCAACTACTGTTAGTTTGAAACTGATCTCATTTGCTCCTTGAAGCTCATACCTGTTTTCTTCCTTCCCTAGAGCTCATGTAGGGGAGCCAGGCAAATCAACTGCCTGCCTGTCCCTTCCCCCCCACCCCCTTTAGGCCCATGCTGTTGCCCCAAGTCAGCAGCGCTGTAAGTTCCTGCTATTCCCTGCAAAACCTCTGTCTTTATTGGTATTCAAGGAACATGAAAGGCAGAGAGTGGCTTCCAGCAAGACCCAGCTGTGGCAGGCTTTCATCCGTCAGGTTTTGCCTTCTTTCAACTCTTGCAATATTTCTGTTCTCCAGGAGGAGGCTGGATCTTCCCAGCAAGAGAGGATGAATCGTGTCCTTCCATTTCCATCGCTCACTTTTAAACTCCTGCTCTCCTCAGTGCCTTCCGCTGCCCAACTTTGCATGACTTTTCAACACTACTGTTATAGCAATTTAGTGTTTCAGACCTCGTCATAGAGGGAGACAACACGTCTCCAGAACCCAATATATCCCCAGCTCTCTGGTTACACTTGACACGGCGGCCTTGCAAGGCAAAGCACTTCCGTGACGCGAATGCGAAGGCTTTGCACAGAGTTGCGCAGGGTGGAGCGATGGTAGAGCCCCAGGAGAGGGGAATAGCTGGCATGCCTGAGCAGCTGCCCGAGAGATGCAGAGGGCTGGAGAAAAGGCACCATCCTTCAGTCTGTGGCAGCACTTGGCCCTGACATGGCAGACAGAAACATTTCTCCCTTCGTTCCACAACTCCATCCTGCCTTGGATTGTTGCGTGTGGCGTTTGCCCAGAGGCTTCAATGCCAGCGGCAGACTTTTCCCCAAAATATGTGGTTGGTTTTGCTTTCTGCTTTTCACCGCCGGCACTGCTGATGCTCGTGCTTCCTCTGGAGCACTTAGGCTGCTTGTTAAAATTGCTTGGAAATAGATGCCAACTTCAGGTCTGGTCTCCATAAGCCTCACTCACCTTGTAATGCCTTTGTCTTTCAGTTTGGTGACCTCACACCTCTGTCTCCAACACCGCTGGACAAAGGTACCTCCTCTCCCTCAAGGGGAATCCTGCTGGGTCAGGGTTGAATCACTGTGGGAGGGGGAACCTCGTGCTGGCCCCTCCACCCTGCTCTGTTAGGAGAAAGGACCTCTTCCCCTCCGGTCGCCGTTCTCATGCCGAGACCTGTCCCTTACAGATGACATGAGTGACCTGGGCAGCGAGGTGGACACAGAATCCCGGAGCATGGGGGAGCCGCTGGTGAAACGGGAACGCAGCGACCCTGGCTACTCGCTGCAGGAGATCTGAAACAGGGACTCGGCTTTTCTCCAGCTGGACGAAGTCGTCTGGAGCCAGGCTTGATGGTTGCAAGCCTGAGTCTCCCCATATCTGCGTTATTAGTGCCTCTTAGTTTCTCCTTCTGTTTACTTGTGTTTGGGGATGGGCTCTGGTGGTGTCGCGGGCGGGCGGTGGGACGGGGCTGGTTTGTCCGCCTGCTTTCCTGTGGCATGACTGCTGGCTGGACGGCAAAGGTCCAGAGTCTGCTACCGAGCGATGGACGTCTCCGTGGTCAGCAGCGGATCGGACGTGCCTGGCTGTGAGCGGCTGTCCTCTCCAGCCTGAGCGAGGCGGGCAATCAACGCTTTCTCTCTCAGGGAAGGTGGTTTGGGTTTCTTCCCCACTGCTCAGACTTCACTGTGATACAAACTTGAACCAATCAGTGCCCAAGAAGAAGGAAAAATACCTGACCCTTCTCCTCCAGCCCTTCAAGACAAGCTGTCCTGGCTCTGACTTTGCCAGAGCACTCATGCCAGGGAGCACGGGACAGTTGGTCTCTCTTGTACCCGCCTGGGAGAGGGCTCCGGGCTGCACATCCCTCTGGTCCCAGCGCAGTGGTGCACGCGCACGCTTCGGGACTGACACGTACGTGCTCTGGGACTGACACGTGCTCGCTCTGGGACTACGGGACCAGTGTTCCCACCTGCTCCTGTGTCTCCCCCGCTGGGTTTTTTTGTTGCCGAACCACAAATGCTCCTGGGACACCGTCAGGCCAACACAAGGTACCAAAGCGCTCCGAGGAAGCGGCGGCTGGTCGCAAAGCGTGTTTGTTGCACCCCTGCGCTCTGATGCCCTTGGGCAATTGCCCGGGCAACCCCCACCCTCACCAGGATAGCCAGGCAGAGGGGAACTGGTCCTGCGTCCTGGGTTTTGTCAAATTCTTGCTTGATGTCCTGCTAAAGGTAGGGTGCAGCGGCCTGCGGGGCTGCGCCCGGAGGTGGGTGAGGGTGTGCGACTGCAGTGCCTTAGGGTGGGCCGGCGTGCCCGCTTCCCCCCCGCTCGGGGCCAGCCGGCACAGCCGTGCCTGTTGCGCAGACTCGGATGAAATAAACCAGCCCATCCCATGTAGCAGCGAGGGGCTCTCGCGGGCCCCGGGTATGCTCAACACTACGGTGGCGTTTCCCCTTGCTGTATTGCATCGCCTTCTCCTGCAGGGTCGTTGAGGTGGCGGCTCCGACGGGGCTGAGCTGGTGGAGCTTCTGCCCCAGCAGGGCTTTATTCTCCCTTTCTGTGCCCTGGGGGTGTGGGCTGATGCGGACTACAGGGCAGAGGGGTGGGGGGGTATCTGTCACCGAGCCAAACTGCAAAAACAAAGCCCTGCGACAAATCTTTCTGTGAATAAAGGCCGTGTCATAAATAGCTTTTATTATTATGATTATTATTATTATGATTATTGTTTCTAATGATGAAGTATTTGATGTGAGCTTTTCCAGGGGCCTCGTGTACATTTGCATAGCAGAGCATATTCTATCCAAAGATATTATTTACTCGTTCCAAATGGTACTAAGGTAGCTGTGACACTTGGAAAAATATTGCTAGTGGAAAGTGAAAAGAAGGTGTGTGTAGTGGCACATCTTTCCCCCTTACTGTCCCGTGCTGTTGTCCGTCGGGGTGATGTTTGTCTGTAAATGTCTCATATCGAAGCAGCAGGAGACAAGTGAGAAAGCTGGTTTTATCTGTAAATAACGACTAGGAATACACCCTGGGTCAGAGTCTGCACTTCAGATCCTGCCGTTGAGATTAGATGGTCTAAAAAAACAACGGAGCAATCAAGCCTTAAACTCCCCTGCTCCCACTGAGCGTGATCTTAACTTCAGCTGGCGCATTGGCTCTTCTTTGCAGCCGCTACCGACCGAACCCGGTGACCTTCTGCTTACCACGGACGGGCAAACGAGATGCTATGGAGCTCTGCAGCACCGTGCAAGGAGCTTGGATAACCACCTAAACCCGACATGCACAGAATTCCCAGCTTTAGCTGGGAAGAGCAATAAACACGTATCAAATGCTCAGGCCTGTACAATAATTGTTGTGGTCCCATTTCTTCTTTAGTCATTGAAAGGAGGTGTCAGGCAGATGCTGCAGCCTCACAGTGTCCGGGGGAGGTGCAGGATCTGCCCACTGCAGTCCAGTTAAAGCACTTTTGGCCAGGGATCCGGTGTCTGCAGGGAGGCAGATTCACCACAGCACAGCGGCCGGTTTGCAGGGGTGTCGTGGTTTAGCCGGCAGCTCAACCCCACACAGTCGCTCGCTCACTCCCCCACCGGTAGATGGGGGAGAGAATCAGAAGGGTAACACTCGTGGGTTGGGATAAGAGCAGTTTAATAATGAAAATTCAAAGAAACAAGAACAGAAATGCAATGTAAAGGAGAACAACGAGAGGCGCAACACCCCGGGGGAGGGGGGAAGGGAGGGGAGAGGGGGAACGAACCGCTCAAACGAACCGCACGTGCCGCAGCTGCTCACCGCCCACCGACCCAACGCCGCGCCGCTCCTGAGCCGCCAACTGCTCCCCCTTCATATACTGCTCCTGGTGTCACATGGTATGGCATGAACATGCCGTTGGCCAGTCGGGGTCAGCCACCCCCACCATGGCCCTGCCCCTCCCAGTCCCCCGCCATGAGGCAGAGCTCAGAAAGCTGGAAGGGTAGCCGACCCCCCACAGTGAGAGAATTAACCCCTTCTCAGCCTAAACCAGCACAAGGGGTAATATGCCCGTTTCACCAAAGTTCACGGAGGGGAGAAGCGTCTGAAAGGTCAGGCTGCTGCTCTGCACAGGGCCACAAGAAGCATTTTCTAATTATGCTTCCAGACTAGGTGTGGAGGATGGGAGCAGCGAGACAGGGGTGTGCCGGCTGACAGGTCATTCCTGCTCTCACCCCTTGGGAAGGGGAAGCTTTACCGTCAACCTCTCCCTCTGTGTCCTTGCTCGCTTCACTCCCCCTCTGGATTATCCCATCTTGCGGGGACGGCTGGACCAGCCTGAACCTTCCTTCGGATACCAGCTCTCAGGGCGGGAACGAGGGCCTTATTTCCCCCTGGGGAGCAGAGCAGCCCCTCCTGACCCCGAGCGTACCCGGCTGCAGGTGGAAAGCGAAGCGCAGCTCAGACTGCTGCCGTTAGAAGGCGCCCCCGGCCCCGTTCGGCTCGCTGCTGGCTCCATCGCCCCTCCCCGGGGGGCAAATCCCTGCAGAGACTCCGGCGTGAGCGTTGCTGCGGGGCTGGGCTGGCAGGCCGGGGAGCTGCCGGGCTCGGCAATGGGACCCCAGCGAAGGGCGGGGGAAGCGGGGCTGCCTGCGCGGCCCCTTGCTGCCTGCCAGGGACAGGCCGTGCCCGCGCGTGGGCAAAGGCTGGTTGGCAGCAGCAGGTACTTCCAGTCTAGAGGCAACGTGGTTGTGGGGGGGGTGGAGTTCGGCCCTGTAGTGTCCTGCCACCCTTTGCAAGTTCAGGTGAGGTGTGCCCTCGTTGTCCCCTGCCACCAAGTGCCACCACCCTTCAGGGACCGTGGCTGTTGGCAGCTCCCCTGCCAAGCAGGCCACCTCTCACCCCAGGACATTCTCTTCCACCCACCATCTCACCGTCACACGCTTCCCAACCAGCAGAGAGTGGCAGGAGGTGGTACGGGAGTGACAGCAAGTGCACCACCCCCAGGGAAAACGGGGGGCTTGTGACACCCCAGAAGAGGCTTGGCATTGCCGGTCCCCGGGACTCATCCCAGAAGGACGAGCTTTGAGCTGGAGAGTGCGGCACAGCCCGGGGATTCATCGGCAGCAGGCCTGCATGGCCGGGGCAGGGTGTTTGGGCAGGGGAGACTGCAGTGCTGCAGCCGGGGACCAGGCTGCCCGCATGGGAGGTGCTGACAGTCTGGTGACAGGTGGTTCTGAGAGCTCAGGGTGGACGCGTGGCGAGCCCTTGGCTGGTCCTTGTGGCCACAGGGCACAGAGCAACATCGGCTAAAGCCCATGCCTGCACAGATGGGCAGCTCCGGTTCTCGGCCGCCTGGGCAGCCCACGATGCCCTGGCACGGCCACCCTGCCTGCCCAAGCCCCCGCTGCTCTGACAGCCATGTCCCCATCTCCATGCTGCCCATGGTGGTGGGTCAAGCATCAAGGATGAGTTTCATCGCGGGCCTCCTTCCCCATCTCATACTGAAGCTATGGGCCATCCTGCCCCACAGTGTCACCCCCTCCCAGGGGGCCTGTGCCCTTCCCTGGGCTTCAGCCCATTCTTGGGGCTCTTCTGCTCCCTCTCCTTGGGATGAGGAACATTGCTGCAGGAAGAAAGACCTTTGCCTGTCACTCTGGCAGCACCAGGAGCCCAAAGAGTGCCCTGGAATCAACCCTCCTTCCACCTCCAGGTCACTCTTACTGCCTCTGCACAAGACACAGAAACTGAGGCACAGATCAAGATGCCTCCTGGCAGCAGTTCACCACCCTGCTGGGCACCACCGGGTACCACTGGGTACCGGTACCAGTGCCAGTGGCTCTGCCCTTCCCCTGCCCACCTGGCCTGGCTTAGCAATCATGGCTGCTCCCGGGGCTGAGCTGGGGCTGTTTAACCAGCAGACAGGTTTCACCTGGAGCCTGCTGGGTCTCAGAGGGGGCAGGCCCATAACTGCCTGCTGCAGCTCATTCTGAGTGGCTGCCTTTATAAGCCAGCAGCTTGGGTGCTCTAAGGGTTTTACCTCTCTTCATTTCACTTTGTCTTTTAGGAGCCTTAGTTTGGAGGAGGGGAGGTTTGGGGCCTGCTGCTTGCAGGTCTCTAGGAGGTAAAGCCGGCTCTTTCTGCCTTTCTCAGCACTGCTAAGCAGGTAAGGGCACAGCAACGAGCTGCGTCTGCTCCCCCATCCCTGGGCTGGGGGCTGCAGCCCAGAGCAGGGCTCTGCCCTGGGGCTGGCTGCAGTTGGGAAGCCTCCTAGCACTGTGCTTCTCCTTTGTAATATCCCAGGTGAAGGGCAATGTCATCAGGTAGTTCTGGGGTGGCCTCAGGGCTCGCTTCCCAGCCCAGCTGCAGCACCCCTCAGCTGGAACAAAGGAGTTCCTTCCCGGCGCGGCATCTCCTTCCACCGCAGAGCCGCTCGCTCGCCCTGCTCAGCCAGGAGGACTTCTTAAGAAGCTTCAACGGGTATGTGGCCGCTGGGATGAGTGGGGGGGCTGAGCCCTGCTCTTGCCTTGTGTTTGTCCCCAGGGGAATGTGTCCCTTGTCTGGGATGGATTGGGGTTCACGGTCTGGCACTGGTGCTCCCAGCATCGGGAGGCACGCGGGGTGCAGGCTGGCATTGCTCCCCTGTAGCTGATGGCCCTGGGTCTGTGCGGTGTCTCTGCCATCTGCACTGTTGTGGCTGAGACCAGGCAGTGCTGTGCGTCCCAAAGGCCACCAGCTCACACCCCTGTCTCTGCTGCTCTGCCAGGAGCTTCTCTGATGTAAGTGATGTTTGGGGGGCTGATCTGTTGGACTGCAGCTCCTCCACCCCCGACCCGCAGCTGGTCCGCAGGATTGTGTCCCAGGTGGAGTTCTACCTTTCTGATGAGAACCTGGCCAAGGATGTTTTCCTTCTGAAACATGTCCAAAAGAAGAAGATGGGCTTTGTCAGCATCAAACTGCTGACATCCTTCAAGAAGGTAGGCAGTCCATGGCACCTGCCAGCCGGGGTGGGAAAGGGCCTTTGGGTGGAGGGTGTCTGGGTGTGCTCTGTCTGTCTCTGGAGGGGTGTGTGGGGAGGTCCAGGCTCCCCTCAGGCTGTCTGTGTCCCAGGGAAGTGCTGGTGGTGCAGAGCTGGGCTCTGCTCCCTGCCCTCGATGTGCTGCAGCAGTTCTGCAACCAGGGAGGGTGGCTGGGGAAGCAGTGAACAGTCCTCAGTGCTGGATTTGCCTCTTCTGCCCGTTGTCCCCCCGCGCTGCTTTGGGAGAGACCATCCCTTAACCAAAGAAGCGCAGTGAAGTGCTGGTGGTGTGAGGTACTGGGAAGCGGCAGCTTGTTGCTGCAATCCAGGGGCACTGGAGACCACCTGCTGCAGACCCACATCTGCTCATGTGAAAGGGGGATGGTGCCTTGCCGTGACTTCAGCGTGCCTGGATGATGGATTGAGGGTGGTCCCTGCCTGGGGACACTCATGGGGACGCAGTGGCTCCCTTTCTCCCACAGATGAAATACCTGACGCGTGACTGGCGGCTCACACTCTACGCCCTGCAGTTCTCGGAGCTGCTGGAAGTGAACAAGGAGGGCACCAAAGTGAGGCGGCGGGTCCCCCTGCCCGAGTGCCTGCGGAGCTTCTCCCCCAGCAAACTGCTGCTGGCCTGGGAGCTGCTGCCGCCGATCCAGAATAACTTCATGGGGACCATCGTGAGTATGTTCAGCCCCTATGGTGCCATTGTATCCATCCGCATCCTGCGGCCGGGCCGCAAGCTGCCCTCGGATGTGCGGAAATACACGTCGCTCTTCCCCGAGCTGCTGAGAAAGCGCTGTGCCCTGGTGGAGTACGATAGGCTGGGGAGCGCCCGCAGGGCCTTTGAGCACCTCGGCCGCCGAAGCCACCGGTGCGGTGAGAGCATCAGGGTGGTCTGGCTCTGCTGGAAGGTCTCCAAGAAGGAACCTCAGAACAAGAGGGAGGTGGCGAAGAAGCTGGTTCACCAGTGCGATTGGAAGGTGCAGGCGGCGGCCACGATCTTCCCCGATGGCATTGGGGGCTCCCTGCTCTACCGCTCTCCGGAGTCAGGCAATGCTCCAGTGTCACCGTCCCTGCTCCTGAACACGGAACCCTCAGCACCCACCTGCCCATGCAGCACCTTCCAGCCCAGGGACTTCAGCAACACCTTTACAAGATCGCTCCTTACCAGGAAAGTCTTCCCCCCACTCGGGATGGGCTTGGGCACCGGTGGCTGCCACGGCTTCCGCTCCAGGAGGGAGTGGCCCCATGGCTGCGGCTGGGGGAGCGGGGTGGATACGTGGGCACCCAGGGGCAGCAGGCCTGCTCTGCATGCCACACCTCCTCCCAGAAATTCCCTGGCAGGAAATCGGGTGCCTGAGCCCCTTGGCCTGCGGGGTGGGGTGCTTCGCCTCCCAATGGCCCTGATGGCACCAAGGGCTTCAGCAGCAGCACGGGGAGAGGAAAGCTCACCCTCCGGCACTGAGGCTCATTTACCTTTGCGTTTGGGGATTTTTCTTTCTTTTCGTTTCCACTTCACTCGATCAGAATAACTCTGTGTGGGCCCTGAGAGCTGCGGGCAGTGGTGGTGCAGCTGGTGCAGGGGACGGCAGTTATCGGTTGATGACGATGCTCAGAGCAGGTCAGCATGTGAGACGAGATGCTGAGCAGCCGTGACCCCGGGAGCTGCACCATACCATGCTGGTGTCACCGAGAGCGTGCCTGTGCAGGCTCCAGAGGGGCTCCCAGCACCCCAGTGGCATCACGGCAATGCCCGAAGGAAGGGGCTTATCCCCTACGACCACCGGTGCTGGGGCTGCTCTGACGGGACCTCACCCCGCACCTTCTGCAAGCCCTACCCGCAAAGCTGAGGTGGCTCCCCGAAGTCGTCGTTGGCTGCACTGGCCCACGTTGTGGCTCTCGGATGGGAAATAGGCAATAAAGAGGGACGAATCTTCCAGGCACTTTCTGGCTGCTGCAGTGAGTTTTTTTATTATTCCCAAACCCTCTCACCCCCAAACCTCCCCCAATCCTATTTGGTGTTGCAGCTGCCCACGGTAGAGGCAGAGAAGGGGAGGGGGTTCCCTGGCTGGCCTGCAGCTCCCTCCCTCCCCATTCTGGGGGTGATTTGGGTTATTTTGGTGGGTGAGGGAGGCAAAGCCAGTCTCTGGAGCTGAGTGAGGTGGGAGTGAGGAAGGGTGTGATTGCCTTGATTGGCTTTGAGGGCCTTTGCAGCGAGCCCTGTCCCTGCTGGAGGGGACGCTGGTCGTGCTCAAGACGGAGGCCTTGCAGGCCTTGTTGGGGCGTGTCTGTGCCCTCCCCAGCCCCCGAGCTGTGTCCCTGTCCCAGGGTCCCTGTGCTGCTTTCTGCGTGGGGCTGTGTCCGTGAGTCCTGCAAGGAGCTGTCTGTCGTGGCTCCCCCACCAAAGGGCTGCTTTGCCCGGGGAAGCCTGTGTCCGTGCTGTCCCCCCTGCCATTGCCTGCCCTGTGGGCAGTGAGTCGGCCCTGGCTGTGTCTTGGTGCCCTTTGGGGCTCGCTGGCTGTGATTTGGGGCTCAGCAGGGCTTCTGTACCCCTTGGGTGCCCTTTCCCGGTGGCCCCTGTGCTCCCTCCCCCTCCCACGCAGGCACACAGCCATTTGCAGGAACAGCTTTTCATGGAAACAGAAACCAACACAACAGATACCAGCAAACCTACGACATCCCCTTCTGCCCCAACCAACCCACCCCGAAAGCACACCACCCCTACTCAACCACCACCCACTCCCCCCATCTCCTCCACATCCCTGCCATACCCCCACTGCCACCCACCAACACCGCCCTGCCACTCCCCCAATACCTCGTCTCCCCTCCCTCCCACCTGATCGGGTGGAAGGTGTCCCTGCTCATGGCAGGGGGGGTTGGACTAGGTGGCCTCTAAAAGTCCTTTCCAAGCCAAACTATTCTATGATTCTATGAAACAGCGTTTATCTGCCTGTTCTGTTTGCCAGCGGCTCGATCCAGCCCGCTGCTAGAGAGAATGCCACCGTATGTGCCGCTTTTCACTGCCTCCTTCTGACCAAACTGTCCTAGGACCTCAGCTATGGACTTGTTCTGCCAAATCAGTGTAAAGAACTTGGGGGCTTGTGTTGTGCTTGGGTGGCTTTGGGGTTTTGTCTGGGGTTTTTGGTGGTTTTTTTTTTTTTTTTTGGTGCCACAGTGTAAGTTAAGTAGTGCTGTGGTTTGTCTTACGTCTGAGTAATTCTGAATATAAAAACACAACGTGCAAAGGAATTTGGAATTGTCTCCTGGAAGCACAGACACTTCTGGTTCTTGCTGGAGTGAAGAAGGAGCAGAAGAACTTATTTCTTCAGCTCCCAACCAGAGAGTAAATGCAAAAGTCAGCTCCCGAGATGGAGAGCCTGCGCTCCGGCACCCACTCCAGCTCTGCTTCTCAGTTTCTTCTTTTTTTGGTGTCACGTTGGGCAAACTTCCGAACCCCTTTCATTCTGTCTTGAGGAGTGCTTTGGAAAACGCTGAGAGCAATATGGATAAGAAAAGGATAAGAAAGAAGAAGACTAAGAAAATGAGAGTCAGAGTAAGAATAAAAATGAGCAGAAGAGTAAGGGTAAGAAAAGTTTGAGTTACAACATTAGAGAATAAGAAGAAAAGTTTGAGTGCATCTCAGGACGCAGCTGGTTTCCCTGATGCTAACTTGAGCTCGCAGCTACCCAGATCAGCGGCTGTGCTTTCCACAGCAGCTCTCAGCTAGAAAGTGGTGTCCCAAGATGACATGGAGCAGCTTTTCTAACTCTGCAGACTTCTTTGCAGGCACGCTTACACAAGCAGTTGGTAATTTTGCCAAGAGTTTGGAAGGGTGGCTGATGAACGCAATGAGTGAACTTCCCCCCGAGATTGTCCGGGCCAAGGTAAGCAGAGGGAGCATGGGGCAGGTCCGGGGTAGGAACTGAGTGTGTGCGCGTTGCAGTTTTCCGCAGGGACTGGAAATCACTGCTGGGGTTTGGCCACATGTACTCCAGATTAGCACCATATAATGAATATCTATCAACGCAAATCGGCAAGGAGTGGGAGGACAGGCAGGGCAATCCCTTTGTACCAGAGGCTGATGGTGCTCTGTCCGTTGAGCCGTTCCCATGTCCCGGGATTGCAGATAAGATTTCTGGAAGAAAATCTCTGCATGGCATGAAGCTGTCCTACTAAAAATTGCAGGACACCCCCTGGACTGAATGGCATTGCAGAGATTGGACCTCAGGCTCCTACTGCCCCTCTCCTGAAGCCATGGGTTCTTGCAGCCGCTTCTCACCTTGCCGGTCACTGCTAGAGGCAGAGTGGGGAAACCTCTTAGTTTAAAGAAAAGAAATGCAGAGGCTGCTTTGCGAGACACGATAGGTGGTGCAAAAGTGGTGCTCTGGAGCACTCGGGTATGCTTTGGGCAGCAGCGTGGGTGGGACTGTGCAGGTGATCCCAGCTGATGCGCACCATGTGCTTGAGCTCAGCATTGAGAAGAGTTTGCCTTCCAGCCCCGTGGCCTCCTGCTCGCGGAGCCCTGCGTTGCTGTGTTGCAGGTGGGGGTAGTGAGTGCCTTTGCGCAGACGTTACGGAGCTACGCATCGCTGAACCGCCTGGCTCAGGCCGCCCGTGCGGTGCTGCAGAACACTTCCCAGATAAACCAGATGCTCGGCGATCTCAATCGGGTCGACTTCACCAACGTGCAGGTAACTTACGGTATCTGCTCCTCGGTCGTGTTGTCTAGAACTGGGAGTCTCTAATGAGGTTGTCTGCTGGTAACCAGCATCTTATTGCCAGCCCTAAAAGGCAGTTAAATGGGCAATTGCACAGTTTGGGTGTTACTTTCCCGGGTAAGTCTGCCATCTCACTGTGAGTAGTGGAGAAGGTACTAAGGAGCTTCTGTAAGAAGCAGTGCTACCAACAAAAATATAGTTCTCATAATAATATTGTGGTCAGGGCAGCTCGGAGGAGACATGATTCAGAGCTGGTCTGGGGTCCTTGTCTACTAGAAATGCAGCTGAATTCCTAGGTTGGGATGGACCAACCGTGCAGGCTTGGCGTGAGTAACTGTCAGCCCTTCTTCCCGAGCAGGAGCAAGCCTCGTGGGTGTGCCAGTGCGAGGAAGGCATGGTACAGAAGCTGGAGCGGGATTTCAAGCTCACTCTGCAGCAGCAGAGTTCTCTGGACCAGTGGGCTAGCTGGCTGGATAATGTTGTTACTCAAGTCCTGAAGCATCACGAAGGCACTCCCAGCTTCCCCAAGGCAGCCAGACAGGTCTTGCTGAGATGGTCTTTCTATAGGTACATGTTCTTTCTCACTTTGGAGATATTTCTGCATCGGGCTCAGGGCACGTCAATAGCTCCTTGGAAAGCCAAGGCCAAGTTCTTTACTCCTGTGCAACTCTGGTTAATTATTGCTCTGCTCTGGTATCTGAACAGAGCGTTGTGTCTCCTTCATCCTTTCAGGATGGGGATAGGACTAATTTCTGAAAGTGCTTTGATACTCTTGGGTTCGAGGTAGGAACAGAGCACTGTGTCCCACAGTGCCTTCAGGGTCCAGAATTCACATCAGCCGTGATGCACGTATAAAACACAACCCAAATATTTTGTTTCCCGGCCGTGTTCCAGCTCCATGGTTATCCGGGACCTCACCTTGCGCAGTGCTGCCAGCTTTGGTTCCTTCCACCTGATTCGCCTGCTCTATGATGAATATATGTTTTATCTGGTAGAGCATCGTGTTGCCCAGGCAACAGGGGAGAGGCCGACTGCTGTAATGGGAGAGGTGAGAATTGTTAATTCCCTAGAAACAAGCCCACACTACGCAGCTCTTTAAGAGGTTGGAACACGTGTGTTTCACAAACAGCGCTGTGCCCTGAACGTGTTTTTGTAGCCATCATTGCCAAAGCAGGTACGGAGCTTTTTGAGTGCCTGTCACAAGAATCCAGCTCCTTGAGCCCCTTCCATCCTGGCTTGCTAATAGCTGAGCTGGTGGGTTTGGGGGCAGTTGAGCATCAGCTGGCCTTTGGCGGCCTGGAGGAGGGAGGAAAAGGATCTCCCTACTTCTCTCCGTTACCTGTGGGCACCAACCCTGATGGCGGGATTCCTGCCAGGGCAAAGACCCATCAAAAAAACTAAACCAAGCAAAGAAAGGTCCAAAAGGTACTTTCCCTGCAGCTTTTGGTGGTACTGTTCACGGAACTTGCTCAGGCCTCTGCAAGCTCCAGTTACACGCACAGTCAGCCCCTCTCTCTGTCTTTGACTTGAAGAAGAGAAACGGTGGGTTGTTTGTGTTGGGGGGTGTGTGGGGATTGGAGTTTTCTTTTAACCAATCAGCCAGTAAATCCGGTGCCTGGCTTGCAGGCAGGTCCTGTCCTGCCTAGCTGAGGTCACTTCTACTCTTTCCCTCTGAAAAATGCCTAGATTTAAAAGGCCCTCATCAACTTGTGAGAGCAATATGGAAACTACTGTTAGTTTGAAACTGATCTCATTTGCTCCTTGAAGCTCATACCTGTTTTCTTCCTTCCCTGGAGCTCATGTAGGGGAGCCAGGCAAATCAACTGCCTGCCTGTCCCTTCCCCCCCACCCCCTTTAGGCCCATGCTGTTGCCCCAAGTCAGCAGCGCTGTAAGTTCCCGCTATTCCCTGCTAAACCTCTGTCTTTATTGATATTCAAGGAACATGAAAGGCAGAGAGTGGCTTCCAGCAAGACCCAGCTGTGGCAGGCTTTCATCCGTCAGGTTTTGCCTTCTTTCAACTCTTGCAATATTTCTGTTCTCCAGGAGGAGGCTGGATCTTCCCAGCAAAAGAGGATGAATCGTGTCCTTCCATTTCCATCGCTCACTTTTAAACTCCTGCTCTCCTCAGTGCCTTCCGCTGCCCAACTTTGCATGACTTTTCAACACTACTGTTATAGCAATTTAGTGTTTCAGACCTCGTCACAGAGGGAGACAACACGTCTCCAGAACCCAATATATCCCCAGCTCTCTGGTTACACTTGACACGGCGGCCTTGCAAGGCAAAGCACTTCCGTGACGCGAATGCGAAGGATTTGCACAGAGTTGCGCAGGGTGGAGTGATGGTAGAGCCCCAGGAGAGGGGAATAGCTGGCATGCCTGAGCAGCTGCCCGAGAGATGCAGAGGGCTGGAGGAAAGGCACCATCCTTCAGTCTGTGGCAGCACTTGGCCCTGACATGGCAGACAGAAAAATTTCTCCCTTCGTTCCACAACTCCATCCTGCCTTGGATTGTTGCGTGTGGCGTTTGCCCAGAGGCTTCAATGCCAGCGGCAGACTTTTCCCCAAAATATGTGGTTGGTTTTGCTTTCTGCTTTTCACCGCCGGCACTGCTGATGCTCGTGCTTCCTCTGGAGCACTTAGGCTGCTTGTTAAAATTGCTTGGAAAGAGATGCCAACTTCAGGTCTGGTCTCCATAAGCCTCACTCACCTTGTAATGCCTTTGTCTTTCAGTTTGGTGACCTCACACCTCTGTCTCCAACACCGCTGGACAAAGGTGCCTCCTCTCCCTCAAGGGGAATCCTGCTAGGTCAGGGTTGAATCACTGTGGGAGGGGGAACCTCGTGCTGGCCCCTCCACCCTGCTCTGTTAGGAGAAAGGAGCTCTTCCCCTCCGGTCGCCGTTCTCATGCCGAGACCTGTCCCTTACAGAGGACATGAGTGACCTGGGCAGCGAGGTGGACACAGAATCCCGGAGCATGGGGGAGCCGCTGGTGAAACGGGAACGCAGCGACCCTGGCTACTCGCTGCAGGAGATCTGAAACGAGGACTCGGCTTTTCTCCAGCTGGACGAAGTCGTCTGGAGCCAGGCTTGATGGTCGCAAGCCTGAGTCTCCCCATATCTGCGTTATTAGTGCCTCTTAGTTTCTCCTTCTGTTCACTTGTGTTTGGGGATGGGCTCTGGTGGTGTCGCGGGCGGGCGGTGGGACGGGGCTGGTTTGTCCGCCTGCTTTCCTGTGGCATGACTGCTGGCTGGACGGCAAAGGTCCAGAGTCTGCTACCGAGCGATGGACGTCTCCGTGGTCAGCAGCGGATTGGACGTGCCTGGCTGTGAGCGGCTGTCCTCTCCAGCCTGAGCGAGGCGGGCAATCAACGCTTTCTCTCTCAGGGAAGGTGGTTTGGGTTTCTTCCCCACTGCTCAGACTTCACTGTGATGCAAATTTGAACCAATCTGTGCCCAAGAAGAAGGAAAAATACCTGACCCTTCTCCTCCAGCCTTTCAAGACAAGCTGTCCTGGCTCTGACTTTGCCAGAGCACTCATGCCAGGGAGCACGGGACAGTTGGTCTCTCTTGTACCCGCCTGGGAGAGGGCTCCGGGCTGCACATCCCTCTGGTCCCAGCGCAGCGGTGCACGCGCACGCTTCGGGACTGACACGTACGTGCTCTGGGACTGACACGTGCTCGCTCTGGGACTACGGGACCTGTGTTCCCACCTGCTCCTGTGTCTCCCACGCTGGGTTTTTTCGTTGCCGAACCACAAATGCTCCTGGGACACCGTCAGGCCAACACAAGGTACCAAAGCACTCCGAGGAAGCGGCGGCTGGTCGCAAAGCGTGTTCGTTGCACCCCTGCGCTCTGATGCCCTTGGGCAATTGCCCGGGCAACCCCCACCCTCACCAGGATAGCCAGGCAGAGGGGAACTGGTCCTGCGTCCTGGGTTTTGTCAAATTCTTGCTTGATGTCCTGCTAAAGGTAGGGTGCAGCGGCCTGCGGGGCTGCGCCCGGAGGTGGGTGAGGGTGTGCGACTGCAGTGCCTTAGGGTGGGCCGGCGTGCCCGCTTCCCCCCCGCTCGGGGCCAGCCGGCACAGCCGTGCCTGTTGCGCAGACTCGGATGAAATAAACCAGCCCATCCCATGTAGCAGCGAGGGGCTCTCGCGGGCCCCGGGTATGCTCAACACTACGGTGGCGTTTCCCCTTGCTGTATTGCATCGCCTTCTCCTGCAGGGTCGTTGAGGTGGCGGCTCCGACGGGGCTGAGCTGGTGGAGCTTCTGCCCCAGCAGGGCTTTATTCTCCCTTTCTGTGCCCTGGGGGTGTGGGCTGATGCGGACTACAGGGCAGAGGGGTGGGGGGGTATCTGTCACCGAGCCAAACTGCAAAAACAAAGCCCTGCGACAAATCTTTCTGTGAATAAAGGCCGTGTCATAAATAGCTTTTATTATTATGATTATTGTTATTATGATTATTGTTTCTAATGATGAAGTATTTGATGTGAGCTTTTCCAGGGGCCTCGTGTACATTTGCATAGCAGAGCATATTCTATCCAAAGATATTATTTACTCATTCCAAATGGTACTAAGGTAGCTGTGACACTTGGAAAAATATTGCTAGTGGAAAGTGAAAAGAAGGTGTGTGTAGTGGCACATCTTTCCCTCTTACTGTCCCGTGCTGTTGTCTGTCGGGGTGATGTTTGTCTGTAAATGTCTCATATCGAAGTAGCAGGAGACAAGTGAGAAAGCTGGTTTTATCTGTAAATAACGACTAGGAATACACCCTGGGTCAGAGTCTGCACTTCAGATCCTGCCGTTGAGATTAGATGGTCTAAAAAAACAACGGAGCAATCAAGCCTTAAACTCCCCTGCTCCCACTGAGCGTGATCTTAACTTCAGCTGGCGCATTGGCTCTTCTTTGCAGCCGCTACCGACCGAACCCGGTGACCTTCTGCTTACCATGGACTGTGTGGGGCTGAGCTGCCGGCTAAACCACGACACCCCTGCAAACCGGCCGCTGTGCTGTGGTGAATCTGCCTCCCTGCAGACACCGGATCCCTGGCCAAAAGTGCTTTAACTGGACTGCAGTGGGCAGATCCTGCACCTCCCCCGGACACTGTGAGGCTGCAGCATCTGCCTGACACCTCCTTTCAATGACTAAAGAAGAAACGGGACCACAACAATTCTTGTACAGGCCTGAGCATTTGATACGTGTTTATTGCTCTTCCCAGCTAAAGCTGGGAATTCTGTGCATGTCGGGTTTAGGTGGTTATCCAAGCTCCTTGCACGGTGCTGCAGAGCTCCAGAGCATCTCGTTTGCCCGTCCGTGGTAAATCCATCGGATTTCTCCATCCTCCCGCATCACCCACCAAGTGCACCCAGGTCCTCGAGCAAAAGCAATCCCACGCGTGGGTTTGCCTTTGCCTGAGGCAGGAAGGACCCAGACTCTTTTGCCCAGCATACTTTTTGCGTGCACTGCAGGGACTCTATCCCCTTCCACAGTATGTAGGATTTCTGACTGGGCAGGGCCAGCTCGGTTGGCAGATCCCCTCGTGTTGACTAACCACGTGGCTTTTGCTGAATGTGTATCCCAGTGCTTGAATGTCCCACCCCCGCATTGCTCTCAGTGTCGTTTTTAAGAGTCCATTGTACCGTTCAATTTTCCCAGAGGCTGGTGTGTGACAGGGGATGTGACACACCCACTCAATGCCGTGCTCTTTGGCCCAGGTGTCTATGAGGCTATTCTGGAAATGAGTCCCCTTGTCTGACTCAGTTCTGTCTGGGGTGCCATGTCGCCACAGGACTTGTTGTTTGAGAGCCAGGAGAGTGTTCCGGGCAGTGGTGTGGGGGACAGGAGATGTTTCCAGCCAGCCCGTGGTTGCTTCTACCGTGGTGAGCGCATGGCGCTTGCCTTGGCGGGTTTGTGGGAGTGTGATATAGTCAATCTGCCAGGCCTCCCCGTATTTATACTTCAGCCATCGTCTCCCATACCACAGAGGCTTTACCCGCTTCGCTTGCTTGATTACAGCGCACGTGTCACATTCGTGGATAACCTGCGCAATAGCGTCCATGGCCAAGTCCACCCCTCGATCACAAGCCCACCTGTATGTTGCATCTCTCCCTTGATGTCCTGACGTGTCATGGGCCCACCGAGCTAGAAATAGTTCACCCTTATGTTACCAGTCCAGATCCACCTCAGCCACTTCAATCTTGGCAGCCTGATCTACCTGCTGGTCGTTCCGATGTTCTTCAGTGGCCCGACTCTTGGGGACGTGAGCATCCACATGCCGTACCTTTACAACCAGGTTCTCTACCCGGGCAGCAATATCTTGCCACATTGTGACGGCCCAGATGGCTTTGCCTCTGTGCTGCCAGTTGCTTTGATTCCACTGCTGCAGCCAGCCCCACAGGGCATTTGCCACCATCCAGGAGACAGTATAAAGATAGAGCACTGGCCACTTTTCCCATTCAGCAATGTCCAAGGCCAGCTGGATGGCCTTTACCTCTGCAAAGTGGCTCGATTCACCTTCTCCTTCAGCAGTTTCTGCTACTTGTCGTGTAGGACTCCATACAGCAGCCTTCCATCTCCGGTGCTTTCCCACAAGGCGACAGGACCCATCGGTGAACAGGGCATACTGCTTCTCCTCATCTGGCAGTTTGTTAGAGAGTGGGGCTTCTTCAGCACGTGTCACCTCCTCCTCTGGTGATATTCCAAAGTCTTTGCCTTCTGGCCAGTCCATAATCACTTCCAAGATTCCTGGGCGACCGGGGTTTCCTACTCGAGCCCGCTGGGTGATCAGCGTGACCCATTTACTCCGCGTAGCATCAGTTGCATGGTGTGTAGAGGGGAGGTTCCCTCTGAACATCCAGCCCAGCACTGGCAGTCGGGGTGCCAGGAGTAGCTGGGCCTCAGTACCAACCACTTCTGAAGCAGCTCGGACCCCTTCATATGCTGCCAATATCTCTTTTTCAGTTGGAGTATAGCGGGCTTCGGACCCTCTGTATCCCCGACTCCAAAACCCAAGGGGTCGACCCCAGGTCTCCCCTGGCGCTTTCTGCCAGAGGCTCCAGGTAGGGCCATTCTCCCCGGCTGCAGTGTAGAGCACATTTTTTACATCTTGTCCTGCCCAGACTGGCCCAGGGGCTACTGCATGAACTATTTCTCGTTTAATCTGTTCAAAGGCTTGTCGTTGCTCAGGGCCCCATTTGAAATCATTCTTCTTCTGGGTCACTTGATAGAGAGGGCTTACGATCAGACTGTAGTGTGGAATATGCATTCTCCAAAAACCCACAATGCCCAAGAAAGCTTCCGTCTCCTTTTTGCTAGTTGGTGGAGACATGGCTGCTATTTTCTTGATCACGTCCATTGGAATCTGACGACGACCATCTTGCCATTTGATTCCTAAGAACTGGATTTCTCGTGCGGGTCCCTTTCACCTTACTTTGTTTTATGGCAAAACCAGCTTTCAGAAGGATTTGGACTATTTTCTCTCCTTTCTCAAAAACTTCTTCCGCTGTGTTGCCCCACACAATGATGTCATCAATGTATTGAAGGTGTTCTGGAGCTTCTCCCTGTTCCAGTACAGTCTGAATCAGTCCATGGCAAATGGTAGGACTGTGTTTCCACCCCTGGGGCAGTCGATTCCAGGTGTACTGGACGCCCGCCCATGTGAAAGCAAACTGTGGCCTGCATTCTGCTGCCAGAGGGATTGAGAAGAATGCGTTAGCAACATCGGTTGTGGCATACCACTTGGCCGCCTTGGACTCCAGTTCGTATTGAAGTTCTAGCATGTCTGGCACAGCAGCACTCAACGCTGGAGTGACTTCATTCAGGCCACGATAGTCTACTGTTAACCTCCACTCTCCATTAGACTTCCGCACTGGCCACATGGGACTGTTAAAGGGTGAGTGGATCTTACTGATGACTCCTTGGCTCCTCAGTTGGTGCATGAGTTCATGGATGGGGATGAGACAGTCTCTGTTGGTGCGATATTGCCACCGGTGCACTGCTGTGGTGGCGATTGGCACCTGTTGTTCTTTAACCTTCAGCAACCCCACAACAGAAGGGTCCTTTGAGAGGCCAGGCAAGGTAGACAGCTGTTTAGTTTCCTTCGTCTCCAAGGCAGCTACACCAAAAGCCCACCTGTACCCTTTTGGGTCCTTGACATACCCTCTCCTGAGATGGTCTATGCCAAGGATGCACGGAGCCTCGGGGCCAGTCACAATGGGGTGCTTCTGCCACTCATTGCCAGTTAGGCTCACTTTGGCCTCCAATACAGTTAGCTCTTGGGATCCCCCTGTCACTCCAGCAATGCTGATGGGTTCTGCCCCTTTCTAGTTTGATGGCTTTAAGGTGCACTGTGTGCCGGTGTCCACTAAAGCTTTATGCTCCTGTGGGTCGGACGTGCCAGGCCATCGCATCCACACAGTCCAGTAAGCCCGGTTATCCCTTTCCTCCACCCGGCTGGAGGCAGGGCCCCTCTAGTCCTGATCGTGGCAGTCACAACTCACCTCCTGCAAATGTGAATCAGGAGTCCCTCTATTACGCTTAGAAATAAAACCAGCGCTTCTACTCCTCTGTCTGGGGACTTGCTCAATGGAAACTGGAGCAGCAGCTTTCCTGGAAGAGCCTCCCTGAGTGACTGTTCTTCCTTGCAGTTCACGCACTCGTGCCTGTAGGGCCGAGGTAAGCTTGCCATCCCACCTCATCATGTCCTCTCCGTGGTCACGCAGGTAGAACCATAGGGTGGCCCGTGGTGTGTATCCCCTCCTTTGAGCCAAAGGACGCTTATTCCTAACAGCTGAGACACTACCCTGTCGAGGTGGGGAGTAGGACAGATCTTCTTTGAGTTGCTGGACCTCTTGGGATAGTTTCTCCACAGCAGAGACGAGCGAGGAAGAGAGATTTGTTTCATAATCCCGGAGTCTATCAATCACCTCCGCCACCGTTGGTGTCTCGTCACCTTTCCAGGACATCACTGCCAATGACTTTGCATGCGAAGATGGTGCGCTCCGTACAAACTTGCGCCACGTGGGTCGTGTGCACTCGGCTTCATCTGGATCTTTGGAGGACCGTTGATCGTCCAGGTCACCATAAATCACCTCAAACACAGCTAATTCCCTTAGATACTGGATGCCTTTCTCCACAGTTGTCCATTTTCCTGGGCGATATGTAACATCTTCTTTAAAGGGATACCTTTCCTTCACTCCGGGCAGGAGTCGCCTCCAGAGGCTGAGGGCTTGTGGTTTTTTCCCAGTTGCTTTGTCAACGCCCCCTTCCCCAGAAAGGGATCCCAGTTGTCTGGCTTCTTTTGCCTCTAGTTCCAGGCTACTGGCCCCATTATGCCAGCATCGGAGCAGCCAGGTGACAATGTGCTCACCTCAACGATGGCTATAATCTTTTTGCATATCTCGCAACTGGCTGAAGGACAGGGATCGGGTGGTCTCTATTTCATTTATGACTTCTTCCTCCTCTCCCCGTGACGGCCCTGGTTCTTCATCATCCCGTTTTAAACGAGTTGATGTCCGCCTCCAATATTTCATCTTGTGTATGGGGGCAACTGATACTGGTACGGGTTGATTCTCTGAGCCAGCTCCGGTACTTGTCGTGGGGGTTTGAGTGGCTGCAGTGCCTGTCCTCAGGGCTGGAGTGACTACAGTGCCAGTCACTTTGCATTTCAACCCAGAGACATTCTCTTCCCCCTGGGGGCACTGACTACTGTTGGGCAGGGCTCGGTATGCATGGGCCAGGCCCCAGCACCTTGCAGTTAGCTGTGTCTCTCTGGAGTTCCCAGCGTAACAACATACTTTCTCCAAATATTCTACTAGTTGTTTAGGATTCTGCACTTGCTCGGGGGTGAAACTCCAAAACACTGGGGGTGCCCACTGCCCTAGGTATTTGCCCATGCCCATGCTATCCCACATGCCCTGCCACTCGTAACTATCAAGCCTTGGGGCAGATTTCTGGGTGATATTCTTCAGTTGCTTAGTCCAAACCAAAACAACGTGCCCAAAAACTAACAATAAGTGCACCTTAACCACCCAAGGATGGTCAAGATACAAAAAGGTTGTTGTAACAAAGGCACAGACATCATAGCACAAAGTTGCAAAGGTGCGGCTCTGTATTTCCTCCATATAAAGTCTCTCCGAGGAGGAAGTATAGTTGCTAAGTGCCTCAACAAGGTGGTATCCCAAGTACAGTAACCGTTTCAGCAAAAAACACCCAAATACCCGATAAAGCTGAAAATGAATGTTTGTGTAAGAAATCTCATAGGAAAAATGTTACTAATCACAGCAGAACACAGCAGACTAAACAAACCCACACCGATCTTTAACACCAACTGCAAAAAGAACAACATGGTGCTGTGACCAGCAGCTGTTATTATCTCCAAACCTTGAGCCCCACGTTGGTCACCAAAAAGACTGTTGTGGTTTAGCCGGCAGCTCAGCCCCACCCAGTCGCTCGCTCACTCCCCTACCGGTAGATGGGGGAGAGAATCAGAAGGGTAACGCTCGTGGGTTGGGATAAGAGCAGTTTAATAATGAAAATTCAAAGAAACAACAACAGAAATGCAATGTAAAGGAGAACAACGAGAGGCACAACACCCCGGGGGAGGGGGGAAGGGAGGGGAGAGGGGGAACGAACCGCTCAAACGAACCGCACGTGCCGCAGCCGCTCACCGCCCACCAACCCAACGCCGCGCCGCTCCTGAGCCACCAACTGCTCCCCCTTCATATACTGCTCCTGGTGTCACATGGTATGGCGTGAACATGCCATTGACCAGTTGGGGTCAGCCACCCCCGCCATGGCCCTGCCCCTCCCAGTCCCCCGCCACGAGGCAGAGCTCAGAAAGCTGGAAGGGTAGCCGACCCTCCACAGTGAGAGAATTAACCCCTTCTCAGCCAAAACCAGCACAGATTGGTACCTCTGCTGGAGAGGATGGAGACACATAGATCCATGACCAGCAAAGCCAGAGAGCCTGTCTCCTAAGGAGAAGATCCTTATGGGTCATCTGCATCGGATACATATTGCAGCCTTTGCAATGAAGAGACTCGCTCTTCTCCCTCCGGCTGCCTGCCTTAGCAAGGCTCTTCAGGACCTCCACGCCTTCCATCCAACTGGGACAAAACCTGATGGATTTTAATTTTAAACATACTTAGAGGGAACCAACAGGCCTGAGGGCACAAGGGAAAAGTCTTCCTGTGGGTGTGGGAGTCAGTAAATAAACTTAGCAAGTGTGATGTTACAAGAGCTTATTTCAATATATCCTATATAGTATCTATATCATATACAATACTGTAGACTTATTAGCCAAGCAAACAAATGCAGAACAGCTGGAGCTTGCTGGGCAAGACCTTCCTTCCTCTTAAAGTTATAAGCCTAGACGTGAGGTATCTAACACATGAGAGCAGCCTCCTCACCTATGAATTGCTGATGATGTTGACTTTGAGCAGCAACCGATTGCTCCGACGTAGTGCGCGGGTTACTATTGGACCCACTCTCTGCTGTGCCACCCGTCTTCTGCACTGGTCTATACCTCAATTTAGAGTGTGGCTTGGGATTTACAGAGGCACAAGCAAACACGTAGACATTATTTGCAACACAGTCATGCAGACTTTTGTGTTTCTCATGTCATACAGGAGGTTAACATTAAAGGGCAGCATTTTGAGGGTTGACACTTTATAGCATCTAGTCAAGTGGAGGGGCAAAATGAGAAACTCCTTTTGAAAAGCACTCCTCAAGACAGAATGAAAGGGGTTCGGAAGTTTGCCCAATGTGACACCAAAAAAAGGAGAAACTGAGAAGCAGAGCTGGAGTGGGTGCCGGAGCGCAGGCTCTCCATCTCGGGAGCCGACTTTTGCATTTACTCTCTGGTTGGGAGCTGAAGAAATAAGTTCTTCTGCTCCTTCTTCACTCCAGCAAGAACCAGAAGTGTCTGTGCTTCCAGGAGACAATTCCAAATTCCTTTGCACGTTGTGTTTTTATATTCAGAATTACTCAGACGTAAGACAAACCACAGCACTACTTAACTTGCACTGTGGCACCAAAAAAAAAAAAAAACACCAAAAACCCCAGACAAAAGCCCAAAGCCACCCAAGCACAACACAAGCCCCCAAGTTTTTTACACTGATTTGGCAGAACAAGTCCATAGCTGAGGTCCTAGGACAGTTTGGTCAGAGGGAGGCAGTGAAAAGCGGCACATACGGTGGCATTCTCTCTAGCAGCGGGCTGGATCAAGCCGCTGGCAAACAGAACAGGCAGATAAACGCTGTTTCATAGAATCATAGAATAGTTTGGCTTGGAAAGGACTTTTAGAGGCCACCTAGTCCAACCCCCCCTGCCATGAGCAGGGACACCTTCCACCCGATCAGGTGGGAGGGAGGGGAGACGAGGTATTGGGGGAGTGGCAGGGCGGTGTTGGTGGGTGGCAGTGGGGGTATGGCAGGGATGTGGAGGAGATGGGGGGAGTGGGTGGTGGTTGAGTAGGGGTGGTGTGCTTTCGGGGTGGGTTGGTTGGGGCAGAAGGGGATGTCGTAGGTTTGCTGGTATCTGTTGTGTTGGTTTCTGTTTCCATGAAAAGCTGTTCCTGCAAATGGCTGTGTGCCTGCGTGGGAGGGGGAGGGAGCACAGGGGCCACCGGGAAAGGGCACCCAAGGGGTACAGAAGCCCTGCTGAGCCCCAAATCACAGCCAGCGAGCCCCAAAGGGCACCAAGACACAGCCAGGGCCGACTCAGTGCCCACAGGGCAGGCAATGGCAGGGGGGACAGCACGGACACAGGCTTCCCCGGGCAAAGCAGCCCTTTGGTGGGGGAGCCACGACAGACAGCTCCTTGCAGGACTCACGGACACAGCCCCACGCAGAAAGCAGCACGGGGACCCTGGGACAGGGACACAGCTCGGGGGCTGGGGAGGGCACAGACACGCCCCAACAAGGCCTGCAAGGCCTCCGTCTTGAGCACGACCAGCGTCCCCTCCAGCAGGGACAGGGCTCGCTGCAAAGGCCCTCAAAGCCAATCAAGGCAATCACACCCTTCCTCACTCCCACCTCACTCGGCTCCAGAGACTGGCTTTGCCTCCCTCACCCACCAAAATAACCCAAATCACCCCCAGAATGGGGAGGGAGGGAGCTGCAGGCCAGCCAGGGAACCCCCTCCCCTTCTCTGCCTCCACCGTGGGCAGCCGCAACACCAAATAGGATTGGGGGAGGTTTGGGGGTGAGAGGGTTTGGGAATAATAAAAAAACTCACTGCAGCAGCCAGAAAGTGCCTGGAAGATTCATCCCTCTTTATTGCCTATTTCCCATCCAAGAGCCACAACGTGGGCCAGTGCAGCCAACGACGACTTCGGGGAGCCACCTCAGCTTTGCGGGTAGGGCTTGCAGAAGGTGCGGGGTGAGGTCCCGTCAGAGCAGCCCCAGCACCGGTGGTCGTAGGGGATAAGCCCCTTCCTTCGGGCATTGCCGTGATGCCACTGGGGTGCTGGGAGCCCCTCTGGAGCCTGCACAGGCGCGCTCTCGGTGACACCAGCATGGTATGGTGCAGCTCCCTGGGTCACTGCTGCTCAGCATCTCGTCTCACATGCTGACCTGCTCCGAGCATCGTCATCAACCGATAACTGCCATCCCCTGCACCAGCTGCACCACCACTGCCCGCAGCTCTCAGGGCCCACACAGAGTTATTCTGATCGAGTGAAGTGGAAACGAAAAGAAAGAAAAATCCCCAAACGCAAAGGTAAATGAGCCTCAGTGCTGGAGGGTGAGCTTTCCTCTCCCCGTGCTGCTGCTGAAGCCCTTGGTGCCATCAGGGCCATTGGGAGGCGAAGCACCCCACCCCGCAGGCCAAGGGGCTCAGGCACCCGATTTCCTGCCAGGGAATTTCTGGGAGGAGGTGTGGCATGCAGAGCAGGCCTGCTGCCCCTGGGTGCCCACGTATCCACCCCGCTCCCCCAGCCGCAGCCATGGGGCCACTCCCTCCTGGAGCGGAAGCCGTGGCAGCCACCGGTGCCCAAGCCCATCCCGAGTGGGGGGAAGACTTTCCTGGTAAGGAGCGATCTTGTAAAGGTGTTGCTGAAGTCCCTGGGCTGGAAGGTGCTGCATGGGCAGGTGGGTGCCGAGGGTTCCGTGTTCAGGAGCAGGGACGGTGACACTGGAGCATTGCCTGACTCCGGAGAGCGGTAGAGCAGGGAGCCCCCAATGCCATCGGGGAAGATCGTGGCTGCCGCCTGCACCTTCCAATCGCACTGGTGAACCAGCTTCTTCGCCACCTCCCTCTTGTTCTGAGGTTCCTTCTTGGAGACCTTCCAGCAGAGCCAGACCACCCTGATGCTCTCACCGCACCGGTGGCTTCGGCGGCCGAGGTGCTCAAAGGCCCTGCGGGCGCTCCCCAGCCTATCGTACTCCACCAGGGCACAGCGCTTTCTCAGCAGCTCGGGGAAGAGCGACGTGTATTTCCGCACATCCGAGGGCAGCTTGCGGCCCGGCCGCAGGATGCGGATGGATACAATGGCACCATAGGGGCTGAACATACTCACGATGGTCCCCATGAAGTTATTCTGGATCGGCGGCAGCAGCTCCCAGGCCAGCAGCAGTTTGCTGGGGGAGAAGCTCCGCAGGCACTCGGGCAGGGGGACCCGCCGCCTCACTTTGGTGCCCTCCTTGTTCACTTCCAGCAGCTCCGAGAACTGCAGGGCGTAGAGTGTGAGCCGCCAGTCACGCGTCAGGTATTTCATCTGTGGGAGAAAGGGAGCCACTGCGTCCCCATGAGTGTCCCCAGGCAGGGACCACCCTCAATCCATCATCCAGGCACGCTGAAGTCACGGCAAGGCACCATCCCCCTTTCACATGAGCAGATGTGGGTCTGCAGCAGGTGGTCTCCAGTGCCCCTGGATTGCAGCAACAAGCTGCCGCTTCCCAGTACCTCACACCACCAGCACTTCACTGCGCTTCTTTGGTTAAGGGATGGTCTCTCCCAAAGCAGCGCGGGGGGACAACGGGCAGAAGAGGCAAATCCAGCACTGAGGACTGTTCACTGCTTCCCCAGCCACCCTCCCTGGTTGCAGAACTGCTGCAGCACATCGAGGGCAGGGAGCAGAGCCCAGCTCTGCACCACCAGCACTTCCCTGGGACACAGACAGCCTGAGGGGAGCCTGGACCTCCCCACACACCCCTCCAGAGACAGACAGAGCACACCCAGACACCCTCCACCCAAAGGCCCTTTCCCACCCCGGCTGGCAGGTGCCATGGACTGCCTACCTTCTTGAAGGATGTCAGCAGTTTGATGCTGACAAAGCCCATCTTCTTCTTTTGGACATGTTTCAGAAGGAAAGCATCCTTGGACAGGTTCTCATCAGAAAGGTAGAACTCCACCTGGGACACAATCCTGCGGACCAGCTGCGGGTCGGGGGTGGAGGAGCTGCAGTCCAACAGATCAGCCCCCCAAACATCACTTACATCAGAGAAGCTCCTGGCAGAGCAGCAGAGACAGGGGTGTGAGCTGGTGGCCTTTGGGACGCACAGCACTGCCTGGTCTCAGCTACAACAGTGCAGATGGCAGAGACACCGCACAGACCCAGGGCCATCAGCTACAGGGGAGCAACGCCAGCCTGCACCCCGCGTGCCTCCCGATGCTGGGAGCACCAGTGCCAGACCGTGAACCCCAATCCATCCCAGACAAGGGACACATTCCCCTGGGGACAAACACGAGGCAAGAGCAGGGCTCAGCCCCCCCACTCATCCCAGCGGCCACGTACCCGTTGAAGCTTCTTAAGAAGTCCTCCTGGCTGAGCAGGGTGAGCGAGCGGCTCTGCGGTGGAAGGAGATGCCGCGCCGGGAAGGAACTCCTTTGTTCCAGCTGAGGGGTGCTGCAGCTGGGCTGGGAAGCGAGCCCTGAGGCCACCCCAGAACTACCTGATGACATTGCCCTTCACCTGGGATATTACAAAGGAGAAGCACAGTGCTAGGAGGCTTCCCAACTGCAGCCAGCCCCAGGGCAGAGCCCTGCTCTGGGCTGCAGCCCCCAGCCCAGGGATGGGGGAGCAGACGCAGCTCGTTGCTGTGCCCTTACCTGCTTAGCAGTGCTGAGAAAGGCAGAAAGAGCCGGCTTTACCTCCTAGAGACCTGCAAGCAGCAGGCCCCAAACCTCCCCTCCTCCAAACTAAGGCTCCTAAAAGACAAAGTGAAATGAAGAGAGGTAAAACCCTTAGAGCACCCAAGCTGCTGGCTTATAAAGGCAGCCACTCAGAATGAGCTGCAGCAGGCAGTTATGGGCCTGCCCCCTCTGAGACCCAGCAGGCTCCAGGTGAAACCTGTCTGCTGGTTAAACAGCCCCAGCTCAGCCCCGGGAGCAGCCATGATTGCTAAGCCAGGCCAGGTGGGCAGGGGAAGGGCAGAGCCACTGGCACTGGTACCGGTACCCAGTGGTACCCGGTGGTGCCCAGCAGGGTGGTGAACTGCTGCCATGAGGCATCTTGATCTGTGCCTCAGTTTCTGTGTCTTGTGCAGAGGCAGTAAGAGTGACCTGGAGGTGGAAGGAGGGTTGATTCCAGGGCACTCTTTGGGCTCCTGGTGCTGCCAGAGTGACAGGCAAAGGTCTTTCTTCCTGCAGCAATGTTCCTCATCCCAAGGAGAGGGAGCAGAAGAGCCCCAAGAATGGGCTGAAGCCCAGGGAAGGACACAGGCCCCCTGGGAGGGGGTGACACTGTGGGGCAGGATGGCCCATAGCTTCAGTATGAGATGGGGAAGGAGGCCCGCGATGAAAGTCATCCTTGATGCTTGACCCACCACCATGGGCAGCATGGAGATGGGGACATGGCTGTCAGAGCAGCGGGGGCTTGGGCAGGCAGGGTGGCCGTGCCAGGGCATGGTGGGCTGCCCAGGCGGCCGAGAACCGGAGCTGCCCATCTGTGCAGGCATGGGCTTTAGCCGATGTTGCTCTGTGCCCTGTGGCCACAAGGACCAGCCAAGGGCTCGCCACGCGTCCACCCTGAGCTCTCAGAACAACCTGTCACCAGACTGGCAGCACCTCCCATGCAGGCAGCCTGGTCCCCGGCTGCAGCACTGCAGTCTCCCCTGCCCAAACACCCTGCCCCAGCCATGCAAGGCTGCTGCCGATGAATCCCCGGGCTGTGCCGCACTCTCCAGCTCAAAGCTCGTCCTTCTGGGATGAGTCCCGGGGACCGGCAATGCCGAACCTCTTCTGGGGTGTCACAAGCCCCCCGTTTTCCCTGGGGGCGGTGCACTTGCTGTCACCCCCGTACCACCTCCTGCCACTCTCTGCTGGTTGGGAAGCGTGTGTCGGTGAGATGGTGGGTGGAAGAGAATGTCCTGGGGTGAGAGGTGGCCTGCCTGGCAGGGGAGCTGCCAACAGCCACGGTCCCTGAAGGGTGGTGGCACTTGGTGGCAGGGGACAACGAGGGCACACCTCACCTGAACTTGCAAAGGGTGGCAGGACACTACAGGGCCGAACTCCACCCCCCCCCCAACCACGTTGCCTCTAGACTGGAAGTACCTGCTGCTGCCAACCAGCCTTTGCCCACGCGCGGGCACGGCCTGTCCCTGGCAGGCAGCAAGGGGCCGCGCAGGCAGCCCCACTTCCCCCGCCCTTCGCTGGGGTCCCATTGCCGAGCCCGGCAGCTCCCCAGCCTGCCAGCCCAGCCCCGCAGCAACGCTCGCGCCGGAGTCTCTGCAGGGATTTGCCCCCCGGGGAGGGGCGATGGAGCCAGCAGCGAGCCGAACGGGGCCGGGGGCGCCTTCTAACGGCAGCATTCTGAGCTGCGCTTCGCTTTCCACCTGCAGCCGGGTACGCTCGGGGTCAGGAGGGGCTGCTCTGCTCCCCAGGGGGAAATAAGGCCCTCGTTCCCACCCTGAGAGCTGGTATCCGAAGGAAGGTTCAGGCTGGTCCAGCCGTCCCCACAAGACGGGATAATCCAGAGGGGGAGTGAAGCGAGCAAGGACACAGAGGGAGAGGTTGACGGTAAAGCTTCCCCTTCCCAAGGGGTGAGAGCAGGAATGACCTGTCAGCCGGCACATCCCTGTCTCGCTGCTCCCATCCTCCACACCTAGTCTGGAAGCATAATTAGAAAATGCTTCTTGTGGCCCCGTGCAGAGCAGCAGCCTGACCTTTCAGACGCTTCTCCCCTCCGTGAACTTTGGTGTAACGGGCATATTACCCCTTGTGCTGGTTTTGGCTGAGAAGGGGTTAATTCTCTCACTGTGGGGGGTCGGCTACCCTTCCAGCTTTCTGAGCTCTGCCTCGTGGCGGGGGACTGGGAGGGGCAGGGCCATGGTGGGGGTGGCTGACCCCGACTGGCCAACGGCACGTTCATGCCATACCATGTGACACCAGGAGCAGTATATGAAGGGGGAGCAGTTGGCGGCTCAGGAGCGGCGCGGCGTTGGGTCGGTGGGCAGTGAGCAGCTGCGGCACGTGCGGTTCGTTTGAGCGGTTCGTTCCCCCTCTCCCCTCCCTTCCCCCCTACCCCGGGGTTTTGCGCCTCTCGTTGTTCTTCTTTGCATTTCTTTGAATTTTCATTATTAAACTGTTCTTATCCCAACCCACGAGCGTTACCCTTCTGATTCTCTCCCCCATCTACCGCTGGGGGAGTGAGCGAGCGACTGGGTGGGGCTGAGCTGCCGGCTAAACCACAACAGTCTTTTTGGTGCCCAACGTGGGGCTCAAGGGTTGGAGATAATAACAGCTGCTGGTCACAGCACCATGTTGTTCTTTTTGCAGTTGGTGTTAAATATCGGTGTTGGTTTGTTTAGTCTGCTGTGTTCTGCTGTGATTAGTAACATTTTTCCTATGAGATTTCTTACACAAACATTCATTTTCAGCTTTATCGGGTATTTGGGTGTTTTTTGCTGAAACGGTTACTGTACTTGGGATACCACCTTGTTGAGGCACTTAGCAACTATACCTCCTCCTCGGAGAGACTTTATATGGAGGAAATACAGAGCCGCACCTTTGCAACTTTGTGCTATGATGTCTGTGCCTTTGTTACAACAACCTTTTTGTATCTTGACCATCCTTGGGTGGTTAAGGTGCACTTATTGTTAGTTTTTGGGCACGTTGTTTTGGTTTGGACTAAGCAACTGAAGAATATCACCCAGAAATCTGCCCCAAGGCTTGATAGTTACGAGTGGCAGGGCATGTGGGCATGGGCATGGGCAAATACCGAGGGCAGTGGGCACCCCCAGTGTTTTGGAGTTTCACCCCCGAGCAAGTGCAGAATCCTAAACAACTAGTAGAATATTTGGAGAAAGTATGTTGTTACGCTGGGAACTCCAGAGAGACACAGCTAACTGCAAGGTGCTGGGGCCTGGCCCATGCATACCGAGCCCTGCCCAACAGTAGTCAGTGCCCCCAGGGGGAAGAGAATGTCTCTGGGTTGAAATGCAAAGTGACTGGCACTGTAGTCACTCCAGCCCTGAGGACAGGCACTGCAGCCACTCAAACCCCCACGACAAGTACCGGAGCTGGCTCAGAGAATCAACCCGTACCAGTATCAGTTGCCCCCATACACAAGATGAAATATTGGAGGCGGACATCAACTCGTTTAAAACGGGATGATGAAGAACCAGGGCCGTCACGGGGAGAGGAGGAAGAAGTCATAAATGAAATAGAGACCACCCGATCCCTGTCCTTCAGCCAGTTGCGAGATATGCAAAAAGATTATAGCCATCGTTGAGGTGAGCACATTGTCACCTGGCTGCTCCGATGCTGGCATAATGGGGCCAGTAGCCTGGAACTAGAGGCAAAAGAAGCCAGACAACTGGGATCCCTTTCTGGGGAAGGGGGCGTTGACAAAGCAACTGGGAAAAAACCACAAGCCCTCAGCCTCTGGAGGCGACTCCTGCCCGGAGTGAAGGAAAGGTATCCCTTTAAAGAAGATGTTACATATCGCCCAGGAAAATGGACAACTGTGGAGAAAGGCATCCAGTATCTAAGGGAATTAGCTGTGTTTGAGGTGATTTATGGTGACCTGGACGATCAACGGTCCTCCAAAGATCCAGATGAAGCCGAGTGCACACGACCCACGTGGCGCAAGTTTGTACGGAGCGCACCATCTTCGCATGCAAAGTCATTGGCAGTGATGTCCTGGAAAGGTGACGAGACACCAACGGTGGCGGAGGTGATCGATAGACTCCGGGATTATGAAACAAATCTCTCTTCCTCGCTCGTCTCTGCTGTGGAGAAACTATCCCAAGAGGTCCAGCAACTCAAAGAAGATCTGTCCTACTCCCCACCTCGACAGGGTAGTGTCTCAGCTGTTAGGAATAAGCGTCCTTTGGCTCAAAGGAGGGGATACACACCACGGGCTACCCTATAGTTCTACCTGCGTGACCACGGAGAGGACATGATGAGGTGGGATGGCAAGCTTACCTCGACCCTACAGGCACGAGTGCGTGAACTGCAAGGAAGAACAGGCACTCAGGGAGGCTCTTCCAGGAAAGCTGCTGCTCCAGTTTCCATTGAGCAAGTCCCCAGACAGAGGAGTAGAAGCGCTGGTTTTATTTCTAAGCGTAATAGAGGGACTCCTGATTCACATTTGCAAGAGGTGAGTTGTGACTGCCACGATCAGGACTAGAGGGGCCCTGCCTCCAGCCGGGTGGAGGAAAGGGATAACCGGGCTTACTGGACTGTGTGGATGCGATGGCCTGGCACGTCCGACCCACAGGAGCATAAAGCTTTAGTGGACACCGGCACACAGTGCACCTTAAAGCCATCAAACTAGAAAGGGGCAGAACCCATCAGCATTGCTGGAGTGACAGGGGGATCCCAAGAGCTAACTGTATTGGAGGCCAAAGTGAGCCTAACTGGTAATGAGTGGCAGAAGCACCCCATTGTGACTGGCCCCGAGGCTCCGTGCATCCTTGGCATAGACCATCTCAGGAGAGGGTATGTCAAGGACCCAAAAGGGTACAGGTGGGCTTTTGGTGTAGCTGCCTTGGAGATGAAGGAAACTAAACAGCTGTCTACCTTGCCTGGCCTCTCAAAGGACCCTTCTGTTGTGGGGTTGCTGAAGGTTAAAGAACAACAGGTGCCAATCGCCACCACAGCAGTGCACCGGTGGCAATATCGCACCAACAGAGACTGTCTCATCCCCATCCATGAACTCATTCACCAACTGAGGAGCCAAGGAGTCATCAGTAAGATCCACTCACCCTTTAACAGTCCCATGTGGCCAGTGCGGAAGTCTAATGGAGAGTGGAGGTTAACAGTAGGCTATCGTGGCCTGAATGAAGTCACTCCAGCGTTGAGTGCTGCTGTGCCAGACATGCTAGAACTTCAATACAAACTGGAGTCCAAGGCGGCCAAGTGGTATGCCACAACCGATGTTGCTAACGCATTCTTCTCAATCCCTCTGGCAGCAGAGTGCAGGCCACAGTTTGCTTTCACATGGGCGGGCGTCCAGTACACCTGGAATCGACTGCCCCAGGGGTGGAAACACAGTCCTACCATTTGCCATGGACTGATTCAGACTGTACTGAAACAGGGAGAAGCTCCAGAACACCTTCAATACATTGATGACATCATTGTGTGGGGCAACACAGCGGAAGAAGTTTTTGAGAAAGGAGAGAAAATAGTCCAAATCCTTCTGAAAGCTGGTTTTGCCATAAAACAAAGTAAGGTGAAAGGGACCCGCACGAGAAATCCAGTTCTTAGGAATCAAATGGCAAGATGGTCGTTGTCAGATTCCAATGGATGTGATCAAGAAAATAGCAGCCATGTCTCCACCAACTAGCAAAAAGGAGACGGAAGCTTTCTTGGGCATTGTGGGTTTTTGGAGGATGCATATTCCACACTACAGTCTGATCGTAAGCCCTCTCTATCAAGTGACCCAGAAGAAGAATGATTTCAAATGGGGCCCTGAGCAACGACAAGCCTTTGAACAGATTAAACAAGAAATAGTTCATGCAGTAGCTCTTGGGCCAGTCTGGGCAGGACAAGATGTAAAAAATGTGCTCTACACTGCAGCCGGGGAGAATGGCCCTACCTGGAGCCTCTGGCAGAAAGCACCAGGGGAGACCCGGGGTCGACCCCTTGGGTTTTGGAGTCGGGGATACAGAGGGTCCGAAGCCCGCTATACTCCAACTGAAAAAGAGATATTGGCAGCATATGAAGGGGTCCGAGCTGCTTCAGAAGTGGTTGGTACTGAGGCACAGCTGCTCCTGGCACCCCGACTGCCAGTGCTGGGCTGGATGTTCAGAGGGAACCTCCCCTCTACACACCATGCAACTGATGCTATGCGGAGTAAATGGGTCACG